>NW_016107453.1:3558906-3673868 GCF_001604975.1 Cebus imitator
TTGACCTCGTGATCCACCCGCCTCCGCCTCCCACAGTGCTGGGATTACAGGCTTGAGCCACCGCGCCCGGCCGAGCTATTTCTTTTTTTAAATGTTTGGTAGAATTGACTGGTGAAATAATTTGTCCAGGAGATATCTTTTTTGGATGTTTTAAACTACCAATTCAATTTCTTTAATAGTTTTAGGACTAGCCAGGTTATCTGTTTCATGTTCAGTAAGCTTTGGTATTTATTGATTTTGGAGAAACTGGTCCATTTTATCTCAATTTTCAAATATATGTGTATAGAGTTATTTGTAGCCTTTACATATTATCTATTTTTTCACATCCATGGTGTTTGTAGTGATACATTCTCTTTCATTCCTGATCTTGGTAAATCAGGTCAGTTACAAATAACAGAAATTTTCAGTTGATAGAATTCCAAGAAAATTAGATTTTATCTCAAAGTGAAACAAAATAAGACTTCTAGATCTTGAAATAGATGTATCTCAAATTAATATTTTCAAAATGAATTTCATCCTCCGTGAATGAAATTAACAACACCCCAAATGGTGCCTTAGTTTTGAAATTTTGCTTTTTTTTTTTTTTTCCTGAGACAGAGTTTAGCTCTTGTTGCCCAGGCTGGAGTGCAATGACATGGTCTTGGCTCACCGCAACCTCTGCCTCCCAGGTTCAAGTGATTCTCCTGCCTCAGCCTCCCAAGTAGCTGGGATTACAGGCATGCACCACCACACCTGGCTAGTTTAGTATTTTTAGTAGATACGGGGTTTTTCCATGTTGACCAGGCTGCTTTCAAACTCCTGACTGCAGGTGATCCACCCGCCTCAGCCTCCAAAAGTGCTGGGATTACAGGTATGAGCCACTGCACCCAGCCAAAATGTTGCCTTTTTAATATCTCTAGGAGACATTCCATTTTCTCTAGTCTATCTGCACTGAGTTTGTTCAGATTCCCTTTACTTCTGTCCAGGATTATTTCAGAAGTCTCTAAATGATTTTTCTGCCTTTCGCTTTAGCTTCCTTATATACTATTCTCTATGTTGTAGCCAAGCCATAGGTTTTAAGTATGACTGTAGGAATATTATCTTTCCTTCACTCTCATGAAAGTCCTTTAGAGTTTGTCTTGTCTTTCAGGCTGCTAAAACAAAAATGCATAAACGGAGTGGCTTATAAACAACAAACATTTCTTTCACAAAGTTCTGGAGCCTGAAAAGTCCACAATAAGATGATGACACATTCAATGTCTGGTGAAGGTCCATTTCTGGTTCATAGAAGACGCCCTGTAGCTGTGTCCTCACATGGTGGAAGGCTCAAGTTAGCTCTCTGAAGCTTCTTTTACAGGAGCAGTCATCCCATTAATGAAGTGTCTACCCTCATGACCTAATCACTCCACAAAAGGCCACACTTCCTAATACCATCATGTTGGGGGTTAGGATTTCACCATATGAATTTTGGGGAACACAAACAGAACATAGCAGAGGTCCTCTGCAGTAGTTAAGATAGAGAATAAACTCCCAGGCACATTTGCTGTTTCTGTTTTGTTTGTGATCAGACCTTTACCAGTGTCCATTTTCACATCTTACCACTCTCTTGCTTTTGTAATCAAACCATACTGACCCATTGTGTTTATTTCACTAAGCCTTTATTCATCCCTGTGTCTTTGCATGAATTGTTATTTATGCTCAGGGTACTCTCCCTTGTCACAGCTCCTCTCCTGGCCAAGACATGCTTAAAAGATTCAAGAGTAAGCTCCTTTGGTGGCCTTCCTGACCTTCCTCATTTCAGTCTCCTGTGTACTCTCAAAATATCCTGTGTACACTGCATGACACTTCTTATATTTTACTTGTCTAAGCCTCTTTCAGGCTGAGACGGTATCCTTTTCATGCTTGCATATACAATACTTGCCTTGGTACATAGTAAGTACTCAATAATCATTGAATGAAGGTGAAATCTTCTGCATTAAGGGATATGATACTGCAACTAAAAAAAGTTAACAATTGTAATGTGAGAATAATAATATCTTCAATTAATTTTGTTTGCTTGCATATTTTTATTTTGTCTTTACAGTAACTCTGTGAATTAACAGGAACCCCCAATTTAATAAAGAAACAAAATGAGGCTTGGGAGGGTTGGTAATTTGTCCAAAGTAACTCAGCTAATAAGTGCAGAACCAGCAGTCTGGTATGTGGTTGTCTGAGTTTAAAGATGTTTCTTCCTACTCTAACATCAAGCCCTAGATTGGAGAATAAAAAGTAAGAGAACCTCAAGACATTTTAAATGTGCTCATACCCCCAGTATTAGGTAAGTTACTTTCCAGGGTATAAAGGTCTTCTGGATGTGTTGTCAGAGACAGTGGATAACTGTAGAGATGAAAGAAGCCTGGCAATGTGCAAATATTTAAAAAATGTATCTGAGAAATTCTTTTCTCAGATTTTTTTTTATTAGATCATTGTTGAACATTTGGAATAGAAGATGGCAATTAATTAGGACTGACATACGTTTCCTTCAAATAGGCCAGGTAAAGTAAACTCTGATTTTCTTTCTATTCTAAGTTTCTTAGATTGTATGATCATAATAAAATAGCAGACAAAGTGTTCACTTATTTGTTCTGGGAACCTCCCCCGACCCCAGCTGTCAAAATTGGGCCAAAATCCACAAAATCCAACAAATTCAAATGAAAACTAACTTTAGCAAGGACGAGTGTCAAGACTAACTACAAAAAGAATAATCAGATCTCAACTTCAGGTTCTCAAAGGCTCCATCTTCCATGACCCAAGCAGGTGTCCTCCATCTTTATTATCATTGTACAGTATCTACTGCATCTTATAATATACTTACCCTTTCATGCACCCTAAACATTTCTGCAATATCTTAGCAGAGTCAAGAGGCATATTGCCTAGAAATGTGGGAGTTTTTGAAGGGATAAGGATTCCTTCATTTTCATGATCTTTCGAACAAGATGTGGTGGTTTGTCCCACGATCTGGGTTTTGTGGTTTCTTTACAGTTTCTGCTGTTGTTTTTGTGGTTGGTTCCTCCTTTGGCGTTCTTATCAGTTAGATATCTGTTCAGTTCTTCATTTTCTTCTTTCCATAAGAATAACAATAAACCGCACAAATGAACCCCTGGCAACCTTTATTATTGTATTGTTCCAGAATAAAGCCTATTTTAATAATCTTATGTACAAGATAAAAGCATGTGGGATGGCTACAACTGATGTTACAGATGACTTTTTAGTAGTTGGACAATTGCACAAAAAGGGTATAAACGAAGGGAGGTTGACCTGAAAAGAAGTTTCTTTAGTTCTTTGTTCTTGGACTTCTGTGAAAAATGTTATCGGAGACTTGAATATAAACATAAAAGCCACCTTTATCAAATTAAAAAATTTGCAATGCAAAAGACTGCCAGCTCAGCCAAGAGAACTCTGGGTTTTTTTGCTTGTTTGTTTTCTGCTAAAGGTGAAAAGTTCTAAGTAGTCTCACCAGTTTGGACATTAACTATAAAATGACATGAAATATGTTAGTTACTATTGTCAGCTTTAGAAGAGCAATTCTACAATGAAAAGACATAAGATCTGGAAATTTTTGTGGCAGCAGCTTTTGCAAAAACAAAAATAAGACATAAACAAATCAATGAATTATGAATTTGCTGTGAGACCGAAATACCACATGGCCCCCAAAAGCTGAGACAGTCACCGCAGATTTTGAAGTTCTGCATTCTAAACTACATGTTTTATCCCCAAGGTTCAACTCAATGTATTTTGCTTAGTAGTTTTTATTATTTGTTCAGTAACAACTATAACGATCAGGTCTTGGCAGGAATATTAAATTAAACTTTGTCTGTTGCATTTTAATGGTCAGTTGTTAACCTGGAGTGCACACAAATAATGATAGATCAGCAGGGAGAGTCTAAAAACCACATACTAGGAAGTCCAATGGAAAAATTAGACATGTGAAGAAACAGAGGGAAGATTAATAAGAGACAGGCTATTTTGTTATAGACAGGCTATTTTGTCTCATTCTGTCCAAGGGAAGAATTCCAATTGACGTTCTAGGGAGGCAGGTTTAAAGTAGATATTAAGAAGAACTTTTTATAATTAATAAAAGACAATGATATGGACTTGTATTAGTTTGTTTTCACATGGCTATAAAGAGCTACCTGAGACTGGGTAGTTTATAAAAAAAAGGAGTTTTAATTGACTTACAGTTCCACATAGCTGGGAGGCCCCAGGAAACTTATAACCATGGCAGAAGGTAAAGGAGATGCAAGTACCTTCTTCACAAGGCAGCAGGAGAGAGAGAGAACAGGGCGGAAGTGCCACACTTTTAAACCATCAGATCTCGTGAGAACTCACTATCATGAGGAGAGCAGAGGGAAATCTGCCCCCATGATCCAACCACCTCCCACCAGGTTCCTTCTCTGACACATGGTGATTACAATTTGAGATGAGATTTGGGTGGGGACACAGAGCCAAACCTTATCAGGACTATTGTGTGACCATCTATTAGGCACACTGTAGAGAACATTTCTGTCTATATATTTGGTGTAGTAATTTAGCTTGGATGGCCTTTCCAACTCAAAGATTCTATGTTGGGTATTAAGAGTTAGTCTAATTTTTAAAAAATAATAAATATCTGGGCTATATGCACTTTTTCATTATTGACACCGCCACCAAAATATCTTTTCATGGATTAAGCCAAACAATGGGGTTTCTACTTCTTTCTTGCTATATTACAGTTCCATTTTTTACAGTGTGTTATAGATCACTAGACAGTTACATAACTAATATCCATTATTTTGTGAATTGGTAGCTATCTCTGTTGGATTTTAAAATGTTTGAATATTTTTTGAATTTCAGAAGTGATTTTACAGTATTCTTGAATATTCAGATCATTATGATTATTTGCAAAGCCAGTCATATGTATCTGTTTCTGTGTATTTTACAATTTTTTTCCATGTATAAGTGAACACTGAGAATTAAGTTTTTTTGGAAAATGCTAATTTTTATTAGACAGTGCCCAGAACATCCCAATAATGAAAAGTTAAGTATGTTGTAGTTAAACCAATTGCCTGCCCTCAGTGCAGCGCTTATTTCAGTTTGCTAAAAGCACTAGATAGCAGTTTGCTATTCTGAGTATTTACTACCCCATCCCTGACATATTTTACCCTGGAATCCCAGGACTCTGTTTTCTGGTTATGCTCGGCCTCTCTGGCTTCTTCACAGCTGCCTCCCTCATTCTCATCTTAATTGTGGCCACACCCAAATGAAGCATTTGTAGTTCTCTTCTTTGCAATTTTCTGCTTGGAGGTCTCTTCTGCTTCCATGCCTTAAATGGAGAAGCCCCAGTTCCTCACTTGTGGCCCTGCCATGAATCTCCCAGCTCTGTGGGAAGGCTCTCCACTGAAGTTAACAGGTCTAATGTCCACCTCATCATCTTTCTCCTCAAAACAAGACTTGGGGATCTTCTCTGTTTCTGCCAGTGATTCAGCCTTTCTCTCAGTCACTAAAGCTCAGATACATTGTAACTGCCCAATATCACCTTGCCTCCTGCCTAGTCAGAGCTGATTTATCAAGACGGGAATTTCAGTAGAGAAAGAGTAATTCACACAAAGCTGGCTGTTTTGGAGAGAAGAGTTTTATTATTACTCAAATCAGTCTCCTTGAGCATTTGGGGATCAGAGTTGTTTTTTTTTTTGTTTGTTTTGTTTGTTTGTTTGTTTTAATCGTACTTTAGGTTCTGGGGTACATGTGAGATCATGCAGGATTATTGCACAGGTACATACATGGCAATGTGGTTTGCTGCCTCCATCCCCCTGTCACCTATATCTGGCATTTCTTCCCTTGTTGTCCCTCCCCAAGCTCCCTACTCCCTGCTGTCCCTCCCCTAGTCCCCTACAACAGACCCCAGTGTGTGATGCTCTCCTCCCTGTGTCCATGTGTTCTCATTGTTCAACATCCACCTATGAGTGAGAACGTGCGGTGTTTGATTTTCTGTTCTTGTGTCAGTTTGCTGAGAATGATGGTTTCCAGATTCATCTGTGTCCCCACAAAGGACACGAACTCATCGTTTTTTTATGGCTGCATAGTATTCTTTGGTGTATATGTGCCACATTTTCCTTGTCCAGTCTATCATCGATGGGCATTTGGGTTGGTTCCATGTCTTTGCTATTGTAAACAGTGCTGCAATGAACATACGTGTGCATGTGTATTTATAATATAACAATTTATAATCCTTTGGATATATACCCAGTAATGGGACCGCTGGGTCCAATGGATTTTCCATTTGACCCGGGGATCAGAGTTTTTAAGGATAATTTGGTGGGTGGGGGAAGGCTAGTGAGTTGAGAGTGCTGATTGGTTGGGTCAGAGGTGAAATAATGGCAAGCTGAAGCTGTCCTCTTGTGCTGAGTCAATTCCTGGGTGGGGGCCACAGATCAGATGAGCCAGTTTATCAGTCTGGGTGGTACCAGCTGATCCATCAAAATATCTGCAACATATCTCAAGCACTAATCTTAGGAGCAGTTTAGGGAGGGTCAGAATCTTGTAGCCTCCAGCTGCATAATTCCTAAAACATAATTTCTAATCTTGTGGCTAATTTTTTGGTCCTTCAAAGGCAGTCTAGTCCCCAGGCAAGAAGGAGGTTTGTTTTGGGAAAAGGTTTCAAACTATGAACAATAAACTAAGTGCCTCCCAAAGTTAGTTCAGCCTGTGCCCAGGAAGGAACAAGGACAGCTTGGAGGTTAGAAGCAAGATGGAGCTGGTTAGGTCAGGTCTCTTTCACTGTTTCAGTTATAATTTTGCAAACGCAGTTTCAATATCACAGTTCCTCTCCTCCCTACTTGGGGAGGCAGTGTCCTATAATCGTTAAGAGCACACCCTCTGACTCAAGTCGTCAAGGTTCAAATGCTAGCCCTTCCCTTCACCGGTTGCCCAACTGGAACAAGTTGTTTAGCCTCTTTAAGCCCCATTTTTCGTATCTGTAAAATGGAGATCGTAACAAACTGTAAATGTCAATGAGGTCTACAGAGTTGGATCAAGTGTTATGAATCTGACAGCCCAAACCTCCAGGCTGGTTGTGCCATTATTTCAGTTATTCTGACCTGGATCTGATGCAATGTGGATTAAGAAAAGCAATAAAAGTGAGAGACAGATTATTAAGCAAGTTACGCCTAACAAAAGTTATTAAGCAACTCCCTAGGGGTGGATTTTTTAATATGCACTTAAATGTGGAGAAGTTAATATGCTGTATTAGTTCACTGGGGCTGCCATAATACAGTGCCAGAAGGGTGCTGGGTTACTCAGACCACAAAGATTTGTTTTCTCACTGTTCTGGAGGCTACGAATTTAAGATCAAGCTGTCAGCAGGTTGACTTCTGAGGCCCCTCTCCCTGGCTTATAGCTCTGTGACTTCACATTGTCCTCGCTCTGTGTGTCTGTGTCCTAATCTTATAAGGACACCAGTCAGATTACATTAGGACCCATGCCAATGACCTCATTTTACCTTAATGGCCTCTTTAAAGGCTTTATGTCTGTTAAAGCAAACTAAATACAGGACTCCCTACTTCTATATTTGAGTCCTTGTGGATAAACCTTAACCTAGCTTAATAGGCAGACAAAATTGAAAACCTAACTTAGCAGTATGCACCTGTAGCAATAGCTAAGTCTTGGCCAATCCCAGCGGCCATACTTCAGCCGTCATACACTGCTGAGTACTCAAACTGTGTTCAGATAAGGCAAACACCAAGTTGTAACCAAGACAGCTGTTCTGTTCCTCGCTTTCAATTTCTGTACATAATTTCTCTTTTCTTTGTCTGTACATCTTCTTCCACCACATGGCTGCGCTGGAGTCTCTGTGAATCTGCTGTGATTCTGGGAGCTGCCTGATTTGCCAACCATTCATTGTTCAATTAAACTCTTTTACATTTAATTCAGCTGAAGATTTTTTTTTTAAAAATCATGTCCCAAAACGGGAACGTTCTGAAGTACCAGAGGTTCGGAGTTCAACATATATATTTGGGAGAGGTCGCAGGAAGACAGTTTGGCCCATAGCCTATACCTACCTGAGGTCTTAACTGGTAAACAAACAAAAAAACCAACCTAGTTATAGTTTTAGATTTGTCTTCTGTGTTATTTCCCATGAGGTAATCTAAAAGAACCTGGGGAATGCAGGTGCTTTTCAAAGCAGTGCATGTGTGATGTTTCATCATTACCTCTCAGGTGGAGGGAAATGAAACTCAGACGTGCCCATTTGGCTTCTCTAATACTAGCTTTGCTTATCCTTCTTGGGGAGGGTGATTTTGAAACTACAGGCTAGAAAAGACTTTTGGATTATGCGTGAGCTGTGCTCTCTCTCCGGGACTCCTACTATGCTTCGTGATTGTGAAAATAAGTGATTTAAAATCTAAGCTGTTGGAACTCTAAATTATTTTGAGCCATAAGGAAAGGTGAATTATGGCGCCTGAGTCACAAGACAGGCAGCTGTGAACTTTTTGTAACTTTTTTGTTTGTCTGAATTGTCTTTTCCCTTACCTACATTATTTTGTAAAATGTTATAAATGGTTGTAGGACAATGCGACTGGGTGTGGCTTGCGTGCCTGGTTGCCCTGCAGCTCAGACCTCTAGGGGGAGCAGGCAGACAGGCAGGTACAGAGGCCAGCACAAGTGCTTTTGGGCTCCCGCCCCCTGCAGAGTCTAGCGGTGGGTATCTGTGACTCCCAGAGCCTACAAGGTCACGTGTTATAAAGCTCTTTCAGATTTGCTGTCTGCAGACTGCTTGTGTGTTAATCAGCTCAGTGGATCCTCTGCCTTATCATAAGGGCAGGGGGCCAGTGTGAGGGCCTTCTGAATCCTGAGCTCTTGTCCAGTGTCCTGAAAGAATCAGATCACACATGGGCTCAAAGGATAAGTGCAAGGTTTTATTGAGTGGTGGAGGTGGCTCTCAGTGAGATGGATGGGGAGCCAGAAGGAGGGATGGAGTGGGAAGGTGGTCTTTTCCTGAAGTCGGGCATTCAGCAGCCCAACTCTTCTCCAGCCACCCCCTTATCCAGCCGCTCCCCTAGGAGTCCAGACATCCTTCCTTTTCTCCCTTACTCTGCTGCATTGTTCCACCGTCTCTGGTCTGCTGGTCCACCAGTCCACTGGTCTGCTGGTCTTGACATTCAGCTGCTTGTGTGTATGCCCGATAGGGTCTTGGGATTATATGGGGACAGGATGGTGGGTGTGTGGCAGGCCAAAAGGCAACTTTTTGGCTGTGAAAACAGAAATGCCTGTCCTCATTTAGGGCGGTGGGTCTTCAGGCTTGAGAGTTGGGCCTTTGCTGGGGAACTGTCCTCTTCTATCCAATATTTCCCTGTCTCCTGTCCATGTCAGTGAAGAATACCAGGGAGACCCCTTCCCTCTTACTGTTGACTTTCATTATAGATTAATCTCTTTCTTCTCACGCAAAAAACTTTATGGCCATCTCAATGCCTCAGGATGGAATGTTAAGCCCACTCTTTTAAAATGAAAAGGAAATGAAAATGAGCAATAAAGAAAGGAAAACAAGCTGCATGGAAAAGAAAGCAAACTGTAACTGATTAATTTGTTGTAACTCATAAACCAGCCATATATTGAAAATGTAATCTTGTTAAATTTCTTAGCTTTTTCCAATATCAGAGATAATTTAGCTTTTAACTTCAAGCACTACACCCATTTCTCTGGGATGGAGCATCCAGAAATGGCCATTCCCAGATTTTGCTTGAATAAATTCTCTAAAATTGGAATCTGACCCTTTTGATTATCTCAGGTTGACAGGATCAGGAGTTGGCTATAAAGTCACTGCTCTGGCAAAGACTGAATTTCTGTCCTAATGTGAATCTCAACACCAATGTTGCCCTGATACATAATGCATTATTGTAGAAGGTTTAAAATCAAATCTACTTAGTATTTTTCCTTTTGTAGAAATACTTGAAGTTTTTACTACTTCAAGTATCAGGTTTATGGTCTGGGTTGGAGGCTCCACGGACGGGGGGAGGGTGGTGTCACAAGGAATTTTCCTCTAAAATGAGTGTGAGCTCAACTCCTCTCTTCTGTCTGCTTTGCCTTACTTTGCTGAGAAAGAACCCAAGTTATGTGGAATGGTGCTTCCTATCTAGCTTCTCATTCTCTCTTAATTTTCAAACTTGTTTTCATCCCTATTAATAGCCAGGTCATAGAATCATTTTCAGAAGCATTTCAGGTGCTTCAGGATTTTTGAAACCCTTCAGCTCATACAGTTTGAGTGCGTCACAGGTTAGTAAACCCTTAAAGGTATTGTTATTGTGCAGTTTATGCCAAGAGAAGCTGGTCATAGTCTGCCTCAAGTAGCAATAGCGGGGACCCTGGGGGCAGTCAGGAGAAGTGAATAAATGACTCAGACAAGTGCTGGAGAAGCATTTCCTCTTGAGAAGTTTGCTATTTTGTGACAACCAAATGAAAGGAGAAAGAACATCTCCCACCGGGGTTTGACAACGTTTGTAGAATTAAGTGAAGTTGTGTTTTTGGTGGTCAAAAATGTCTGTTTTTGATTTCATGTATCTATTTTGCTGAATAGGCACTTAGGATCCGATTTGGGAGGAAATGAAAGTATGGCCACTGGCAAGGGTCAGAGAGAGCTACACACATTGGCATTTTCTGTCTATTTCTAAGATCTTTATGTCAATCCAGTGTTGGGAAACAACTTTCAGTCTACCTGCAGGCATTTTAAATGAGTCCTTTACCTTGTTTCTCATAGGAAAACTTAATTTAGCTGCATCCAGCCAGGCAAGCTGTTTTCACTGTTCGTCAGTGTTTTTCTTAATCACTTCCCTCATCTTCCTTCCTCTTTGAGCCCCTCCTTTTCAACCTCCTCCAGTTCCCCACCCCTAGCCCCTGATGGAGTGTGACGTATTATACTAACGCCTTATGGAATTCTCATTAGGGAGGATCCTGTCCACTGACAATAATGGTTGACTTCCAGAATTCTCAAATATGAAGTTTCAATGATTTGTACCTCAGATGGTTGATTTTCTTTCCTCCCACATGTAGGTAATGTCCACACAACAGTATCTCATGCCCCTATTCTTTGTGAAAACATTACATAGAAAAGTCAATGTCTTAGGTGGATCACTTGTCAATAACAATAGTGTTTCAGATTCATAAGGCCTTCCTGTTGTAGTCATACGTTCTCTCTGACTTAAGAAGCTCCTACAATGTCCTCTTACTTATTTCAGAACAGGCTAGTATGTAGAGACCTAAGGAAGAGCTCCCAGCATCAGTCAGGAGTTCATCAGTTAGGCCCTGAGCCCTGCCTCTGCCATGTTGTCATTGACTTTGGCCTTAGGTGGGTCATTTTGTGTCTCTGGGCTCAGTTTCCCCATCCTTAAAAGAAGAAGACTGGCCTGCCACAAGTTCTAACATCCTTGTGATAGGTCATCCTTGTTGGACAATCCTTGTTTTGTTCCCATTAAGCTTTGTTTGCTGGTGAGTTCCTTCTCATCCTTTTGTAAATTATATAAGGCCCAGAGGGTGAATCTAGCCAAAGAGTGAATCATGCCGGGCTAGCCAAAGAATGAATCCTCTTTGCTCCTAATCTTCTGAAGAATAACTCACTCCAGAGGCAGGAGGAACCATCTCTGATTGACCCAATGAGCATGTGGCTGGCTGTCCTATGAGCCCCAGGCCCCACCATCAGAGCTAAGCTTGCCAAGGAATGGGGTGTGGCTACCATAGCTCTGCTTCAGAGCTGCTTCCCAGCTCTGTCTGTCCTTCCTGGATTAGGCAGCAGCATTCTAGGAACAGATCCCCTCTGCTCAGCCATGCATCACTGCCTTCCAACTCATTTTCTGAATCTCACAGTTGTTGTCCCTTCCCTGCTGGTCCTGGCAAGACTGAACTTGTCAGACCCTATTGAGTTCCTGTGGCCTGATGCAGGTGGTTAGGATCTAGGTTGCTCTTGGCTTCTCTACCTATTTTTAAGTAATTTCAACTGATTGGAAAAACATGCTAACTTGGAGTTTTCAAGTATTTGTAATTATACTCCAAGGTCAGTGACTTAGCAGTGGGGTTGTCAAAGAGCCATTAATAAGCAAATTAAAAGGAAGAAGTGGAGCCATAAAAGCAGTTGCAGAACTAGAAGCCAAAAGAAGCACCTTCTGTTTAGTGACTCTAATAGCCACTACACACTTGGTTTACAGGAACCAAGACAGGACAAGACGTATCCGTGCGGGAGACGTGGTCACGATCTCATTAGTCAGGATTGCCTTGCGCTGATGCCACGTTCCAACTGTGTGTTCCTGGTCCTGTCTACTGCAAACAATGAATCATTCTTGCAAATAAATACTAATATGCTTATGAAAAAAAAGCCACACATGTGTGTGGCTATTCCCTGGACTCCTGAGATAGAGGAGAAGTGAACTTCCCATGTGTTCACTTAGTAATGAACACAGTGGGGTAAATATAAAGAAATGGTCGCAGTGCGGTAGATATAAACCTGTGCTGTGCCCACTCCTTCAAGGCTGATCTATTTCATGGCCACTTCCAGAATTGTGGAACAGGTGATCTCCAGGAGAACTATGGCTTATCTTACAGCAACATAGTTCATTTAGGATGGAAAATTGTACCTTTATCCCTGGTACTTTCTGACTACAGATGACATAGTGCTTGAACCAATCCTATCTAACCTCTTTTAGCTCATTTTTAGAATAAAAGCCAAGCCTCTCATGGAATGGGATGTCCTTAGAGATGAAATGCTTATTTCAATGCAGTTGTGTTACTGCTTCATGGTGTCATATATATTAGTCAGTTTCGCAGCAATAACATATAGTCTCCAAATCTCAGGGGCTCATGCCAACAAATTTTTATATCCTACTTGCATTACATAATATGGTAGTGCACTGATTGCTTCAATTCTGCTCCCAGTGCCTTCTCTTTCCTGTAGCCATGTATAGTTGGGACCTGTAATTTTTGTTTCCTAACTATACTTTTGCACCCAGTAACTGTCTACACTGCTCCTCCTTCCCTGTTCTCTGTCCAGCCTCTAGTAACCATTGTTTTACTCTTTACCTCCATGAGTTCAATTGTTTTGATTCTTAGGTCTTACTTGTGAGTGAGAACCTGCAAAATTTATCTTTCTGTCCCGGGCTTTGGGACTGCTGTTTTTGTGCAGACAGAAAAACAGAGAATTGGCTGGAAAATGTCATGCTTCGAAGGGTTTGCTTGAACTGGCACACTGTCACCTCTTTTTACATTTTGTTGGCCCAGACACATCATGTTCCCAAGCCTGAAAACATGGCAGAGAAATATTCTCCACCTATGGAGAGGCACCACAAGTCATTCAGAAATGGGTTGGATGTATAATCACTTACAGGGAAGAAAGCCAATATGGGGAATAACAGTCCCATTGATCATCAGGTTAACATGCTAGACATGTAACCTCATGAGAAAGCCTGTGCTCTGGACACAAGCCTCTAACTCATAAATCTATCTTTCCTATCCTTGAGCGCTGTCATATGAGGAAGACAGGGAAGAATAGCTCTTTGATTTTTATATTTGGGAAGCCCTGTGCCAAGATTCCTTTTATGAGCTGGGATCTGGTTGTGTTCTAACTTCCTTGAGGTTCACTTATTCCTGCCTTAGTCTCCTCGTCTGCAAACTGCTCAGTTTGTTTGGCTTCATCTTTTGATTGCAGATGATGGCTTTGGCATTAATAAATGTTTTACTCTTCTTTCAGCTGACTCTCAATGTGCTCTTGCAGATGCAAAATCACTGTGGTTTGGCAGTGATTCCAGAAGATGTAGGAATTGCTATCAGCAGAGATCTGGGCTTCTTGGTCCCAGGCAGATTCAAGAAGTAGAAGATTAGAGAAGAGCTAGACATAGAAATAAATGCATCTATTTCCTTGTTTTTAGAAGGATTATAAAAGTTGACATTTTTTCTTTACTTTCCACAGGTGAATTTTTTTGGACCATTTTGCTGTTTTAACAGTGTCTTTCTCACGGAACATGTAGCTTCGATGGTGAAATTATTTTTCTTGACTTTTAGACTTTCTAGAAAGTCTCAGAGGATGTGTATTTCTGATCTGTGACAATAATAAGTTTTTTATAATAATTTGAAATAGGAAAAAAAAATCTGATTGCCGTGTAGAATAGTTAGAAAATGTTCTTCTCTTTGCAGAAATCAAAATTACATCCAGCATATGTAAAACAATCTTTGCTAATAAAGTAATACAAACCCTCCGGTAATTATTTCTTTTTATTGGCTTGTTTGTAAAAGAATAAATATTTATAATATGTAATGTCATTAATAATTTTTTCCATATCTACATGCTTATTGGCACCCAAACCAGTGGTCTTTTATTGGAAAAAGAATTGCAGTGGGAACATCTGCTTAAACCCCTTCTCTTCACCATCAGGTGTTGCATTTGCCAGTTTCCTTGTCTGATTTTCTACAGGGACTTGAGATTTGAGAGAGGTTCAATTTCTAGCCAGTTCAATATCTGTTCCCTCTCTCCACATTTTGCACAATGCCTTTTGTGGCATTTTTTGTTTTTGTTTTTGTTTTTTTTTTTGAGATGGAGTCTCCCTCTGTTGCCCAGGCTGGAGTGCAATGGCGCTATCTTGGTTCACTGCAACCTCTGCCTCCTGGGTTCAAGTGATTCTCCTGCCTCAGCCTCCCAAGTAGGGGTGATTACAGACACCTGTCACTGCTCCTGGCTAATTTTTGTATTTTTAGTAGAGATGAGGTTTCGCCATGTAGGTCAGGCTGATCTCAAACTTCTGACCTCAAGTGACCCGCTTGCCTTAGCCTTCCAAAGTGCTGGGATTATAGGCATGAGCCTTTCGTGGCATTTGTATTGAATGGAATGAATAACTAAGCCAATTAATGAGCAAAATACACAGTCTTATTCTGGAAAAGAAAAGAACAACAAATGCAGACCAGGCAATAGATAGGGGAATGCCTGCCCAGGTTCCCAACCTTCTTTCCTTGGCTTTTCTTCCTTCCATGCTGAATTACCTCACAGACCTGTAGCTACTGTGTCAGGACTCCTGGTGTTTGCTGATCTCTTCCCACTCCAAGCAATGATAATATCACGTGTTTTACTCCCTGTAAACACGCTGAGAACCCAATATTTTAAAAATTCACTAAGATTCTAAGAGAAAATGTAAAAAGAAAAAAAATTACAACTCTCATTCAAAAGATGAAAAATAACAGCCTACCACTTATTGACATTTTCCTGTATACTGGACATTGTGTAAAGGTTTCTACAGACATGGGAAGAGGGATTATTCTCCCCATTTTGGAACTGTGGAGCTGATAGGTTTGGCTGTGCCCCCACCCAAATCTCATCTTGAATTGTAGCTTCCATAATTCCCACGTTATGGGAGGAACCCAGTGGGAATTAATTGAATTGTGGGGGTATACTATACTGTTCCCCCGTACTGTTCTCGTTGTAGTGAATAAATCTCACAAGATCTGCTGATTTTATAAGGGGAAACTCCTTTTGTTTGGCTCTCATTCTTTCTTGCCTGCCGCCATGTAAGATGTGCCTGTTGCCTTCCTCTATGATTGTGAGTGAGGCCTCCTCAGCCGCATAGAACTGTGAGTCCATTAAATCTTTTTTTTTTTTTTAAATAAATTAACCAGTCTTGGGTATGCCTTTATCAGCAGGATGAAAACGAACTACTACAGGAGCTGAGGCCTGGAAAGAGTTTTCCTTGTCCCGTGTTTCACCGCTGGTCAGTGGCAGTGGTGAAGCTTGGGGTGAGAACAATGGTTATTTCTTTCTACAACCCATACTTTGAAAAGTAGGCATTGCTAAGTAAAATAATTCTAGTTCATGCAGTAAAGAGATTGACTTAGCATAAAATTCCCTCTTCTGAAGACTCAGTGAGCTGCCTTGCAGCCATTAGTCAGTAGGCTTCACAGTCAAGTTGCCTGGGTTTTCTGCCCATGCCTCTGGTAGCAGCTCTTCTCCCATCTATACACTACTTGCTTTCAAAACAAACACAGGCTTTCTTTATGAGTTTTTTTCTGGTGCTTACCCCTCTCAGCCCCTATGCCCCTCTCCAACTTAGGCTCTTCCAAAAAGTACGTCAGGCAGGTGGAGTTTACACCTGTAACTTCAGAGAAGTGGTTATTTGTATCATAAAAACCCAAAGCTTGGCCTGGTGCAGTGGCCAATGCCTGTAATCCCAGCACTTTGGGAGGTTGGGGTGGGTGAATCACCAGAGGTCAGGAGTTTGAGACTAGCCTGGCAAACATGGTGAAACGCTGTCTCTACTGAAAATACAAAAATTAGCCGGGTGTGGTGCTGGGCACTTGTAATCCCAGCTACTCTGGAGGCTGAGGCAGGAGAATCACTTGAACCTAGGAGGAGGAGGTTGCAGTGAACCGAGATCATGCCATTACACTCCAGCCTGGGCGACAAGAGTGAAGCTCTGTCTCCAAACAAACAACCCAAAGCTTGGCTGGTCTGCCTCATCTTAATTCCCAATATTTTCCACTTAGTTTCCCTATGAATCTCTTAGATCCTTCAGTGTCTTACTTCTACCCTACCAGCAAAAGGAGTAATGTCTTAGAATTAGAGTTTTACAGTATAAATATACATTTACACTAACATATTTATAATGAGGATGTTTTTCTCTAAAAGGAACTATTCTAACATACTTTATATAATTACTATGAATTTTTTTTTCACTGCTTATATCTTCTTAAAGAAATACACTGGGCATGAGAAGACCTATCCAAAAGCAAGAAAATCTTGTTTTAAGCACTGCAATTATGTCAGTTATGTCATGAAATCATAAATGGTGGCTTTCTGTCAAAATGTGCTGTATTTCCTTAGACATAAGGAAGACGATGTATTCTCAAGATAATTCACTGATGTGTCTTTGTTAAGCTGACATATTTGGAAGAATTCCCAAATAATTTTCATGGTCAGAGAGATTCTCATTATACAAGCCACCTCTGAGCAAGAGGGACTGGGGATTTTGCCCAACTAGTAATATTCAGGTGAGTTGCTGATTGTTTAAGTAGCTAAATCAAGTTAATCCTCTTTCCATGTATGGCAGCATTTATTGAAAATTATGTATTAAATTCTTTCTATGTGCCAGGCCCATTTCTAAGTTCTGGAAATTCCTGGTGAACAAATCCGACACACACTGCTACCCTAGGGAGCTTACACTCTGGCACTAGGCATCAAAACAACAATTCTGACAAATGAGGCTGGTAATTTTGAAGGATTAAATAGTTGAGAATTATCAGAGTGTTAGCCAGGCACAGTGTCTCATGCCTGTAATTCCAGCACTTTGAGAGGCTGAGGCGGGCAGATCCCCTGAGGTCTGGAGTTTGAGATAAGCCTGGCCAACGTGGTGAAACCTGGTCTCTACTGAAAACACAAATATTAGCTCAACATGGTAAAACCAAGTCTCTACTAGAAATACAAATATTAGTGGTGGGCACCTGTAATCCCAGCTACTTGAGAGGTTGAGGCAGGAAAATGGCTTGAATCTGGGAGGTGGAGGTTGCAGTGAGCCAAGATCTCACCATTGCTCTCCAGCCTGGGTGAAAAGAGTGAAACTCTTTTGCAAAAAAAAAAAAAAAAAAAAAGATCGGAGTAGGTTTATGTATTAAGCATCTTTCAAAAGGCATCACACACTTTCAGCCAGGTTACATTGTTAATCTACTACATTTCTTGACAAATAATTTATTGCTCTTTGTCTTTCAGTCCCCATTCTATAAGAAACATATGCAAAGTCAGGAAACAAAATAAAGTTTTCTTAAAACAGTATGTTAGTTATTTTCAAATAATATGCCATCCGGCTAAGTGGATTTGTTCTAGATTTAAAATAACAGGCCTAACTGCTAATCTAGAAAATATAACTTATAAAACATTATTAATTGTCCAAAAATTCTGGCAGCTTAGGAAGCTTAGTATATTCATTATACTTTTTAAGGGGACTGAAGGTGAAGAAATGCAGATTACATTGTTTGAAAATTATCTGAGTCCATTTGTGTTGCTATAAAGGAATATCTGTGACTGGGTAATTTATAAAGAAAAGAGGTTTATTTGGCTTATTCTTCTGTAGCCTGTACAAGAAGCATGGCACCAACATTTGCATCTGGTGAGGGTCTCAGGCTGCTTTCACTCATGATGGAAGGTGAAGGGAAGCAGTGTGTGCAGAGATCATACAGCAAGAGAGGAAGCAAGAGAGAGGCAGGAGGTGCCAGGCTCTTTTTAGCAATCAGCTCTTGCAGAAAGAGATAGAGCAAGAACTCACTCATTACCAGAAAGATAGCAGCAAGCCATTCATGAGAAATTCACCCCCATGGCCTAAACATCTTCCCTTAGGCCTCATCTCCAACTCTGGGGATCAAAGTTCAATGTGGGGTTTGGGGAGACAAACATCCAAACCATAGCAAACATATAAGTGACATACTGTTGAAAGATACAGTTATCCTATGTTTCTTTTTTCTCTTTCTTTCCCTCCTTCCCTCCTGCCCTTCCTTCCATCCCTCCTTGCCTCCTTTCTTCTCTCCTTTCTCCTTCCTCCCTCCCTCCCTCTTTCCCTCCCTCCCTCCTTCCTTCTTTCTTTCTCCTTCCTTCCTTCCTTCCTTCCTTCCTTCCTTCCTTCCTTCCTTCCTTCCTTCCTTCCTTCCTTCCTTCCTTGTTTCTTTCCTTCCCCTCCCTCCCTCCCTCCCTCCTTTCCTCCCTCCTTCCTTCTCCCCCCACCCTCTGTCTCTCTCTCTCTCTTTTTCCTTATTCTGTTGCCCAGGCAAGAGTGCAATGGTGTCATTTCAGCTCACTACAACCTCAACCTCCCAGGTTCAAGCAATTCTCCTGCCTCAGCCTCCAGAGTAGCTGGGATTACAGGCAGGCACCACGATGCCCAGCTAATTTTTGTATTTTTAGCAGAGACGGGGTTTCACCATGTTGGCCAGGCTCGTCTTGAGCTCTTGACCTCAGGTGATCCGCCCGCCTCAGCCTCCCAAAGTGTTGGGATTATAGGTATGAGCCACGACACCCGGCCTATCCTATGTTTGTTGACTTTGTAGGATACCCTATATTTTATCTTTATACCCAATGCAATAAGAAAGTAGCCACTTCCTCATGCCTGTAATCCCAGCACTTTGGGAGGCCGAGGAGGGCGTATCATGAGGTCAGGAGATCAAGACCAGCCTGGCCAACATGGTGAAACCCCATCTCTACTAAAAGTACAAAAATTAGCTGGGCGTGGTGGTACACGCTTGTCCCAGCTACTCGGGAGGCTGAGGCAGGAGAATTGCTTGAACCCAGGAGGCAGAGACTGCAGTGAGCTGAGGTCGTGCCACTGCACTACAGCCTGGGTGGCAGTGTGAGACTCCCTCTCAAAAAAAACCAAAAAACAAAGAAAGTAGCCACCTCCTGATAGTTCAAATATTGCTCTAGTTTTATCTTTCCTTGATTCTTTCTACCTTGTGAAACAGAGGCCAAGACTGGATGCCAGTAACAAAAAGATGAAATGGAATGCACACTGACTTACCTGGACTTAAGCAATGGAGGTTTGGTTTACTGGAAAGAGAAAGGAAATCTCTCTTTTGGTTCTACGTCAGCCACAAGGGGCATTCTCATGTAGACCAAACTGCTTTCTTCAGTGTCCTGTTGCATAAAGCAAGGAGTTAGAGGGTGGATGGTCTCTGAAGTCCCTTCTTGCACTGAACTTATGAGGTTTCACTCCGTAAGCATCCTTTTGAACTCGGGAATGTGGAGAAGTTCCATTTCCCTACATTTTTTTTTTTTTTTGAGGCAGGGTCTTGCACTGTCACCCAGGCTGGAGTGCAGTGGTGTGATCACAGCTCACTGTAGCCTTGACCTCCCAGGTGCAAGCGATTCTCCTACCTCAGCCTTCTGAGTGGGGACTCGGACTACAGGCACACACCACCATGCCCAGCTAATTTTTGTATTTTTTGTAGACACAGGGTCTCACTATGTTCCCCAGACTTGTCTCAAACTCCTGGGTTCAAGTGATCTGCCTTCCTTGGCCTCCCAAAGAGCTGGGATTTGTGGTGTGAGCCACCATACCTGGCCGTCTCCCAACTTTTCCATCACTTTCAGGGATTGGATTTGTCATTATGGCTTGAGAATTTGTCAAATTGTTTCATTTGGTATCGTGGCTTGAGAATTTGTGAAATCCTTTCATTTGTTATTGTGGCTTGAGAATTTGTCAAATTCTTTCACACTTTTAAAATAAAATAGTTGCTCTCCCCTTAAACAATTGGCAGTTGTAGGAAGGAGGAAAGGATGCACAATTTCGGGAGAACAAGAGTAGTATCCCGTTACTTGCTATTTAGGATTCTGTGGCATGTACTTATTCTTGAATAATTTACTCAGAAAAATGGTTAGCTTCCAAATCTTGGCGATGATGTATAGTGCTGCAGTGAGCTTGGGAGTGCAGATATCGCCTCCATAAACTGACTTCCTTTCTTTTGGGTATATGCCTAGCAGTGGGATTGCTAGATCACATTGTAGTTCTATTTTTAATTGTTTGAGGAACTTCCATACTATTCTCGTAGTGGCTATGGAGAATAATTTACATTCTAATTTAGTACTAATTTACATCCCCACCAATAGCAGACAAGGGTTCCTTTTTCTCCACTTGAATAAGATCTAATATTTAATAGCACAACAGGGTGATTACAGCCAACAATACATATTTGGAAAATTGCACATTTTTTTAAACTGCACATTTAAAAATAACTAAAAGAGTATAAACAAAATGTTTGTAACACAAATAAATGATAAATGCTTGAGGTGATGGATACTTGATTTACCCTAATGTGATTATTACACATTGTACGCCTCTATCAAAATATCTCATGTACCCCATAAATATCTACACCTACCAAATACCCATAATTTTTTTAAGAAATAAGCACTTTCAGGAAGGATGCTTCTCAGAACTCACAAACATTGCATTTTTATATTTTCAGAGTTGAAAAATATAGATCGTTTTGTTAAAGGTGTGCATTAGAGAGGAGAAAGATGAGGCCCAGAAGATTTCAAGTATTTTAACATGTCTTTCCTCAGGAAGCTTCATAGGGATATCTATAAATTGAAAGAAGCCACCCTAGGAGACCCTAAAATAAGTCTGTGTTCACACACTGCTCACAAACAGAGTGTAAGGCAGAGGGCATTGTTTCGATGCATCCTCTATGCAGCTGGAAAGCCAGAAATATTGTTTTCATAGTCAAATGATTAAAATAGTAATAGTTTATTTACTTTCGCCAAATATAGTTGGGAAATACCACGAGGTTAAAATTCAGGCATCTGAGTTTCCGTTTCTGCTCTGCCAGCTATGAAGGTAAGTTGGTCTCTCCCTGTGCCCATCGTGTCAAGTGTCTGCCCAGGCCCTTGACCAGAGAGACAGGAAGCGGTGATGACAGAGCCAGGCAAGCCCAGACCTCACGTGAGCCTCCTCTGTAATTTTGGATAGTTCTGGAAACTGGACCATCAGCCTTAATTACCTATGCCGGGAATCTTGTGCACACCACGCCGCATTTCTCAGCAACTTGCCGGTGCCAGGGCCCTAAAAAAACAGCTCAGACCTGCTCCACAGGGGCATTCATCTTGTCAGCTGAGGCAGATGAGCTCACTTCAGGCACATTGCTGTAAACAACCAAAAGATCTACTCTTATCATCAGAGACCTGACTCAACTATGTCTCTGCAAATGACCTCCCTTTTACAACACTACTGCACCGAGAAGCTACACACTTTCACCTTCCAGCAGCTCTTGGTCAGATATGTTGCAGTGAGCTTCCCACTGTCTTCCCACCCTCTGCAGACTCAGTCACTGGAACCACAACCACCCCACCAATGTAACAACAGAACTCATTTCAGTGGTTCAATGCTACTCCCAGCTGGTTCTCAGGCTGGAACAAATGAACAAGCTCCTTGTGCGATCAGCATTAATATTCGAGGTGTCAAGTGGCCGTTGCATAAATTTTCCCCCCATCCATACAGCAAACTGTGAGGTGAATAGAAAGGCACAATGGCCATTTTATAGATAAGAAAGCCAAGTTAAAAATCAATTGCCCAAAGTGACAGCTTGCAGCAGCAGAACTGGCCCATGAATTCTTTACCCTTTCATTCCACTGCAGTATCAGTCGAATGTTAAAAACAAGCACAAAAATATATTTCCATATGTGTTTTATTTTCATCCTAGATTTTGAGCTGTCTTGTCAATATTAATTTACTTAAGTTTCGTAAGAATACTACTACTATCGAAGGTTCTGCTACTACATCTGAGTGAATGTTTGCTAAAAGGATATGATATGACTTGCAAATAATTTTTGAGAAACGTTCAATGAATATGCCTAAAATTCATGATTTATACCCAATTAAAATTTTGTATTCCTAAGAAATAGTTTAAGAAAGAGAAAATACAATTTTTATTTGATGCTTTTTAACAATTATGAAGAGAAAACTGGTGAGAAAAAGTACAGACTATACTGTTACATTTTTTTCTTTTTCTTTTTTTTGTCTTGTTTTGTTTTGAGGCAGGGTCCTGCTCTGTCTTCCGGGTTGCAGTGCCAGCATGGCTCACTGCATGTATCCTCCTGCAACAGCCTTCCATGTAGCTGGGACTACAGGTGCGTGCCACCATGCCTGGCTAATTTTTAAGCTGTTTTTTTTAGAGTAAAGGTCTCACTACGTTGACCAGTCTGGTCTCTGACTCCTGGGATTACAGGTGTGAAACGCCATGACCAGCCCAGACTATAATCTTAAATATATTTTTCCAAATATGTGTTAAGAACTAGTTGTGTACAGGCTACTTTGCTAAAAAGTATCTGTTCATTAGAATGTTCAACTTTGAAAAAAATAATTATTTTACAGGTTTACCAATGGCCATTATCTTGAATAAACTAAAATATTTAAATAAATGATCTTGAGAGGAGATTAACAATAAAGAGCCAGATTATAGAGCAATCTTCTCTTGAGCCTGGATTTGTTCGGATGAATGATTACGTAATGAAGTCCAGTGGGAATCATAGGATGTGACAGCTGTTTGGGGCCTGTCGATTTTACAGACAAAGCGACTGAAGCTGAGTGAAGTAATGTCTTGCTCAAGCTTCTAAGGATAAGCAGAGTCTGAAACCTAGATTTTCTTTTATTTTCTTTATTTTAATTTTTATAGATTTAGGAGATACAAGTGCAATTATGTTATATGGCTATCGTGTATAGTGGTGAAGTCTGATTTGTAACCATCACCTGAATTATGTACATTATACTTATTAAGTAATTTTCATCCCTCACCCCCTTCCCGCTCACCTACCTTTCTGAGTCTGCAATGTCTACTATTCTACTCTCTGTGTCCATGTGTGCATGTAATTTATGCCCCACTTATAAGTGAGAACATGCAATATTTGACTTTCTGAGTTATTTCACTTAAGATAATAGCCTCCAGTTCTATCCATATTGCTGCAGAAGACATGATTTCATTCTTTTTTATGGCTGAATAGTATTCCATGGGCTATGTGTGTGTGTGTATTACATTTTCTTTCTCCAGTAATCCCTTGATGGTCATATAGGTTGATTTCATATCCTCAATATTGTGACTAGTGCTTCAATAAACATAAAAGTGCAAGTATCTTTTTGATATGATGATTTCAGGTTTTCTGATAGTAACCATTTGCTGGTTTCAGAAAACCCTAGGTTCTCTTCTAAAGGAAAAATTTCTCCACCTGGCAGCTTTGCAAAATTTATTCAGGGAAATTAATTTGAGGTTGGCCACTCCCAAGGCCATGCTTCTGTAGAAAAGAACTTGGATGTGCTTCTGGGACATTTTTTCCCATCAAGAAATAACACAGGCAATTATAGTAACACATTTTACATTTAAAATTCATATTTTTAATTGATTATACAAGGTGAAAATGGGAAATGTTTCTTCACTTGTCTTAATAATGTCCATGTGAAGATTTCTCATACTTTTAAAATATTTATGATAAAGGTGGGGAAATGTAGCTAGTAAGCTTTGATTTGACCTCTGGTAACAATGCCTTTTTTATCATTTTCCAAACTGAGAAACTGGTTTATGTCCTACATTTCAATTTCCTATAACTCTACATTTCTTGAGTTAATTGAAAATAAAAATTGTCTAATGATATTTCATGCAATATTCAATTACTATTTCCTATTGACTGTATAATGATTTTTGTTTACATATAGCAAATAGCAAAAAGTGGGATACATATTGTTGAATAATTTTTTTCTAATAGAACTTTTGTCTTTTGGTTACATGAACTTCTATTTTGAGTTTTCAGATAATTTAATTTTATTTATCTTTAATTTTTAATTTTTACCTATTATTTTAGTAACAGACATTAAGCTCCCAATTGAATGTCTCCTATTTTCAGTCTATTCACTGTTAGGTACAGTGACACTGAATCTTTATTCATAAGAGGAAGGGCTTATTTCCTCATTTTTATCATAGTTCCCAAAGTGCTTTTTTTGGATGATTGCATTTCTTCTTCCAAGAAAAATTGGCTAACCTTCCTTTAAAAGTTATATGGTACGTCAAGTGTTCTGATGTTTCATTGAGTCATAAATGAGAAACAGAATTTATTTTAAAATAGCTTTCCTTCTCTGTGGAGAGCTGTGTGGGTGGGAGTCAGCATTATTTATTTATTTATTTTTTAAAGCACAAATACTCCTTTGTCCTCCTGTTCCAGATTCTAGAAATTTGAGCTCCTGAAATCATGCAATTTATATCCATCTCTGCTTTCCTGATAAGGCTATATGCAGAGATTTTTAGAATAAGACTTGTTCAGCTTGAGCTAAAACTAAAATTTTTATTTATTTTCACATTTCAGTAAACCTTTCTAGCTTTCAATTTTTTTTCCTTATAATCTGATTCTTTGGTGAAGAATAAATATAAGAAGCCAGAACTTTGTTTTTAAAAAGTATTAAGTATGAGTATGTCCTTTTCAAAAAACATTCAGTAATGCTTGATAATGATATTCATTTTACCATAGTGACATTGAAGAGGTTTTAATATCTTACTGTATTAGATATTCTAAACCTTCAAAACTCATTCAGAAATTATTACAGGTCTTCTTTATGATTAGGATTTTGCGTAAGAATTAATTTGAAAGAGATTCCCAGTTTAAAAATTTGAAAACTTTCTTTTTCCATTATAAAAATATCACGTTTTTATTGAATATGGCTTTGAAAACTTTATTTTTCCCTTATAAAAGTACCACATTTTTATTAAAAATATTTAAAACATACAAAAGAGTTAAAACATGCCAATAATCCCAGCTATACACAACCACCACTGTTGATGTGTGGTATTTCTTTTTTTTAAACTTTTCTCCCCCTATATGTTTTTATTTATTTATTGGTTAAATTTTAACTTTTATTGTAGATACAGGAGGTACACGTGCAGGTTTGTTACATGGCTATATTTCATCCAGGTGATAAGTACAGAACCTAGTAGGTAGTTTTTCAATACGCACTCCCTCCTCATCTCTAGTAGTCCACAGTGTCTCTTTTCCCCATGTTTATGTCCATGTGTTCTCAATGTTTAGCTCCCACTTATAAGGGAGAGCATGTGGTATTTGGTTTTCTGTTCCTGCATTAGTTTGCTTAGGATTATGGCCTCCAGCTCCATGTTCCTGTGAAAGACATAATGTCATTCTTTTTTGTGGCTGCATAGTATTCCATGGTGTGTAGGTATTGTGTTTTCTTTATCTAATCCACCACTGATGGATGTCTAAGTTGATTGCATGTCTTTGCTATTGCGAATAGTGTGGTGATGAACATATGTGTGCATGTGTCTTTTGAGTATAATGATCTTATTTTCCTTCAGGTATATACCCAGTAATAAGATTGCTGGGTTGAATGGTAGCTCTGTTTTAAGTTCTTTGAGAAATTTCTGAACTGTTTTCCACAGTGGCTTAACTAATTTTCAGTCCCACCAACAGTGTATGTGTTCTTTTTTCTTTGCAGACTTCCAGAATTTGCTGTTTATTTGACTTTTTAATAATAGGCATTCTGACTAGTGTGTGATGATATTTCATTGTGGTTTTGATTTGCATTTATCTGATGATCTGTGATGATGAGTAATTTTTCATAGTTTGTTGGCTGCTTGTATATCTTCTTTTGAGAAATATCTGTTCATCTCCTTGGCCAGTTTTTTAATGGATTTTTTTTTTCTTATTGATTTAAGTTCCTAATAGATTTTGGATATTAGACTTTTGTTGGATGCACAGTTTGCCAATATTTTCTCCCATTCTCTAGGGTGTCTATTTGCTTTATTGGTAGTTTCTTTTGCTTCCCTGTATATATTTTTAAAACCTTTGATAATTATACAATATATTTTTTTTCCATAGCTTAATTTTATATGTATTTTCCATAGAATTATTACATCAGTATTATTATATCTCTGGGAAAGACCTAGGTGCCCAGATGATTTTTTAAAGATGCCTAGCTAATTATTTGAAAGTATGATTTGGACATAATTTGATTTGGCAGTGGCATGGTAATTCATAAGGCTTGTCTTCATTAATCTAGAATGCTATCTCTATTATATACCAGATTCTCAAAGGAATTTGGGTCTATTTCTATACTTTGTTATCTTCTATTGGTTTATCTCTCTAGTGGTGGCAGGCAGCGTTGTATGATGATCCCTGCCTCCTGGTATTTATACCTGTGTGTAATCCCCTCCCCTTGAATGTGGGCTGGATCCAGTGACTTGCTTCTAATGAACTGAAGACTGAAAAAGTGGTGGGATGTCACTTCTGCAAGTAGATTACAAAAACTGGGACCTCCATCTTACTGGTACTCTGTTACTTTCTCTCTCATCCTCTCACGTGTTTGTTCTGCTAAAGCCACCTGCCATGTTACAAGTTGCCCTGTGGAGAAAAAGAATGAGCAAGATGGCTAGCCCACAGCTGAGGAGGAACTAAGGCCATCAGTTCAACAGCCTGCAAGGAACTGAATCCTTCCAACAACCAGTGAGTGAGCTTGCAAGCAGGTCTTACCCTCATTGAGCCTTGAGATGACTGTGGTCCCATTAGATATGTTGATTGCATCCTGTGAGACACCCATAGTCAGAGAACTCAGCTAAACCATGTCCTGATTCCTAACCCACAAAACTATGAGATAGTAAGTGTGTGTTGTTTTAAGCCAATATGTTTTGGGGAAATTTGTTATGTGGCAATAAATAACGAACACACTAATCCTGCGACAAAATGCTTTAGTTCCTGTAGTCTTATATGCTTTAATATTTGATAAAAACAGTTCTGCCCCATCTTATTTCTTCCAGATTTTTTCCCGTTTAACCTTTCAGGTGAAATTATTATAATTTTTTCAAATACTCCCAAATTCCTGTTGCTTTTTAAATTGAATTTTTGAAGGTTGATTTGGTAATTTTAGAGTTTTGAATTTTTCTGTATAGGGACATTTACTCAAATCTTCAGTAAAGTTGTAATATTTTAATTTTGTTTGTCCTGTATGTTAACTTCTAAGATGATTTTTAATTATTTGTTATTGTCTTGTTATGAGGTTTTGTTTAATCCTTTTTTTCTTACTTACTATGATTTGTATATAGGAAAACTACTCATTTTCGTAAATAACATTTTTAACCAGCCACATTATTTAATCCTTTTATGCAGTCCTGTAATCTCCAAATTATGACGATTATGCATCTTCTTTACAGTACATATACACTCCTTATTTATTTTTCTTATTTGCTTGCATTAAATTTACTTCCAGAACAATGGACAATAATTGTGATAGCACCATCGTTTTGTTTGTAAAATTTGAATGGCAAATCGAAAGTTTATTGTTAAATTTGTTGCTTGCTTTCAATGTGATTAAGTACAAGAATTGATCTATTTTGCTTTGTGTCAGAAATAGGTGTTATATTTCATGTCATTTCTGCATTTGCTGAGATATTTACCTGATTTTTTTTATGTGAACTACTAATACTACAGGTTATATAATAGATTCTCTAACGTTCACCAATGTAGCAACTATATAATATTTCATCAGGTGAAAGCATTGTAGTTTGTGTCTCGATGCAAGCCAGTTTTTGCTTTTTAAAATACCTATTCAATAAACATATTTATATAGATAACTTTCTTCTTTGTTAAAAATAATAATGGGTAACACATGGAAACATCTGTATCTTAGGTATTTTACAATCTTTCTATTTACTAACTCATTTTTTAACAATTACAATAACCTTATGAAATAGGTATTATTATGATATCCATTTTACAGATGAGATAACTGAGGCACACAGAAGCGAAATAACTTGCCCAAGTGTATTAGTCCATGTTCACACTGCTGATAAAGACATACCTGAGACTGGGAAGAAAAAGAAATAGTTCCACATGGCTAATGAGGTCTTAGAATCATGGCAGGAGGTAAAAGACACTTCTTACCTGGTAGAGGCAGGAGAAAAATGAGGAAGATACAAAAGCGGAGACCCCTGATAAAACCATCAGATCTCATAAGACTTATTCACAACCACGAGAACAGTACGGGGGAATCACCCACATGATTCAGATTAAGTTCCACCAGGTCCCTCTCACAATATGTGAGAGTTATGGGAGTACAATTCAAGATGAGATTTGCGTGGGGACACAGAGCCAAACAATATCACCAAGTAAGTGTCAGAACCAAGACACAAGCCAGGCAGACTGGGCCTAGTTACAAACTAGACAATGGCCACTACCACAGTCAAAGTATAGAACATTTCCTTCACACCAAAATCTCTTCCGGCCTTGATGCATTCAGTTCTCTATCCTGCCTGGCTCCAGGCAATCATTGATGTTTGCTTATCTCTATAGATTAGTTGTCTTGGACATTCGTATAAATACAATCACATTGTAAGTCTTCTTTTATATCTAACTTGTTTTGCTCAGTATAGTATTTTTCAGATTCACTCACGTTGTTGTATGTATCATTAGTTTGTTCCTTTTCCTTATAAAATAGTATGCCATTGTATGGATTTACCACAATTTGTTTATCTATTCACCTACAAATGGACAGTTTGTTGGTTTTTCATTTTTAGCTATTATAAATATAGCTGCTGTGAACATTTGTATACTAATTTTGTGGATATGTTATTATTTCTCTTGGGTAAATAAGTCAGTGTACAACATGTCTTTGCTTATATCAGTACTGCAATGTCTTGACTTCTAAATTCTCATAACCACTGTTCTATTAAATTTTGCTTGTAAAAATATATAAAATACTATTAAAATTTTAAAGTAACTCTTCAGACTCTGTCCTCTCAGTGCTGTAATCTATTGATTGCATTTTTCATTCAGCTCAAGGCTTTCTTGTTTTTTTGTGTGAATAGTACTTTTTTATTAAAACCTGGATACTAAAAACACTTTCATCAAACAACAAACATTTCACTGCTGCCTATTTATAGTCCTTTGCCTCTCCTGCTCTTAGACCCAGGTAACCACTGATCTGCTTTCTGTTTCTATAACTTTGCCTGTGCTAGAGATTTCATGTAAATCTATGCTACATACTCATTTGTGTCTAGCTTATTTTACTTAGCATGGTATTTTTGAGGGTCATTCATGAGTTTTCATGAATCAGTAGTCCATTCCTTTTATTGCTGAATAGTATTTCAATGTATAAATGCACCAAATTTTGTTTACTCATTTACCATTTGGAGGACATTTAGGTTGTTTCCAATTTTGGACAATTCTTAGTAATTCTGCTATGAACATTCACAT
The DNA here is from genome assembly GCF_001604975.1 of Cebus imitator. NCBI lineage: Eukaryota > Metazoa > Chordata > Mammalia > Primates > Cebidae > Cebus > Cebus imitator. The sequence goes on from NW_016107453.1 coordinate 3,588,635, forward strand.
TCTTTTCTCTTGAGTAAATACTTAGAGTGAAATTGCTAGGCCTACTATATGTTTAACTTTTTAAAAAACTGCAAAATTATTTTCTTAAGTGACTGAACCGTTTTACATTCTTACTGGCATGTGTGGGTTTCTGTTTTCCTTACATCCTCTAGAAGTAGTTTAAGCTATGTGTGTTGTATCCAATGAGCAATGATTCCTCCTCCTTCTCCTCTCCCCAACTCTTGTCCTCAGCCTACTGTGTGCATATACTACATGGCATGTAGTCGAAATTGCCTACTATACCCTGCACTGGGTTTGGTGTTTAGGTGGAGTTCACATCCACTTGAATATGGGTTGAAGATCTTCCCACGCACTTGGCTGAAATTGATTTGGCCTATTAGCTCTTTGGTTCAGGGTTTTTTCATGTTTCTCCTTTTTTGTACTACACTGTTTTCTGGTGCCACAATATTTCAAAATCTGACTATGCCATTGTCATGTTTACTTTTCTGAAAGAAAAGTTGGCCACTTCCTAGATAATATGCAACTTATTATAAAAACTTGGCACAATTTATGACACTGAAACTGCCTACCATTTTCTAGTGTGTGACTGAACCATTTTACATTCTGAGTGGCATGTGTGAGTTTCCATTTTCCTTACACCCTCCAGAAGCCGTTTAAGGTATGTGTGCTTGGACCTGAAGTCCAAGAACTGCTGTCCTCCTTTAAATGTATATCTTATGCTGTCCTAAGTTGGCGATGACATTTGTGATCTGCTGGTACTTGAATTAGCCATTGTGGCTTATGTAAGAAAGTGGCCTACTACTCACCTGTGGCAGATAGAAAACAGGGGTGCTGCTGCCAAAAAGCCCATCTGCTCCCATTGTCTGTGGACCATTTTCAAAGTAAGAGCTCATGTGATTCACAGTCATTATCCCTCTAGGAAAAGAAAAACTGCAGCAGATTGGAGCTGCCAGCTGGAGGGGAGGGCATCCAGTCACTTAGTTTCCCTATCCATTCTAGTGACAAAGGATGATTTGAAATAATTTTTAACGAGATATATTCTTTTAGGAAGTTACCATTACTCTCTAGGCAGCATTTGCCTTAGGAGCCTTGGCCATATGCTATAATAGGAGGCTTGCATAAGTTCATTTTGTGATTTTCAGTGAGTTACATATTTTCCTAACTCTCCTTGTTAAAAATTTGTGAAATGGAGTAAATTATGCTAACATATCATGGCATATTTGTAGGATTAGGTACTAACAAGATTTGTAAAGAGATTAGGGAATTAAAAAGTCACATATATATATATATATATATATATATGTGACTTTTATTTAGAAAATATGCCAAATTCAAAATATTTCTACTTATTACATGTTCAAAAGAATCTTTTTTTTTTTTTTTTGAGACAGAGTTTCGCTCTTGTTACCCAGGCTGGAGTGCAATGGCGCGATCTCGGCTCACCGCAACCTCCGCCTCCTGGGTTCAGGCAATTCTCCTGCCTCAGCCTCCTGAGTAGCTGGGATTACAGGCACGCGCCACCATGCCCAGCTCATTTTTTTGTAGTTTTAGTAGAGACGGGGTTTCACCATGTTGACGAGGATGGTCTCGATCTGTTGACCTCGTGATCCACCTGCCTCGGCCTCCCAAAGTGCTGGGATTACAGGCTTGAGCCACCGCGCCCGGCCCTCAAAAGAATCTTAAACAAAGAGGGAAGCATGTGACCAACAGGTCACTTTTGAATTATATATTTTTTTGTTTTGGCTTTCATGTAAGTGCACAGACTCTGGCTTCTTCTTGCGTATGGTAAATTGTTGTAAATGGTTTATTGAGAATTCTCAACATGATATGGTATAAACCGAAAACTTTTCTTTCAATGTCTTCTTTCTCCCCGGCTGCACTATATTTACCATCTCCTTTCTTGCTGGATATATTCATGCTGACCAACATCTTGATCCGATTTTCTAATGTCCTGTCACTCTAGATATTAGCTTGGGCTTATTTAGGTACTTGCAAATTATCTGAGACTCTTACCATTGAGAGGTAGTTTAGGTTTTCTCTCCTTGAATCTGGGTGAATTTGGGGTTGCTTTGATCATCAGAGAACCACAGAAGTGATACTATGTGGCTTCTAAGATGAGATCACAAAATACTAGGTGACATTTGTTCTTGCAGTCCTGAACTCTGTAATAAGTTTGACTAGCTGGAGGATGCCATGCTGTAAGTAAGCTCGAGTAATACAGAAAGGCCGTGTGTAAGCACTCTGGTTGAAAGTTGAGCCATTAAATCATCTCAGGCCAGGTAGCAGATATGTCAATGAGAAAAGTCTCCAGATGTTCCAGCCTCCACTTCTCCAGCTTTTCCAACTGAAGCCTTAGACATTGTAGAGTACAGAATCATCCCTGCTGTGCTTTCTGAATTCTTGACCCACAGAGGCAAACATAGCAAACTGGTTATTATTTTATGCCATTACATTTTGGAGTGATATGTTACACAGCAATGGATATCAGAATACTATATAAAACTCAGTCCTACTAGTTTTAAAATTTCAATTTTAATGCAAAGATTATCTCATCCCTTTTCCCTGGCTCTGGCTAAATCTTTGATTTCTGTATGGCATGGAGGGAGAAATGGGGACATGTTCGTTTCTCCATACATTTCTCCATTCCTGCTACCCTGTACTACTCTTTGGTATTGGCCAGCAAAGAGGGAGGGGTCTCTTTATACCTCTCAGTGTTGGGGCAGCTGCAGATCTCCCCTTGTTTGATTATAGTTACTAGGCCAACACTGACCAATTAGCAGTGCCTCCTGTGTGACAGATATCCACTTGTTGCCTCCCCAGGAGTTGCTGAGGCTGTTAGGAAGACTGGGGCAGAGACTTCATGCCTTCCTCTGCCACCATGACTGGTGTTCCAGCCCAGAGATCCTTAACTTTGCAGAACAATTACATCAGAATTTCTGATGGAGAGGGGTGCACCAGGCATCAGTATTTTTAAAAACCACTGAGCATGGCTACCACTTTTTAAACTTGGCTACTGTGATGGTTAATACTAAGTGTCAACTTGATTGGATTGAGGGATACAAAGTATTGATTCTGGGTGTGTCTGTGAGGGTGTTGCCAAAAGAGATGAACATTTGAGTCAATGGACTGGAGAAGACAGATCCACCCTTAATCTGGTGGACACAATCTAATCAGTTGCCAGTAAATATACAGCAGACAGAAAAAAGTGAAAAGGAGAGACTGACCTAACCTCCAAGCCTACATCTTTCTCCCACGCTGGATGCTTCCTGCCCTTGAACATTGGATTTCAAGTTCTTCAGTTTTGAGACTCACACTGGCTCTCCTTGATCCTCAGCTTGCAGACAGCCTATTGTGGGACCCTGCGGTTTTGTAAGTTAATACTTAATAAACTCCCATATATATATATATATATATATATATATATATATATATATACATATGTCTTATTAGTTCTGTCCCTCTAGAGAACCCTAATACAGCTACCATGAAAATCATGTGTGGTTTCAAAAAAACCCAGTGATTTAACTTATGCCTATATTTTATGAACACCTATAATGTCCTGGCTGCTATGGTAGACCTTTTATCTTTATTATTTAATCTTCATAACATTTATATAAAGCATGTTCTATTACCTGTCTCTTTCAAAGCAGGACACTGATAGTCTGGGAGGCTGCATAACTTGTCTTAGTGGTGAAGTCAGGATCGCAGGATTTCTCTCTGACCATGGAACCCACTGTCATTTCCCTGTACCACCTGCCTTTTTGTTCAAGAATGTTAACATGTAATTCTCAAGACAAGCTTTTAAAAATACCTTGTTACTTAAATTGTAAAGTGGAAAAAAGTCAGAGTTGCTCGAATTTTCCAATGAAGTGACCATCATAAAATGTTTCCTATTCTGTCACTTTTCTTGGGGTCAATTTATTTTAATGCCTCTTTAATCCTCACAACGTCCTTATGAAGTATGAAGGCAGAAAACATCATTCTTTTTTTCCAAGGACTTTAAAGAGCTTTAGAATATGGCATAGTAGAAAAAGTATAGACTTTGGAGTCAGACTGAAGCTCTAATCTTGACAGATGTTAAAAATCTGAGTACTTTCAGGAAACTTTCTAAATAGTGCTCTTTGGCTGGTGCAGTGGCTCATGCCTTTAATCCCAACACTTTGGGAGGCCAAGGTAGGCAGATCACTCGAGATTAGGGGTTCAAAGTCAGCCTGGCCAACATGGTGAAACTTCCTTTTTACTAAAAAAACAAAAATGAGCCAGGCATGGTGGTGTGTGCCTGTAGTCCCAGCTACTTGGAGGCAGAGGCAGGAGATTCGATTGAACTCCAGAGGCGGAGGTTGCAGTGAGCTGAGATTGTGCCATTGCACTCCAGCCTGGACAACAGTAAGACTCTACCTCAAAAAAACCAAACCAAACAAAAAACAAAAAACAGTGCCCTTAACTGTAAAATGAAAGTAATACCACCTCCTTTATGGGATATGAGACTTAAGACAATATGATAAAACATGATAAGCATCTGTCTTGGAGCTTAGTTCACAAGACAAATCCAGTAAATGTTAGTCCTTCTTCTTCTTTGCCTATTGCAGCCACAATTATTTTACCAACCCTGAGACATTCAAGTGAGATTGAGTATGGATCGCACAGGAAAAATGTGAAGAGCTAGTCCTGCTTTGAAGTAATTTGATTAGTTACACATCAAGTGATGCTGTGCAGTGGTACTTACAAATGTGGGACACCCCAAATCGATATGTTTACTGAGTGCTTAAAATACAATTTCAAAAGTCTAGGAGAGAAGGGGCAAGAAGATACATAGATGATAGAGAATGGGACGAACCTAAGACTCATGATCGATTGCAGGAATTCTGATTTATTTCTGCTGGAATGAGCCAAGGGAAGGGGGAAGAAAATTCATAGAACAGGAGGTTGGAATTTGGGTGCAGCCTCCTGGCACGTGCTTATCCTTTTCTTCCCATTTCTGGAGGCTGTGCCTACGTGATTTTTGCCTGTTGCATACCTCGCATCAGTCATCTCTCCCATTTTTTTTTTAATTATAGAAAATTGTGCAATCCTCTCTGGTTTTTGTTAGGATTTCCTTCCCTTTATTGCTGGCAGAAAAATGTTATCTCTTGAGATTTCCTCTGGGACATGATTATTTACAGTAAACTACAATTTAATGAATTATTGAGGATTTCTTTCTGATGTATCCTCTTTTTTAATTTTTCATTCTTAAATGTCTTTTGTTTTTGGCTGATTCTCTCTTGGGTGTTTTGTATAATTTTTGAAAAATACTTAACGGCAGCTTGTATATCTTCTTTCCAGAATCTCTCTGAAGTACTTTATTTAAGAAGATATATTCCATATATATCTTTAATATATGTGAACATAGATAATTATTTACATATAATATATACTTCATCATACATATAGTATTTGGGCATCATTTTTGTGCATCACAGCTTTCTATCATAAGACAATAATCTGCATCATCTGACTAGCCCCATTGCTCAGGGGATGGTCAGCTCAGTTCAGATCAGTGTAATCTCTTGCTCCAGTTACCAGATCAGCCTCCTGTCTAGTCTTCCTGGTCCTGGATTTGCTCACCTTCCCATCTTCCACACACTGAAGACAGATAAGTCTTCTTCTGAAGAGAAAACCTGATCATATCTGCTTAGTATCTTTCAATGGCATCATCAGACTCAGGGAAGCGTGATCTGGCCCCTACCTGTCTCTCCAGCCCATCTCATGTGTTCCCACCCCACTCTATGCCTGGCCATAATGCTGACTTAAGAGTTTCCTGAAGAATGTTTTCCTCTTTCTCCCCTCCCACCCTCTGCAATTGTTATTCTCTCTGCCTTGGGAGGCTCATCTTTACCCTGTAGCTACTTTTGGCCTGTTTAATTCCCACTCATTGTTTAGGACTTGTCTTTGTTTTGTGCTGCTCTAACAGAATACCACAGATGGGATCATGTTTAATGAACAGAAATTTATTTCTCACAGATCTGGAGGCTGGGAAGTCCAAGATCAAATGCTGGCATCTGACTGAAGGTCTTCTTGCTATATCTTCACAATAGTGAGGCCAAGACATTGAGACAGAGAGTGAGACGGAAACAGAAACAGACAGAGAGAGAGAGAGAGAGAGGCCCGAACTCACACTCCCATAATGCTCACACTCCAGCAATAGTGGCACTCATTAATCCACTCATAAGGATAGAGCTCTCATGCCTAATCACCTCTTGAGAGTCCCACCTCTTAATACTGCTAAAATGGCAATTACATTTCAACATGAGTTTTGGAGGGGGTAAATATTCCCACCATAGCAAGACCCAACTTAGGCATGGCTTCTTTCTGGGGGCCTTCTCTAATGTCCCTAGACTGATTTTGTGCTCTTTTGTTACTCCTATTTTCTATGCGTATCATGACACCATACTCTTTTCAAATTATTTGATGGCTGCATTAGGGCAGGGCCCCTGCCTGATGAGGTACAAACTCAATAAATATTTGTTAACTGAGTGAGTGAATGAATGAAGACATTGCCTTGAGGCAGTGCTGCTCAGAGGTTAAGGAAGCTGGAGTGAGGTGGTCTTGGTTTGGATCCGGGCTCTACACCTAACTAACTGTGTGACTTCTGGCAAGTTATTGCATCTCAGTTTCTTAACCAGTAACACGGAGATTGTAACAGGAAACATCTCATCAAATTATTTTGATTAAATGATAATAGATATAAACAGAGTGGTGATTGCACAGAATACAGTTTCAGGTGTTAGCTTTATTATTGCCTAAATATTCACCTGGCAACTTAATAGCCAAAGGAGGCGCAGCACCTGGCACGGTTTATGAGGGACTGTCCACTCTTAGCTCCATGAGGGATTCACAAGAATTGATTTTTTAAATGCTGCATTTCTACAACAATGTTGTAAGTGACTTTAAAAAGGTATCCTCTATTATAATTTAATATTACAGTTATGGAGAAGACAACTCATATCATTGCTTGAAGGTTTTTAGTATGTGCTGGATAAATATGTTTTAAAGAATTAAGATCTATTATAGGCTGAATTTTCAGTTAACCCAGTCTTGATGACAGACAGAAATCCATGTTAAACAATGTTCTCTAAAAACTATATTTAAGATATTGATCAGAAATTGGGTAGAGAAAGCTGTAGAATTTTTCAAATAGAAAATACTGATTAAGACTTAGAAGAAAACTGTCCAAAAGGTCATAAAGTGAGAAAAATCATGTTTCGCTTGAGTCAACAGTGATGGTGTGATTAACACTTTTTTTTTTTAACTGGGTTCAGAAATGAAGGAGGAGGGAAGGAGAGACGGAGGGAGAGGGAGAGAGAGAGAGAGAAAGAGAGAGAAACTTGGAAGGAATATTTCCCATCACAACTTGTAGGGAGTAGCTATCAATCACACTTTTTAAGGAAATCAAAGTTGGGATAAAAGTGCTTGCAGGCTCTTTGGATACAAAGATGCTAAGAAGCCAGGTAAGCTTTGGGAAACCCAATCTTCAAATTACAAGATTCAGCATGAATTAGAGTTACCTGAACCAGGGGAAAAACCAAGATTAGGTTAAGCAGTGATTCAGAAATGTTCGCAGTTGGTAACTGAGAAAACTCTATGTAGATACTAACATAAATGATACTGAATGTTTGAGTGTCATCTTCTTTAGAATTTACATTTTTGTTATTTTGGAAAAATAGCATTAACTAAATGAAAATCATACTATATTTTATTTTCTTCATTTTAGTTACTTCTGCCCATAGGAAACAGCTTTTTGGATTGAGAGGCAGTGTTCAATGTAACATCAGCTACAGGAATAAACAAGTAAGAGTTCCTGCCCTTGCCTTGAGGCAGTGTAGGTTGAGTCAGATGGCCCAGGTCTGGGTTCTACTGCAAGTCAATACAGGCATACCTCAAAGATACTGCGGGTTTTGTTCCAGACCACTGTAATAAAGCAAATATCACAATCGAGCAAGTCGCATGAATTTTCCCATTTCCCAGAGCATATAAAAGTTATGTTTACAATATATTATAGTCTATTAGGTGTGCAGTAGCATTGTCTAAAAATGTACATAATTATTTAAAAAGCATTTTATTGCTTAACAATGCTAACAATCACCTGAGCCTTCAGCGAGTTGTAATCTTTTTGCTGGTGGAATGTTGATGGCTGCTGACTGATCAGGGTGGTGGTTGCTGATTCTTAAAATAAGACAATGAAGTTTGCCAGTTGATTCTTCGTAAGAGATTTCTCTGTAGAAAATGCTGTTTGATAGCATCTTACCCACAGAACTTCTTTCAAAATTAAAAGTCAAACCTCTCAAACTTTGCCACTGCTTTATCAACTATATTGATGCAATACTCTAAGTCATTTGTTGCCATTTCAATAATGTTCACAGCATTCTCACCAGGAGTAGATCCCCCTGCAGAAACCCCTTGGCTCATCCATAAGAAGGTACTCCTTATCCACTTAGGTCTTCTCATGAGATTGCAGCAATTCGGTCACATCTTTAGCCTCCACCTCTAATTCTAGTTATCTTATTTTCCACCACATATGTAGTAAATTCTTCCTCTGAAGTCTTGAACCCCTCAAAGTCATCCACGAGGATTGGAATCAACTTCCAAACTCTTGTTAATGTTGATATGTTGACCTTCTCCCATGAATCATGAATGTTCTTAATGACACTTAAATATTTTTTTTTCCAGAAGATAGTCAATTTACTTTGCCCAGATGTATCAGAGGAATCACTACCTATGGCTGCCATACCTTTATGAAATGTATTTTTGAAATAATAAGACTTGAAGATTGCAATTATTCCTTGATCCAAGGGCTGCAGAATTGTGGTGTCGGCAGAGCCAGCATTTAAGCCATATTGGTCCAATTTTGAAATACTTACACTCCTCAGTGATGATTTCTGTCCTGCCAAAGAAGACCAAGCAGAGGTTAGTATGGTGGGGAAGGGAAGGGTGTGTGCATAGAAAGATATTCTCCAGTTCATTCTCCAGTTACCAGGTTGTGGATTTAATAATGTAATTAATATACTGGAATTCATATTGTGTATATTTACCTATATAATACATATTACATATTTATATGTATACATCTTTTCCCAATGAAAGAAAAGCATTCATTTTACTTAAATTTTCACATATATTTTTCCTATTATTTCATTATAAATGTGTTCATTAAATATTCTTTGATTACAAGATTTAATACATCACATTTAAATGATGTTGGAAATAGATGCTCGGTGTGACAAAGAAAAAATCAGCACTGAGACAAAGGATCTTTTAGCAACACAATTTTTACTTCCTGGACTGCAGAAAGGGTACCCTCGCTAGCCATCATGCCACAAGAGTACAATGAACAAAGGAAAACAGACAAATTTATTTCTTACACATTTGGGGTCATCCTTACAAGTCAGACCTCACAATCTATACTAAAACCCCATTGGCTAACAACTTAAAACTTTTCTAAACAAGTAAAAGCAATGGAGAGCTGGGGCAAGCCTGTGAGCATATCCAGCACAGATATCTTTGTTAAATTACAAGGACATAGAATGTACTACATACCTGTAAGCATGGCATGTTTAACAGTGACATAGGATAGGGCTTAACAAAGTTATTAGCACACTTATTCTTTAACAAGAATGGAAACTTTAAAAATAAACTTTTCTACTTCCCACAAATAGAAACAAACCTGTAAACAAGAACAAGAGGTAAATTTAGGCTGGGTGCAGTGGCTCGTGCCTGTAATCCCAACACTTTGGGAGGCCAAGGTGGGTAGATCACTTGAGGTCAGGAGTTCGAGACCAGCCTGGCCAACAAGGTGAAACCCCACCTCTACTAAAAATACAAAAATTAGCCAGGCATCATGGCAGGTGCCTGCAATCCCAGCTACTCAGGAAGTTGATGCAGAAGAATCACTTAAACCCAGGAGGGGGAGGTTGCAGTTAGCCGAGATCCTGTCAGCCTGGGTGACAGAGACAGACTCTGCCTCAAACAAAACAAAACAAAAAAAAGAGGTAAATTTATTACTTTTTGATTAACATGTGATATGGTTTGGTTGTGTCCTCATCCAAATCTCTTCTTGAATTGTAATAATCCTCACGTGTCAAGGCCTTGGGCCAGGTGAAGATAATTGAATCATGGGGGTGATTTCCCTCATGCTGTTCTTGTGGTAGGGAGTAAATCTCACTAGATCTGATGGTTTTATAAAGGGCAGTTCCCCTGGACATGCCCTCTTTTCTGCTGCCATGTAAGATGTGACTCTGCTCCTCCTCCACCCTTCTGCCATGATTGCGAGGCTTCCCCAGCAATATGGAACTGTGAGTCAGTTAAACCTCTTTCCTTTACAAATACCCAGTCTCAGGTATGTCTTTATCAGCAGCATGAGAACAGACTAATGCAACATATTAAAAGCTCACTGATGGGCGGGGCGCGGTGGCTCAAGCCTGTAATCCCAGTACTTTGGGAGGCCGAGGCGGGTGGATCACGAGGTCAAGAGATCGAGATCATCCTGGCCAACATGGTGAAACCCTGTCTCTACTAAAAATACAAAAAATTAGCTGGGCATGGTGGCGCGTGCCTGTAATCCCAGCTACTCATGAAGCTGAGGCAGGAGAATTGCCTGAACCCAGGAGGCGGAGATTGCGGTGAGCCGAGATCGCGCCATTGCACTCCAGCCTGGGTAACAAGAGCAAAACTCCGTCCCAAAGGAAAAAAAAAAAAAACAAAAAACTCACTGATGTAAATCTTAGACATTCTGATTTGAAATGAAACTTCCATTTTTAAACCGGACTGCATGTTAGATTTGCCTGGCAGCTTTGGGACTCTGGGGACAACAACTGTCATCACCACCCCATGCCTGGGACTCAGCCCCAAAGATGGTGTTCTAATGGATGGGGGAGTTGATACGATTTGAAACCTCCCCAGATGATTCCAGTGGGCGTTCAGGGCTGGGAATCACTGGTCTATAAAAGTAGAAGCCCCTAATTGAATGGGACAATAAACACTTGCTGAAATGAATTAAGTACTCAGTACTTTAAAATCAATGCCATTACTGTAGCCTTGTAGTATAGTTTGAAGTCAGGTAGTGTGATGCCTCCAGCTTTGTTCTTTCTGCTTAGAATTGACTTGGCTATGTGGGCTCTCTTTTGGTTCCATATGAAGTTTAAGGTGGTTTTTTCCAGTTCTGTGAAGAAGGTCATTGGCAGCTTGATGGGGATAGCGTTGAATCTATAAATTACTTTGGGCAGTATGGCCATTTTCACGATATCGATTCTTCCTAACCATGAGAATGGAATGTTTTTCCATCTGTTTGTGTCCTCTCTTATTTCGTTGAGCAGTGGTTTGTAGTTCTTGAAGAGGTCCTTTACATCCTTTGTTAGTTGTATTCCTGGGTATTTTATTCTCTCTGTAGCAATTGTGAATGGCAGTTGGTTCTTGATTTGGCTCTCTTTAAGTCTGTTATTTGTGTATAGGAATGCTTGTGATTTCTGCACATTGAGATTTTGCTGAAGTTGCTTATCAGTTTCAGGAGATTTTGGGCAGCAAGGGGTGGGGAGTTGGGGAGGGATAACTTGGGGAGAAATGCCAGATGTAGGTGACGGGGAGGAAGGCAGCAAACTACATTGCCATGTATGTACCTATGCAACAATCTTGCATGTTCTTCACATGTACCCCAAAACCTAAAACGCAATACAATATATGTGTTAAAAATAAAAATCAATGCCCTTGGTTGGGCGCATTGGCTCACATCTGTAATCCCAGCACTTCAGGAGGTGGAGGCAGGTGGATCACTTGAGATCAGGAGTTTGAGATCAGCATGGCCAACATGGTAGAACCTTGTCTCTACTAAAAATACAAAAATTAGCTGGGTGTGGTGGCGGATGCCTGTGGTCCCAGCTTCTCAGGAGGCTGAGGCAGGAGAGTCACTTTAACTCAGGAGGCAGAGGTTGCAGTGAGCTGAGATCACACCACTGTGCCTCAGCTGGGGTGACAGAGCAAAACTGCGGCTCACAAAAAAAACAAAATCAAATGCCCTCGTCTGCACAGCATCTGTAAAAGAATTTTCCTTGGGTTTTTAACCTTCCTCAGATGCTATTTCCTTCTACAGACCTACTTGTCTCTGAAGAGACAATGTTTCTATTTCCTCCACTTCTTAATCTCAACCAAGGGTCATGATCTCCATCTTCCTGAAACTGACCTTACCAAGCCTCAATCATTTAATTCATTTAATATAATGAATTCATTTAATATAATGTAATTCATTTAATGTATTTTAATATATAATTTATAACTAATACATAACATTAATGTATGTTGGAGACCTACCTGAAGGCTACAGTAGGTCATAAGAAGGGCTACTGAATGCCTGAGTCTCTAGGAATTGATAAGATTATAGAGTTGAACGAAGATTTTAAAATTACCTTGTCTTGTGCTTCTCAAGTTAGTTTCACTTAGAGTGACACATTCCTTTATTTGGGAAGCTTATTTGAAATGCCAGCAGGTAATGAAAGAGAGGGCGGGGCTACTCTCATTGTTAAAATATGGTGAGAAATCAAATGAATGAAGTCAAGGAACCATTGGGGGAATGGAGACTTCTAAGGAAAATAATGGTGAACATCATTTTCTTGAGGGTAGGGGCCAGGAAAAACGCTTTGCAAGTTGCAATTAGCATGATTGCCAGAGTAAACTGAACAAGAACTCAACTCAAGTGTGTTAGTCCAGGTCCTCTAACAAGCCAACACCAGGACAGGATTAAACATGCAAGGAATTGATTAGAAGGAATACCTGTGTGAAAGGAAACAGAGGGTAGCATCACAAGACTTCATTGCAAGCCTAACCTCAAGCAAAGAAGAGAGGAGAGAAGCTTGCATGGAAACATCTTAGAAATGCAGTGTAGTCTAAGGAAGTTTCAACAAAGTTAGCAGAAAGTCCTTGAGCCTAAGTGGACACGGGTAGGAGTCCCATGGTTCTATGAATGAATTGCCTTTGTATCCCCCACTACACTGCGTCACTGGCAGGGAGCAGCCCATGGGAGGTACAGCCTCAAGCAAAGGTACCTATGCATTTCAGAGCTTCATAGCTGGTGCCATAGGCCAGTTACAAATGGCCTTCCACTATGCCCTGTGGTAGAAGGTCTGGGAGGTGCATTCTCATGGCCTCTTTATTAAGTTCCCAAAAAGTCTTTGTTTGAAAGCTACAAGGAGACATCCCTTTTATTCTCAATGTTTCACAGAAAAATAATGCATCTAATCACCTTTTATTGAGCACTCATGTGCAGCAATCACTGTGCTAAGCACTTTATATATTTTTTCAGTGAGGGAGACATTATTCCCACTTCACAAATGAAGAATCCAAAGCCCGAAGGGGTTAAAGAACTTCCTCAATAATGCAAAGTTAGTAAGGATTCAACTCAGACACACTGACTCCTGTTGCAGATCTCCATGTTGTAACTCATCATAATAACACCAACTGTGCTACTAGATAGGATTGTTGTGAATACTCATTTAAATCGTTCATGTAAAAGCCCATCATACCTTGCCTGGCCAGGTAGTAAGAACTCAAGGAATGTTATGATTATTCAGTAGCTGAGCCAAAATGCAGATGCAGCTCTGTTTGATGCCAGTATCTGTGCTCTTGGCCACTGATGCTGAACAGCCATCAGTATAACTTCAGTGTTTTCATTAGATAGTATTAGGAATAACTTGAAAAGGCATTTAAAAAGAAACAGGAGGACTGGAACTAAACAATTTTTTCAAGAATTAGTTTCAGTCACACAGATAGAATTCAGTGATAGCAGAGAACAGAAATGTAAGCTATGACTTCCTTTGATTCCTCAAGGAAGAAAGTCACACAGGTGTGGCCCATTTACTACCTCTCCATAAATAGAAATCTGTCAGATTTATAAGACTAAGTGCCAATGGGAGAAAACAGAAGGCATCTGGATTTTTGCTTATGACCAAGATAGAATAAAAGGAACAAGGTTTACCCTCTGATATGGTTTGGATCTGCAGCTCTGCCCAAATCTTATGTCAAATTGTAATCCCCAATGCTGGAAGAGGGGCCTGGTGGGAGATGATTGGATCATAGGGTGGATTTCTCCCTTGCTATTTTTGTAATAGTGAGTTCTCATGAGATCTGGTTGTTTAGAATGTGTAGCACCTCCCCCTTTTTCCCTTCCTCCTGCTGTGAGCATATGAAGACATGCCTCCTTCCCTTCACCTTCTGCCATAATTGTAAGTTTCCTGAGGCCTCCCCAGCCATGCTTCCTGTACAGCCTGTGGAACCATGAGCTAATTAAACCTCTTTTCTTCGTAAATTACACAGTTTAATATATCTCTTTATAGCAGTGCAAGAACAGACTAATATACCCTCCCACCAGAAACAGCTAAAAAATCAGAAAAACAAAATGAAACAATGGTTTTTCGACATTGGATTCTGGCAACACAAAACGGGGTTCCTTGAGAGTGGGGAAATAAACAAGATGAGTCCTATGGGTGCCCCAGATTACTGCCTGCAGAGAGGAAACCCAAGTGGAGGCTGGTGGTCAACCAGGGTTAAGAAGGTGGAGCCAGTCATCTGGAAAAACCAAGGCAGCTGGAATTTGCAGAGAAGAATGCTGAAGAAAGGGAGCTACATAGAGAACTCCAGAGATCTTCACTGAGTCCCCATCATGTTTCCAGCTTAATAATGTTCACTGCATGCCTGTGAAGCAAATGTTGATGGATAGGCAAAGAACCACCTAAAAGGAACAGAGGAAGCAAATACTGGAGCTCACACAAGACAGAAAATAGTTCAGGTATCTCCCAGCCAGAGTGGAAAACCTCATTCATGAAGCATTGGATAGAGAGTACTCAGAAAAGTACTGTTTCAGTGATGGGGCAAAATTAGCCCTAAACTAAAGGCTGTTCTTGTCCCAAATAACAAAGCTTAAAAGTTTGAAAGGTGCAAACTATTTTCATAACTGCATCCCAGTAAAACTCAGAAATATTTACAGGAATACAAAAATATCAGTAACCGCAACAAGATAAAATTTATAATGAACAACATCCAAATATTACCAGGTACACAAAAAAGCAGAAAATATGACAACATATAATGAAAGAAGTTAATCGATAGAAATTGATCTAGAAATGATGGATCTACAACTGATAGACTTAGTAGACAAGAACATTAAAACTATATTGTAACTCTATTTCCACTGTAACTATATTCCATATGTACAAGGCAAAAGAAAGAAGAAACATTTTTAGTAGAGATTTAGATATATTAAAATGACCCAAATCCAACTTCTAGAAATAAAAAGTACAACGCCTTAAATAAAAATTCCATCTGTTATATGAGATTAACAGCACATTAGACAATGTATGGATTCAAAAGTATGGATTTGAAAGTATGGATTGCACCCACATTGTTGTGTGTATCAATAGTTCATTCATTTTATTGCTGAGAAGTATCCATTTGTGTGACTGACCACAAAAGAAAGGACTAATGTGAGGACACAGCAATAGAAACTCTCTAAAACTAGATTGAATAAACAACTGGAAAAAAAATGAACAGAGCATGACTTAACTATGAGACAATCTCGGGCAGCCTAATATACATGTAATTGGAGTTCCCAAAGGATGGAAGAGGACATAAAAAAAAATTTAAAGAAATAATGGCTGAAGAATTTTTCCAAATGTGATGAAAACCATAAACTATAGCCAAGAAACTCAAGAAACCTTGATATGGTTTGGCTATGTCCCCACCCAAATCTCACCTTGAATTGTAATAATCCCTATGTGTCATGGGAGGGACCCAGTGGGAGGTAATTTAATCATGGGGGTGGGTTTTTTTTTCCTTCCTGTCACCTATATTTAGTAATTCGTTCTTCATCTGCTCCCTTTTTTCTCTCTTCCTTGCAATCTTGAATTGTAGGATGTTTAGTGAGACATTGTCTATCTCTCATATATCTTTGCATTTCCTCAACTTTTAATTGCAGTCAACTTTGCAAATTTGCATATTTTCTTTATATAATCAAGTTACATATAATGGAATTTTAACCTTTTTTATGATTCTTTCTTATAATTCTGTATTCTATATAAGCCTCCCTACAATTAAATATTTCTCTGATCCCCAAACTCCTCACTGTGAAACAAGGATGGGCATACATGCCTCTTCTGGTTGTTGTGAAGATTAGACGATCACATGTCAATGGAACCTAGCTCTGTGCCCAATGTTTGGCAAATGTTGGTTTGTTCTCCTACCTAGGTAACTTAAAATTTAAGACAATTCTTGGTTGTATTAAGAAGAAATAAAATATTACTTAAACTGAAAATATTCACAGATAAGAAGCAGGCTCATAGAAGTTGGCACAACTAAGATTTGAATTCAGATTTCCTGATCCCAGAGTGTGCCTTAATTACCAATAGTTTATTATAAAATAAGACGAAGAGTATCTTCACTTCTGTCTTGTCAGTGTGTTAGTCTGTTTGGTCTGCTATAACAAACTACCATACAGTGGGAGGCTTAGAAAAACAGAATTTTATTTTTCACAGTTCTGGAGGCTAAGAAGTCAGAAATCCAGAAATGGACAGAATCCATGTCTAGAGAGGGCCCACTTCCTGGTTCACAGATGGTGCCTTCTTGCCATGTTCTCTCATAGTAGGAGCTAGTTAGCTCTCTGGGGTCTCTTTCATAAGTATACTAACTAATAAAGTGCATTAATCACTTCCTAAAAGCTTCATCTTCTAAAACCATCAACTTGGGGTTAGGATTTTCATATATGAATCTTGGGAGGACACAAACATTCAGATCATAGCAGCTGGGTTCTCCAGAAGCAGACTCTGAGACAAGGATTCATGTGCAAGTGATTTCTTATTTATTATTTTCCTTTCAAGGGAAATCAGTAAGGAAATGAAGGAAGAATAGGGAAGGAGAGGAAGCCAAACAAGGTGCAATATTGGACATAAATCCTGTGGAAGATAGGCGTGGCCTGATCCCAGAGATAGGGGAGAATAATGTGAGGTAGGGGAGCTTGGCTTCTATACTCCTGTGCCCAGCAGCTAAGCAACATCCAGAGAGAGGTAAATTTGCAGGCATTTTTGAATCAACACGTGCAGGGGATGGGCATGGGAAGCAGCTTCATTAGCATGAGGCAAGTCTTCTAAAGAAGGGCTGGCCATCAAGAGCAAGAGCAGAGAGGTGCACAAAAACAGTTAAAGGGATCTGAAGGGTCTGGGTGGATCACCAACACTGTGCACTTCAACTCCAGCCTATTCCTTGTGAGGCTGTTTTCACAGATTTGTTTTCACTTTTTCAAAGAAGATGCTTTTAAAGATGTGTGCGTGTGTGCGTGCCTACACGCGCGCGCACACACACACACACACTAATACCATTACAATGGGGGTTAGGATTTCAACATACAAATTTTGATGAGACACAAACATTCAGTTTATTGCACACACACACACACACACACACACACACACACATATATATATATATATATATATATATATATATATATATATAACCTCTATTCCAAAGGCCATCATCAAACTAGTTTGTAACTGGAATTTAAATTAGGATAATATCTTTTTGATAGTTTCACGGTAAGGAATGATTAGTATTCCTCTTACATAACTTCAAAGCTAAAAAATCCTCAGTACCATCATCTTCATATTTCTTGATGCTATCTAGTCCCTTCTCAGAATTGGCAAATTAGGCTTTGGCAGGACCTGATTTCTGCTTCACCCTTGTTTTTTCTAAAATATTCTTGGCTTCTGTAATAATAAAGCTAATACTTATAACTATGTGCTATTCTAAATGCTCTTTGTATGTTAACTCATTTAATATTTGCAACAACTGTGTTGTAATAAGTACCAGCATAATCCCAATTTATGGTTGAAGAAACAGGCACAAATGGGTAAGTAGTAAAAGTGGGTTTCAAACAGTCTGGCTCTAAAGTCCAAGCTTGTCATCACTATGCTGAAATGCCTCTCCATGAGGACAAAATTCCCTCCAAAAGCAGCCTACCTTGATTTCTGTTTCATCTACTTTCTTATCAATGACTTCCTGTTAGCCTGAATTGAACAATAAGTACTTACGACTAGTAAATACTTAGTTCCTGAACTTGGTGATTCAGATAGCAGGACGCCTAATGTAGCTTCCTTCCAGTTTCTATTCTAGGCCATCTTTGGCTTGCTTCATATTCCCTCCCAGCAGGATTCCACAGAGGGCAGGATTTTGCCACTTTTGACCATTATAAATAAAATTGATCAAAGTACCTCCTACAAATCATATGACATAATAGAGAATTAACAGACCTTTTATTAAAATAATTACAAATCATATTTAAAAAGAAAATTACTGCACACTATATAATATAAAGCTTTAAAACATGCATATAAATTGATATAAGAAGACACTACTGATATCCATAGGGTCAAGTTTATTTACCTGTATTTATTTACATGATCTTCAGGGAATGTTTCAGGTGGAGAAAGGGCCTTGGTCAATGAGCCTGAAGACCTTTGCCAGCTTTTGGCCTGAAGTCAACTTCTTCATTTGAGATAATTCCTGTTTTATGTACTTTCATTTGAGATATTCCTGGCATATTAAATGAAACAAAATCTATGAAATAGCAGACTCACAAAAATACATTTTGAAGATTGAATGTGGATAGATGTATTTAAATCTTTCCTACTTTTTGCACTTCCATAATATATATGCCATTTTTTCTACTAATGAATTTACAATATCTCAGGGCCTTATATTCTATATCTTAAAGATGGATTTTTAATAAAAATATTACTGAATAGGTAACACTTGTTTCCAAAAGCTATGCTCGCCTGTCAAAATTCAGAATTTGTCTCGTCATCCTCTTGCTACTTAGCATTCAGTGCCCTCTACTGCCCTCCCTGGCTCCACCAAACTTCTCTCAGGCTCTGACGGTGGCATGCATTCTGCTCTTGATGCTTTCTTCCACTCTCCTGTCAAAATGCATTTAAATCCCATTCACCATGAGTATTTTTATGAGCTTCTTCTCATTAGAGTGATTATGACTGCCCTTGAATGTGGCTTAATGTTTGCCCTTTGAAAGAACTTGTATTTCAATAGAGAATTTCTGAATATGCAAAACCTTCACCCCAAATAACCAATCTTTAAGGGATTTCAGGCACCAAGTAGAAAAGTAATAAGGGGACAGACGGATCTGTTTGTATCTGCTAATAGAAACATGGATTTCATCTATTTAAAAGTGATAGAAATGTCTATGATTAATGTTTTCTTTCCTAGACCACATCATGTGGTGTTTGCACATGGTTTTACACTTGACTTCCCATTGCTAAGGATGAAGAATCAAATTATATTAGAGCCTGTTTTTGGAAACCCAAGGGGTACATGCAGTTAATTCAAGATATGTCCTCTATTTATTTTCCCTGTTTTTCCTAAGGGATGTAAAAAACATTTCCAATGGTATTCCTTCTGGACATCTTATTTAGCCAGTGGGCAATTTTCCAGTGTTCTAATCAATTTAAATTGATGCTTTTAGAACTCTAAGCTTAATATTCATACTAGAGCCTCTTTTTACCTAGGTGAAATTCTCAAATTGCTAGTATAAAAAGATACTTCCTTCTATTAAATGGGATTCAACATATCCTCACTCCATAGTTTCAGTTCAGAGATATGAATTTAAAATACATTTAGTTTATTTTGGCCACATTAAGTGGATCTGCTTTTTAAGATTTATGTAATTCCAACATGTTTTATTGCTTATTTTTTCAAAAAATGCACATAAAAGAGGCTGAATATCAGAATAATTCCATATAACGTCTTATGCTTTCCCAGTGGTTTTGTAGAGCTTAAATCCATAAAATTGTTTTGAAGGATTTTAATTTCCTTTTTTTTTGTTTGGCAGCTATCCCATGTTTCGAAAGAGCCATTTCCTGGAACTTTGTCAGACTATTTTTACTGGCTTATCTGCATCTGTGTTTTCTTATGTGTGACCTGATTATATCCAAGGGGAGGTAGCAATACTGAAGTCAATAATATTCTTCATAATTTCATAAAATACATTTTTTTTATTACTGTCAACACTGTTATACTGTTATTCAGTGCTACTAATTTGCTAGCTTCCAGGATCACAGGTGTAGGTTGAGTGTCTTGATCAATTTATGCTGCTTTAACAGAGTAAGTGGCTTGTACAACAAGCACGTATTTCTTACAGTTCTACAGGCTGGAAGTCCAAGACCATGATTCAGCATGGTCAGATTCTGCTGAAGGCTCTCTTCTGGGTTGTAAATGGTTCCATCTTGTTGTGTTTTCACACGGTGGTATGCGGGAGGGAGCTTTTTGGGGTTCCTTTTATAAGGGCACTAATTCCATTTATGAAGATTCCATCCTCATGAACTAATCATCTTCCAGAGGCCTGACCCCCAATACCATTACAATGGGGATTAGGATTTCAATATATGAGTTTTGGTGAGACATAAACATTCAGTTTATTGCACTGAATATTTTCATAACAATTCACTTCCATACAACAGTGGATGCATGACTTCAGGGTTCTTAGCATGTATGTTTATGCAGAATGACATGAGGGACTTGGGTTAAGAAAGGGTATCAGTTAAGACTGCATTTGGCTTCTTGTCATAGAAACTCCTCTAGAAAGTTAACTGAATAGGGTTTTCTTTCTCTGCTTTTAAAAGAAGAGTAAACTCAATAGCCAGGGATAATCAGCTGCTCAAGAAAGTCGTCAAGGACCTGAGCTTCTTCCCAGTTTCCTGCTCTGCTATCCTTAGCCTGTAGTTTTCATCCTCATGATTGAAGGAAAAGAGCTCCTCCTTCAATCATTTAAGGGAAGGAGGGCAGAGGGCAAAAGCTCATCTGATTTAGTTTTTTGTTATAAGGAAAGTAAAAACTTTTCTGGAAATACTATCTAGTGTATATTTGCTTATATGTGGTTGAGAAGGACTAGGTCACAGAGCTAAGGCAATCTGGGAAGGCATGTTTTGAGTTGGTACATTGCAAATTTAATCAGGATTATGTTAGAAAGGAAGGGATACTGGGTGGGCAAAGCAGTGTCTGTCACAAAGGGATATAGGGCAAGGTAAATGTATGGAAAATAGAGCATCCCTGATCTAAAGATCAGTCCTGAAGCTGCTAATGATGAATACAGAAGGAGCTTCCATGAAGTACGAACCACTTGAACCAGGTCACTGAAGGCTTTACCTTGTCATCTCACCATGATTTTGAACTTGCTGATGCAGAAACCTGAACTATAGACACATCAGTGATGTTACCAGCTTTAGGATGCACATTCACCTGAAGCTGCAGAGGCAGGGGGAACACTGGAACACTGGAAAGATAATTTCTTAATTTACAGTAAGGATATAGCTAACAAGTGTTTCAAATTTTGATGCTAACTAACCAACCCATCTCTTCCAGTAGGTAAATGTATATGTGAAGCCAAATAATTATTAGAAAGAAATCAAAGAGAAATTAAAGTTGGAAGACTTTGATAGCTAATGTAGTAGAACCAAGCCATGGTAGCCTGTGCTTCCATCCTTCTCCCACCCTGCAGTATCAGGGCCCAGGAGTAAAATACTGTGTCCTAGGCTGGGCAAGGGGTATGACGCTCCTATTTGTACCTCTAGCTTTCCATTTATTGGCTTTAGGAGTTGACAAACTTCTCATTACTACATTGACATTCTTTCCTTTGATGTGTGATATAGTCACTCTCCTTACTCCCAATTATTAATCTGGTGAATCAATCAGGGAACTGACTGGAAACAAATGGAACCACTTACAAAGATGAGGGTAGGGAACCCACCAAAGGGGTGATGCACCCTAGGGCTAACCAAAGTAGGGAGATATCACCACTCCTAGAGTGATGTTGCTTTGGCTTAGCTCTAGGTGAGGGTGGCCTGGCAGGAGCTGGGGACTTTGGTACAGGAATATAGTCACAGCCAACCCATGGCCTGGCAGGCAGACAGCTGAGTTCCTATAGACATCTGCCATTATCCGTATCAACTGGAAGCGAGGGAGCAGGGGGAAACCATGAATACCATCCCAAGAGGCCTGCTTCCTAGGGTACAGAGAAGTGTGGAGGAGGCTGGAGAGGGAATCTGGAGTGATCAAGGCTAAAAACCCAGCACCCCTAATCAACTGACTGTTTGATCTCTTCATGCTAATATCCGTATCTCTTCTGACCCAGTAGTTCTTATTCAAAGATTAATCATTATCCTCCCTTTCCAAAGTGCTTCCTGTGTATGGCACCTCAGTCCCAGGCTGTTGCGATGACAACCTGTGCCCACAGTCTCTCAACTAGGAGTTCAGTACTTCTCACAGTGGCTACTCAGCCCTCAGCTCATGATTACTTAACTGGTTTATCTTTTTACCTGGCTGCCAGGAAGCTACAGATGAATCTGTGTCTCATCCTTATCAAAGATACATGTTTTACAATATGTATTTTTTTAGCTTCTTTCATGGCTCCATTTTCTCTTTCCACTTAGTTCCTTTATTCCCTTACACTTTCTTTTAATTTATACACACTTTTCTCATATTAAGGCATGAATATCTCTAGGTCACGGTTTCTCAACCTTGGCTCTGTGGAAATCTGGGCCAGATAATTCTTTGTTCTTAATGGTGAATGATGTATCTTTATTCATAAAGTATTTTACTCATGGGCACTGTCCTGTGCATTGTAGAACATTTTGCAGCATCTCCAGCCTCTACCCACTAGATGCTACTACCACCCACCCCCTAAAAATATCTCCTGCAGAGGCAAAATTGGCCTGTATTGAGAAACTGAATGAGAACCTGATGGAGATCACTAAATGAAGTAGTATATGAAGAGGTGAAGTAAAAACATGAGTCAAAACATGGCACCTCTCCTGGTTGTGCCACCTTTGCATTAAAAATTTGAGAATACATTAATTAAAACAGGTATGTTATACGGTAACCTTTACTACTCCTGTGACTTTTCAAAATAAAAGATCAAGAGCTGCAGGCTACAATCCTTGGTGTAAACACCAACAAATACATGGAACAAAGCTATCAGGCTGGATTTTTCTGTCTTTTGCAGATGTGTAACTATGGCTGAAGGCACTGTAGGTGCCGTCTCTGATTCAGTACCAAGCATAAGCATCGCTGACTATGCAGGAAGGCATTGGCACCAAACATTTAGTAAATTTTCTGCAGACTTGAGGGACTGGTTACATGAAGCTTTGGGCAGTCTCCGTCACCTTTCTGGCTGTAACTCTACTTTCTTCTACCCTCACTCCTCCCCGGTTGCATACAGAGCAGTCAGGCTACATCCAAGATTCTGAGGGTCTCACTTTCTATCCCCTAGCATTTATCTGTATGTGTGTGTGTGTGTGTATATGCTCGTGTATTTATATGGTGATAAATATGTATAAATATGTGCAAAACACTTAAACATTTAAATATGTATAAAATATATTTTTATATATGTTAATATATAAAATATATGTACATAATACATATATATATAAACACTTTGTGGTATTAGCTTATGAGAGAATAGCAATGTCTCTACTTCATTATGTAAGTATATGTAACAGAATGAGAGAAAATTTGTAGCACAATGGATTTCTAATGGAGGAAAATGTCAAGTGCCACTTTAGGTGTAGGAGCTTGACACAGGTTTAAAATGAAACAGCATTTTCCACATATTTTATTTACCTGAACTTTCCTCTAAGTCCTGATCATTGGGGTTGTGGTTCTTCTTACAAACTTAACTCCATTTTCATGCTCCATTTTAGTCATCAGATATTTTATTTAATCTTGATTTTCATTATCAATTGCTATATAAAAAACTGCAAAATTTCATGACTTTAAACAGTAATCATTTTATTATTTCATAATTCTATGTGTTGGCTGGGCTCAACTGGAAGGTTCTTTTGTATAGACTTGACTAGTGACTATATCTTTGGTGTTTGGATATAGCAGCAGTAAGCTGTGATGGATATCACATAGCAGTAAGCTGTGATGGATATCACATAGCAGTAAGCTGTGATGCCCGGAGAATATCCAAGTTGGCTCACTCACATGACTGGCACTTGATGCTTAGTACTGGCTAGTTGCTCTGCTGGGGTTCCTGAGTGAAGAGGCTACACATGTTCCATGCACAGTGGCTTGGTTCTGAGAGAGGGTGTCCCAAGGGAGCTCACTGGAAGAAAGAGGAAGTGGAGGCTGACAGTCTTGTGAAAGACTAGATCCAGAACTGGCAGCGCATCACTTCTGCAGTGTCTTCTTGGATATGCAGTCACAGAGCCAGATTCAAGATGATGAAAAACTTCCATTCTTGACAGGGAAAATGATAAGAATTTGTGGCCATCTTTAGTCCACTGAAACCACCTACTGGTTTTCAGATGCACAATGTATATTTTTCCTATTTGGGCCACTTTGGTTGTCATTAAATCTGGTATCTGAGCAGCACCTCTTTCATGATTTGGCCCATCCTGCTGAGTTCTTCTGCTTCAAAATTGGCTTTTTCCTTTTCATTTTTCTGCCTGTATCTTGATCTTAGACTTGGTAACATTTCAAACTAGAGGGTACACCTTATCTTTGATTTCAGTTATCAAGTAAACACGAGGGTGTGTTTACTCATCTGCTCTGGAAAGTTCTCACTGTCTTCTAATAAAATATGTTCATTTTCCATAAAACCTTCCAACCTGGGAGCAGAAGTGCTATGACTTCAATCCATAATCACATCTTAGGATACAGGTGTCAAATAGCAGTTTTTCAAGTGTGGAGACTTGTGTTTATCTTGATAATCCCCCAGTTTAACGCCTAGTTTTTTTGCCCCCCAATATTTTGTTGATTGACTTAGTGAATGAATACTTACAAAAGGAGCTACCACAGTGAAGATGGAGGGAATGAGGTTTTGGGGAGGCTGTAGAGGTTATACAGATTTGTAAGAGTTATAGATGTCATGTTACATTTGTGGAAATGAGTATTCAAAACTGAAGGTGGGCAGGGAATAAATGTGGATGTGTGGATCTTTCCTGAGGTTAGGGAGGACAGAGGGGACAAGGGTTATACTGACTACACATCAAAGTTTTTCCAGGATAAGTATTATGTCTCATTGTCCAAATATTATGCTATTGTGTTCCTTATAGCCATGAATATGTCACCTATCTGTATGATTTAGCTCCCTCATTTCTGAGAGCCAGGCAAGGCAACCCGTTATTAGAGGAGAAAATGATGGTGTATATATCCAGCTTTTACTAAAAATCATTCCTTAACTGTGGTTTATAGTTATTTAAATTGTTTTCAGTGTTAATTTAATGATAAGATTTTATTTTGGTAATAAAATCAGTATGATGGTTAGAAAGAGGATATGTATGCTTGGAAAAATTGGAAATATCATTTTTGAAAGAAATGTGCTATGCACATATATTACATCTTGTGAACGGTGTTGTATATCGACAAACCTGCTCACAGCAGAAAAACTGGCTGTCACTTCTCACAGTCAATAAGTATAAATCAAGGACATAGCAGTAAGCTGTGATGCCCAAGCTTCATGGATAAATTTTCCTAAAGAATAATGCACTAAAAACAAAACTACATGACAAAACAAGCACTAATTGCAAATCACTGTGAAACAGTGGCACAGAATCTTTATGTTGTGCTATTAGCGATAGCAACAGGAAGCAGTCAAATGCCTACACAGATAGGGGTGGGTCCCCGGTGAAACACCACCTCCAAGCTGAAGACAGTTTAAAGCCTGAAAGTCAAACTACAAGTAAATCCTCAGACCTGACTGAGAACTTGTCTTCCTGTTTGGCACGCTTTCTCCTGATTGATTCCCACCCTTCACCTAATTCACATATATCTACCCTTTCTAATTGGTTTTCGACACTGTTTTGCCCACCTTTGACTGGTGTCTTTGCTTTAACCTGTTTTTGCATGCTCACAAACCAATCATCATGGACTTCCCATTCTGAGTGCATACAAGCCCCAGGCTCAGCCACAAGAGAGGGGATTTTCCCACTTTTGGGTAGGGGAACCACTCCCCACATTCCCTCTTTGCCAAGAGCTTTCTTTTCACTTAATCATTTCCACTCCACTCACTCTCTAGTGTCTGTGACCCTTATTTTTCCTGGTTGTGAGACAAGAACTTGGACCCAGCTGATGTAAGGAACAGAAAGACCACAATACTAGTCTACTCATCCCAGTTTCAAACTATTATCAATACCAATTGAAAGAAATCGGCTGGGCATGGTGACACATGCCTGTAATCCCAGCATTTTGGGAGGCCAAGGAAGGTGGATCATTTGAGGTCAGGAGTTGGAGATCAGCCTAGCCAACATAGTGAAACCCTGTTTCTACTAAAAATACGAAACTTAGCTGGGCCTGGTGGTGGGCACCTGTAATTCCAGCTATTCAAGAGGCTGAGGCAAGAGAATCGCTTGAATCTGGGAGGCAGAGGTTCAGTGAGCCAAAATCACTTGTCACTGCACTCCAACCTGGGTGACACAGTGAGAGACTGTTTCCAAAAAAAAAGAAAAAAAGAAAAAAAAAAGCAATCACAATTTTTTTTCTTGGTCCCCAAATCTAAATATTTTTTCTTCAATAGGAATTGAGCAGAAGCACGTCTCATTATAACCCCAAGATAATTTTTAAAAATCTGTTATAGTAACATATTTTAATAAATGTATGAGTTAATGCAAAAGATCTTGAGGCTGATGTTCTTAAAAGTTGACCAATGATGTAGCCTCTTTTCTTGATTCTGCGTACAGTAGGGTTACTCAAGGTTTGTTGGCCTGGTAGCTAACAATGTTAATGCTAACTCTGGAAGTCCAGAAGGCATAGGTCAGGACACATAGTTGTTTGTGAATATTTACACTGATATTCAAGTTTTAAAAGAAATATATTATAAGTGGTTTTGTTTCAAAGCAAGAGAATACTGAAAACAAAAAGTGCCACATCTTTTACTGAGTATCATCATTCATTCATTCCTTCATTCAGCCTACAATCTGTTTCCACTCCCTCCACTCCCATTCCTTCTCAATACCAGAATTAGCTTTTAAAAACAACCACATGACTTAAAAACTCCTACTCACTTCTTGCAGCCCATGGGATAAAG
This sequence comes from Cebus imitator, assembly GCF_001604975.1. Taxonomy (NCBI): domain Eukaryota; kingdom Metazoa; phylum Chordata; class Mammalia; order Primates; family Cebidae; genus Cebus; species Cebus imitator. The sequence continues at coordinate 3,615,741 of NW_016107453.1, forward strand.
TCCAAACTCCAGGTGCAACACATGAGGCCCTTTTCATACTGACTCAGTTTCATCTCACTCTCCAATTTCATTTTTTGTCCTGTCCCTACTACGTGCCATAATCTCTAACTCAGTACTTAAGTGAGATGTGAAGACCATCTGCTTCACTATTAAAAATGCAGATCCGTAGGCCTACTCAGATCTACAAAATTAGAATCTTTGGGGGATGGGATCCAGGAATCTGCATTTTAACAAGCACCCCAAATATTCTTACCCATACTGAAGCTTGAGAGTCACTCACCTGTGTTGATACTCTCAGCACATTGCTATATCTTTGTGAGAACTTCTCAAATAATTAAACATATCAGGGCATACATCATAATTTTCAGGCTAGCAAATGTCACTGCTATTATCTAAAGAAGCAAGAGCTCTTCCCAAAGAGGAAGGTTTGATCTTCCCCTAGAAGAAACTGGATAGCTGTAGAAAAAAGAAAGACTATAATTCCACTGGCTCAGAGTGGAAGCAGAATAAAGCCTCGGACACTCCCATGTGTCTGTAAGAACTCCAATCCTTCTTTCATGGTGTGTTTCCAAGTGTCCTTTCCTCATGTTTCACTAAGTATCTGCACTCCCATGAACTCAGGCAGCCTGGGATGCTAAGAACCTCTTACCTCTGGACTGCTGGGTTCCACTCTTCCCAATTAAGACCCAATGCAAATGTCACCTCCTCCATGAAGCACCCCCCCCGTAATTCTGGATCATAATGTATCACTTCACCCCTTGCACTCCCATCCAACTTCACGTATGTGATTTTCTCATGTATTTTGGAGGTAACTCAAACGTCCCCAAGTCCCACAGCCTGTGGGTGCAAATGCAGTCATGTTAGTGATAATACCTGAATTATTTATCTTGGTATCCTTTTTGCCCCAGGAACTCCAGGTCTGTCTTCTTGTTGCTGTCTCCAAAGCTAACAACAAAATCCCTTCACACAAATCGTTCTTTGGCTACAGGCCTCAAGGTCCGTGCCATTTCCGCTGTGAACCTTGTGGGGTTGGCGTGCACAGACCACTCCGCTGCGCGTGCACTCCTCTCTGCTGACGGCCAGTGCTTTGAACCCCAGAAGTGTTAAATGGCTTGGGAACATAATTTTAAAACTGACAGTTGGATAAACACCAGAAAAAGCACCAAAAGGAACCCAGGCTCGAGATGGGCCGGCTACACCACTGGGCGCTGAACCTGTCTGGAAGCTTCCTGGCAGCGACATTGAAAAGGGAACACCTGTCGTGGGCGCCCTTGTTTCACTGTCAGATGTAGAGCAACTGCTAGACGCTCTCCACAAAAACCTGGACGCACTTCATATGTGCCCACCAGCAAGCTCAAATACCCGGTGAAGCTGGGCGCCCGCCACCCCCAGGGCAGGCAGCCGAGGAGCTTTCAAGGGGGTAAAGCGAGCCTTGTGGGGCCAGCGCCCGTTCTCCCTCCTGCTGTCCGCGGGCACACAGGCAGGCTGCGGCGCGGCTGCATTAGGGCGTCCTGCAGCTCCCGGGGCGAGGGGGCGCTCGGCCTTTCGGTTCTGCCCTCAGAAGGGAGAGGAGTTGGTCCTCGAGTGGAAGTCAGTTCAGGGACCCCACCGCCCCCTCCCCGAGACCCCGCCCCGCCCTGGCCCTTATGCCCCCTCCCTGCAACTCCCCGCGTGGGCTTCCGGCCACTGCGACCCCGGCCCGAGAAACCGCGCTCGCTCGTTCGCTGACAGCCGCCTCGAGGGCGGCGGGGCGGGGCCTCGGCGCCGGGGGCGGGGCCTCCAGCGGGCGGGCGGGGTTTTGGCGCCGCGAGGTGGCGGCGGCAGAGCGGCGCAGAAGGGAGGGGGCGGCTGGCCGCGCGGAAGGAGTGAGTCACCTGACCGCTGCCCTCGCCGCCCGCCGGGTTCGCTCGCTGCAGTCAGTCGGGCAGCGCCGCGCCTCAGCTCTGGTGAGTGGCTCGGTCGTCTTGCCGGCCTTCTCCGGGAGGGCTGGCGCGGTCGGGGCGGCGGGCCTGTGAGGGGAGGCCCGCGGGCAGGTCTGGGGGAGGCGCGGGCGGGCCGGAGGCGGCTCTTTCTGGGCTGGGCGGGGCTCGGGGGGCGCCTGCCGTCCGAGTCCTGGAAGTGGCCGCGACGCCGGAAGGGGCGTCCCGTCGGCGCCCGAACCCCCTTCCGTGGCCGGAGCTGTTGTTTACCCGCGCGCGCCGTACTTTACTCGGGGCGGGCGGGGGCCGGTGGCCGCGGGGTCCCCGCCCCAAGCCCTCGGGCTCCAGCCCGGCCCCTCGCCCGGGGCCCCCTCGGGCTGTGACACATCAGCACCGCCCTCGCGGCTGGGGCCCCGTTTTGTCCTCCGCCACCTCCCACCGCATGCCCAGCCTCGCGTCTCCCCAGTCTGGTGCCTGTCGCGCGTGCAGTCGCGTGAGAAAGGCCGAGTTTGTGGCAGGGGAGAGAAGGCCACCGTGCTGAGCTGGATTTAGCGAAGACTGGCTTCGGGGACCGGAGATCCCAGGACTCCCTTTGTTGGAGTTTTGCCCACGCTTTGTAATTAAGCCTCGCACAATATGGTGAGAGTGGGCGTTGATTCTGGAGACACCAGCTTTGTGCTCGTGTAATGTAACACGAGTGCCGTTGCTTTCTCATTCTTACACGGCAGTTGCATGTCATTGAGTAGAATTGTGCGGAATGCTTTTATGGAGTGAGGCTTCTGCGTAAAATGTGTGCTGATTCCAGGTAAAGTGTAGTAGTAATTGTGAAAGAACGTGTATGAGAAAAACAAGCTACAATGTCATGCTTGGAGGAGCAAAGACTGTTTTTGTAGGATGCTATGCTTTTTGGAGAATTATCTAGGTGTAGGGACTGTTACCCATGGCGGATGCCATGGGAATTTGTTCATATATTTGAACACTCTTTACATCCCAGAGGGTTTGCATTGAAGGCAATTCAGAAGATTAAAGGGTGGAAATCCCAGATGTGTTAGTGGCGGAGCGCTTGAGCGCTTCACGTAGTCAAGCAGAGAAATGGGAAGAGGTCGGCTTGCTTCTTCCTGGTCTTTGGGTAGTGGTGCAAGGGATGGGCTGGGCTAGGAGGCACTTGCCACTTCTGCCTTTGGACATCTTAAAGTAGCCCAGGGAAAAAAAGGTTCCTGGTGAGTCAGCTTGGAGTAGAGTAGCTTTGGTGTACTGACTCTTGTATTGCTGTTTAACCTATGGTTCTGTCAAGTGGTTTACTATGGTTCAGTATGTTGGTTGGTTAACAAGGTAGGATGACTCTTTAAAAAAAAGTTTGGTTGCTGAGTCATTCGCCCCAGCTTGAGAGGTAATTAGAAACAGCTGGTGCAGATTCTCTCATCACATGCCTCCACTATAACAGGCCAAGGAGCGCTCTAGAGGGGTTGCTTCAGAGGGCTGAAGGGGACCCAGCTGGGTTGTTTTGGTACAGGTATTCAGTGAAGTGGAAGAGTACTCTTAGGCAGTGGCCAGTAGCACTGAGATGGTATTTAAACGCAGAGCCTCGTTACCTGAAGTCTGTGAATAAATCTGCACTGGAGAGAGCCAAAACTCGGGAAGAAATTGGCAGCTAGGAGTAACCCAATAAACAGTATTGTAACAAAAATATTTACCACTCTCACTGGACTTAGTTTCCTTTTTGTGGTTTTGTTATGTGGTCTGTAGGTTTCAAGCAGTGAGCCTAATTCGTGCTTCATAAAAATTTCTTTGTAAATACACAGAGCGGAGTTGCTCTGTTTTTCATGGCCCTTGGCTTTTTATGCATACACAAGAAATTTCAGGAGCCAGAGGAGGGTAAGCACAATATGGGTGGAGTTAACAGGTTATATCGGGTCAAGTCTGGAAAGAGCTGTTTAATGAATGGCCAACCGTATATACCTGTCTCGTTGTCTTGATTGTATGACACTACTGTCTTTACACCTTGTGTCATTGCTTCTTGCTTTAAAAAGGAACACACAACCCACATCGTTACATGAGTCCTCATTGCAAACAAAGTTTAGGAATGGGAAATGTAGAGCTGGGAATTTGGCCCTTACTTTCGTGAAAAAAATGATTTCTATTAATGGTAGTTAATTTAAAACATTTTGTATTGGGAAAAACTATTTTGTTGCTTTAAGTCTGGGACTAGAGAGATTGGAAATCATGAATTTTTTAAGTATTAGTGCTTCTAAGGTGGGGTGCAGGGAGGTTCACTTGGAAATAATATATTAAAACTTTTTAAATGTCTTTTAAGAAAGACATTAAGCTTAAAGATGCATTATGTACATATTATATAATGCCTGTACATGAGCCCCACTTCTTTTTTATTGGGGAGCATAGTCCATTAATCACTGTCAATAACATTCTTTCAACAACTAGAATGCTTTTTCTTTTATAGTTTCCTCCTAAGAGTTCTTTCAAAATGTTCTTAATTATTCCATTTAAGTTTTATAGGTCTATTCTCTGTGTATTTTACTTTAAAGATTAGAAGCTTGAGTATAAATTTCTTGTTTCATTGTGGATATTGGGGATGGAAATACAAAAAACACAAAATTTCATTTGATAACCTCTATTTTGAATTTGGAGACAAGCCTATGGTTGGTTTGTTTAAATGTACTTGATCTGAAGTGCAGTGATAGGTAAAAAGGTGCAGTGGAAACACTTGAAGATAATCTACACATTGGAATGTAATATGTATATCACAAATTTTGTGAAAATTACTTTGTACTTTTACCCCTTGAAGTCTTTTTTTTTTTTTTTTTGGCCAAGCTTACACCTGCTTAATGAATACGGTAAATGGCATTTATTCAGAATATCAACCTCCTACTAGTGGGGGTGGTGGGGGGGGTGAGGGTGGTTAGTATTTATCATTCAGTTAAATCTCATGTGCCATGTGCCTTCCACACACCTGTACTGTGAGAGATGATGTTCAGAATAACAGTTGCAAAGCCCTTTACAATTACCACTTGTCAGAGGTTCTCTTCATAGTGCTGATGTTTTAGGAATCACCACTTCCCTCCTAATTTTCTGACTAATGTTCTGTTAATGAGAGAATTGTCTTACCCCTAAAACCTGCATTTCCTGAGCATTCTAAACAGAGGGTTTATTTTATGTGGTGGAGTGATGATTTTTGAGATTGTTTTGATTTAAAATATATGTCAAATGAGGTGATGTACTGATGTCCAAGGTATGGGTAATATGAACGCAATTCGCCAGAATCCAGGCCCGTTGGAAAGAGTAAACATTTCATGACTGCAGATAAAATATTGACTTATACTGCCCCGAAGCCCGGGCATCTGGCTTGCGCAGTGCACTAACAACTGAAGTTGTGGGTTTAATCACTGTTCAGTTGACAAAGAAGCAATAAGCAGGATGTTTAAAAGTAGATCCGGAGCCAGACTGCTTAAGGTCAGGTTCTGGTTGTGTCACCCACTTTGAAGCCTTGGGTAAGCTCTTCTACCTGGTAACTAGTGCCTCATTGTTTCCTCTGTAAAACAGGGATGGTGATAGTAAAATCTGTATCAGACAGATTGTTGTGAGGATTAAATGTGTTAATACGGGTTAAGTGGTTAGAACAGTGCCAGCTTTATAAGAAACATCAATAAATGTAAGATGTTATTATCTGCTGTTCAGAATCAGGGAAGTACTTAGTTACACAGCAATGTTTCATAGCTGCTGAGGGCTGAATTGCAGTTATTGCTCACAAGTGGGACTGAGGAGTGCAGCAGGTTGCTGCTACTGGAAAAACGATGGGAACACTCTTATGTTAAGGCAGTAGCACCATCTCAAACATACACCCAACTTCCGAGGACAAGGAACACAGGACATAGCTTTTTACTTAAAGAAATCTAGCGGTTTCAGCGGAATGCTTGAGATGGTCACTAACCAGTTAATTTAAACACTTGCCATCCTTTGCCTAGTTTTTTCCACGTTGTAGTTGAAGACATTGTGGCCTGGCAGCTTTGGTAACCTGTCCACCCCTCCCTGCTTGTTAATACCAGGACAGAACTAGTTTTTCAATACATATTCCTGGGTCTTATCCAGTTTGTTGGAAACATTTGGAATGTAAATTTGTATGCCAGTTAGTTGCTTCTAATTATTGTGTTTTCTTTAGATGATATGCCTATACTAATATAGAAAAATTATCCACGAAATGGATATGAATACAGTGGATATGTTTCTCATATAGCTTCTTGTACCTGTAATTCAGAACGGTCGTGTTATTTTGACCATTCTCTCAACCACAGTGTCAGTTTCCTGATGGTGAGAATCTGTGTCTTTCTGTTTGGATGTGTTTCTTTAAAAAACTGTTGGTTGCTGGACTAGGTGGTATGATATGGGTTCATTCTAGTTCTGTGGTTTTGAAACTTGGGAATGTTTAACAGATTAAAGGAAAGAACATTGTGTGTTGTACCTTGTAAGTCTGCACTGAGTTGAAATTCTTTTGATTATTTAGCTTGTTACTTTCTGCTTTTGTTATTGGTGTAATTATTGAGGAAGCAGCTGGAATTAAGTCATTCTAGTTCATCTCCTAAAATAGACATAAATCTTGTGACTTATTTTTACTCATAATTGGCTTAGAATTGAACAAAATATAATTTGGTTTTCTAGATGTTAAATGTCTTATATGTCTAATACTTTGAATATCATCACTCCTCTGGAACAGATTCTTTGTTTAGGATCAGGGACAGGTTAGAAAATATCCATAGGATCATAAAAAGTGCCCCAAAGCAAACATGAGGAAGAAGAAATAGTGGTAGCCAGAATCTTGGTAGTTAATGACCATTGTATGAGCATAGTGGGCATGCAGTGAAATTGTCTGGCAGCTGGTTCCTTTCTCAGTACCCACACAATTTAGAAAATGTTCCATTAATGTAGCTGAAATTGTTTGCAGGTCATGTTATTTGAAAGATAAATGTAAATACTTTTCTCAATGCCTTAGGAAAGTCATCGTTCAAACTAATGTTTTTGTAATAAACGAATTATTCCCAGTTTCTCTCTTTTTTTTCTTTTCTTTTTTTTTTTTTTTTTTTTTTTTTTGAGAGAGGGGCATGATCTCAAGTTCACTGCAGTGTCCGTCTCTTTGTTAAGCAAGTCTCCTGCCCCAGCTTCCCTAGTGGCTGGGATTACAGGCCCCCCCACCCCATGTCCAGCTAGTTTTTGTGTTTTGGTAGAGACGGGTTTCACCATGTTGGCCAGGCTAGTCTTGAACTCTTGACCTTAAGCAGTCCACCCGACTTGGCCTCCCAGAGTGCTGGGATTACAGACGTGAGGTTCTGCGCCTGGCCCCTAATTATTCCCAGTTTCTATCAGGTAAAGTTATTTTCACTTTTTAAATTTATCATTTTTAGATCAGATCAGTCATAGTGGACAGTTGCACTCCACTTCCCCATCCCTCATTAAAGTGGAATTACACTAAAAAATGTTTTCAATTCCTTTGTAGCCTGGACATTGGTAATAGCCTACCTCCAGGGCTATAGAGTAAATAATATAGTAAGGGTAATGTCCCTCCCTCCCCCAACACACCCTTTTTCCAGTTATCTCTTCTTTTTGTTGACTTGTCTGCCTCCAGGACCCTAGGGAGGTGTTTTTGTTTCAAGGAGGTAAACTTCTCAGGGTCCTATTGAAGAAATAGGGAGACCTATCCACCCAACTTCCTGTTTACTGATGTCTTCATATGCTTAATGCCTTATTCGTTTTTTAAAGTGTACCAGTGTCTTTTGGAAGTCAGCTAAATTAGTGCAGTTACTTTTCCATCAGACAGTTTGTTATAAAATGTGTGGCTATAAAAGATTGAATAAATTTATTAGGTTGTAATTTCATTAACATGTATTTTATATTTAAACATTATTTAAAAAAATGTACAGTGGTTATCTGATCTTGGCCCAGCCCTCTTTAATTTCCAATGTATCTGATGTCTTTCTCTCTCTCTTTTTCTCTCAACACTTTATTATATAATTTATATATATATGTATTTTTATTGCGTTTCAGGTAATGGGGTACATGTAAAGAACATGCAGGATTGTTGCATAGGTACTTACATGGCAATGTGGTTTGCTGCCTCCATCCCAATCACCCATATCTGGCATTTCTCCCCATGTTATCCCTCCCCAACTCCCTACCCCCCACTGTTCCTCCCCTGGTCCCCCCCACAGACCTCAGTGTGTAATGCTCCTCTCCCTGTGTCCATATGTTCTCATTGTTCAACACCCACCTATGAGTGAGAACATGTGGTGTTTGATTTTCTGTTCCTGTCAGTTTGCTGAGAACGATGGTTTCCAGATTCATCCATGTCTCTACAAAGGACACAAACTCATCGTTTTTTATGACTGCATAGTGTTCCATGGTGTATATGTGCCACATTTTCCTTGTCCAGTCTATCATGGATGGGCATTTGGGTTGGTTCCAGGTCTTTGCTATTGTAAACAGTGCTGCAGTGAACATTCATGTGCGTGTGTCCTTATAATAGAATGATTTATAATCCTTTGGATATATACCCAGTAATGGGATTGCTGGGTCAAATGGAATTTCGCCAAACTAAGCTTCATAAAGGAAGATGGCGGTTCATGATGTCTTCTTGTCAACTGTTTTTCTTAGGTATATTCTCAGCATGGCTCTGGGTACTCCCCTAGATCAGAGTCATCATTCAGGTTAAAAGAGATAAGGAAACAAAAGCTTTTGGCTCTTGTAATCTTTCCTTTTTCCTCACATTAGCAAAAGGCTGAAGTAGAAAGCATTTTGCCCAGCTGACTGGGTTCTTTGTTGGCATGCCTTCAGTTTCAGTTGTCATCCAGAGAAGTCAAAGGAAATGCTGCTTGGGGATGAACATGTAATTATGATTAAATTTACCTTTTTGTTGTCTTTTTGTGGTAAAGGGCTATCACAAGTGCTAATCAAGCTGTAGGTGTATTTCTGTAGATTTCTAAAAAATGTATTTTATCTCTGAGGGCCTCCTGTCTTTGGACTAGTTTGTCTGTTCCAGACCCCAGAAAGGCTGGGCCACCTTCTCTGAGCAGGTTGGCAGCAGTGGTCACAAGCAGCAGAGGAACTTGGATTCTGAAGAGCTATCCTACCACTGCCTTTCAGATGCCAGTGTGGTAACAACTTCTCCTTTATTGCTGAATTAGCTTGGAATAGCTCTCTAATCTCTGAAGAGTGAGGAAGAACTGTGTTTTAAGTTTCAAGGCACTTTGTTCGCTTTTCTCCCTGTCCCTGCTGCTGTTCTCCCCAGACTCACACAAACACTTATTTAACTTTTGGTGTATGCAGACAGCAGGGTTGCTAAATTCATTTCAATATTTTTGGCATTCCTACATGTTAAATACTTGGTTTACATTTAACTTATGAAACAATTATTTAGGGCTTTATAAGCCAGGAACTTTTCAAGATATTGGCAATAATGAACTTTTCAGAAGTGACAGTCTAGTAGACAGGTAAACCATTCCCATAGTATGTGTTGATTGCTATGGTAGTAACATGTAAAATGTGCTGTGGAACCATAGACTATTAGAAGCCTAAGTTTTGAGAAATCGGGAAAGCTTTAGGGATGTTTAATGATAAATGCATAGGTTAGTGGAGGAAACAACTTGTATCAATTCATTTGAGAAGCTTAGCTGTAAGACTAGAGAGAAATAGATTTTAGTAGGGGAAAGTTGGGTTAGGAAGGGAGGGTGTGTGTGTGTGTGTGTGTGTGTGTGTGTGTGTGTGTGTGTGTGTGTGTATTTAAAAATCTGGTCAATGGAAAAATGTTGAAGATGCAGGCAACAACCTCGTTTTATCCTTGGCAAGTTTCTCTTAACGGTTACAAGATGGCTGCCACAAACAAGTTCAAGTGTCACAAGAAAATATGACTAAGTTTCCTGGAAGAAGAGACACTTTTTTTTTCTAGGTTGTTTTTATCAGTGAGAAAAACTTTTCCCTAAAGCCTCATAGTAGATGCTACTGTATCCCCCTCTCTTCTGTTCATAGGCCAGCATTGCGCACAAGCCAGTGCCTGAACCAGTCGAGGTCAAGGGGAACGGCACTGCTGTGATTGGCATAAATGGATCGTGATTCGTCTTAGGTTGTGACTGGGGTCTATTTCCTCGAAAATTGATGGCCTGAGGTTGAGAGTAGATACGTGATCACAATCAGGGTTTGATTAGAAAGTGAGGGGGCGAATGGTGTGAAGTTAACAGTGACATCCTTGTCTACTAGTTCTGCCATCACTACACATAGATACAAACTTCTGAGGAGAAAAAGGAAATGTGCTTGTCTTTGGATTTGGAATTTTAGGTGCCTTTTTTTTTCTTTTTTTATGCCATTTTCTTCTATGATCAAGTAGCACTTTTGCAATCAAATCAATGTTTTATTTAAAAATTATTTAAAAATTGAAAATGTCTAATTTGCCAATAAATTTATGTATAAATTTCTTTCAGTACTCTAAACATTTCAAAAATTTCCTGCTATTGTCTTATTCCTTTCAGGGAGAGGAGAACATATAATTATATCTTGTAGCTTCTGATTATGTGTATACCAAGAGGACCACTCTGTTTCTCAGTCCATAGTGCACACCCACTTGTGATCTATATGGCTTGTACTGAGTACTGAGGCCAGCCTGGCTCAGATAGAATGGTGAATTCATTGGCTAGTTGGGTTAGGATTCTTTAGAACCCAAATTCTTGAATCAGGAGTATAAACAGGAACATCTCCCCTTCTCTGTGCACTCATTCCTTTCCTCGAAGGGAAAGCTGTCCTGTGGTTAGTTTATTTGTCATTCATTTCAGACTTCAAAATTAATGCCACCTTAAGTTTATACAGTATTCTTGTAGTAGTCCTAACTTTTCAAAGCACTTTAAAATTTATTTAATTGACAAATAATAATTGTATATATTTATGGGCTACAATGTGATGTTTTGGTGTACATGTACATTGTAGAAAGACTAAATCAAGCTAATTAACATGTCCATTACCTCACTTACCTTTGTGTGTGTGCGTATGGTGAGAACCTTTAAATCTACTCTTAGCAATTTTGAAATACAGTGGGCTCCCCACCCACGTTTCAGCCGTTTGTTACCCATGGTCAAATGAGGTCCAAAAATATTAAATACAATAGATTTTTTGAGAAAGAGACAAACATCACATTCACATAACTTTTATTACCGTATATAGTTATAATTGTTCTATTTTGTATTTGTTAATCTCTTACTGTGCTTAATAAAATAGCTAGTATATATAGGGTCGTTACTGTCTATAGTTTTAGGTATCTACTGGGGTCTTGGATTGTATCCCCTGTAGATAAGGGAGATACCCGTGTGGTCACTGTGTAAAAGCATTCTTAATGTTTCATTCTTTCTTCTTTTCCATCCCAGGTTTTGGTGCGTCCTGTGCTGTGAAAGGCAGACAAATAATGTAAATCCATAAACAATTGAGTGTTGTAAATTTACAAAATGAAAACTAATTGCTAATGGTTGTTTCTTTTTGAGAGTAACAAATAGACTGTGATAAATGGCCAGAGTGGGCTTCTGAACTGGTGTTTTTTTGGGTAGAATTTAGAAAGACTTATACTTCTAGTATAATTTTTGTCTCAGATAAATGCAATAGTAGTTACCTACTCAGTAGTTCCTCAAATGCTATTTAAACTGATATATATTTCAGTTTTATGCCTCCCAAATTATTACTTATTTGGCTGAATCTTGTGGTTATAATACAATAAAAAGTAGTTATTAGGACTACTGGTGGAAAATCTGTAGCTTAGAAATCCTCATTTTAGAAATGATTATTTTGACTCCCAAGTTAACATAATAAAAAATAGACTTACATTTTTAGTTTTAGCTATGTATATTGAGAAACTGTGGCCTTATGGTGGTTTTTAGGGATTAATGGATTAGGTTGTTTTTAAATAAGGCATCTCAGTTTAGTATCTCTACTTGAATAAAACAGTTTCAAATCTGTGATTTATGTGATATACTGATTGCTGTATGGTAACTTCTGCTTTATTTAATTAAAATCGTTAACATTCTTTTCAAACTCTTAAGCACCTCTCCCACCCCTGACCCGCTTTTTGACTCAATTTTATTGTGAGTTGGTGTATAGTTAGGAATTTGAAGAGCACTTTTTCTTGTTTATTTTGTCTTTTCAGTTACTATGCATACTATGTGTGTCAACTCTTAAACCTACAGAGGGTCATTCTGGCCTTCAATTAGTTTTAAGGCTTTCACCTCCTCTGTGCAGTTGGAAATAAAGAATACGAATCATAGGTATAACTTTTAAAGTTTAAAAACAAGATGACATATGAAGAATCTTTAATATTTCATTATGGATGTAGGACATGGATACTTAATCCTCTATATTGAAAGTAACTTGTAGTGAAATGCTTTCTAGCATTCTTCTAGTTTTCCATATGTAGTATGTATAACTATAGACCTTGATGATTTAAGCTGAGCATAGTTTAGTGTCAGGTTCCTTTCAGTGATGTATGAGATTGGTTATTGGTTATATTATCCAATGAGTGTTATTTAGAAATCAATTCATCAGGGCTGGGTGCAGTGGCTCATGCCTGTAATCCTAGCACTTTGGGAAGCCGAGGCAGGCGGATCACCAGAGGTCAGGAGTTTGAGACCAGCCTGGCCAATATGGTGAAATCCTGTCTCTAAAATATAAAAATTATCTGGGTGTGGTGGTGCACGCCTATAATCCCAGCTACTTGGGAGGTTGAGGCATGAGAATTGTTTGAACCTAGGAGGCAGGCGTTGCAGTGAGCCAAGATTGTGCCACTGCATTCCAGCCTGGGCAACAGAGTGAGACTCCCTCAAAAAAAAAGAAAGAAAGAAAAGAAATTCATCAGATATTGATTCATAGGAGAAATTTGTTGTTCCACAAATGCCCATTTAATCTGTTTGTCTTAATAGTGTTCATTCTCATCATACACAGGATACTTGAAGTATTTCTTGTACTTTTGTTCTTCCATATATCCTCAGTTTGACCTGTTCTTCCCCACATACCACTTGAGTCATGTAACATGACTTGAAATGTAATACTTGGACTTTGCAGCAAAGACTGTTTCAATCTTTTAAGTTATTGGCTTTCTCAAGACTGTAGTTCCTTATCTGTGACAGAAGTGGGTCATTCTGAATCAATGTGCTCTTTTAATTGGAAATTCTTTAGGTCTGTGAAATTAGCAGTTATTTTGGGCATACTTGTGCAGTTTTAACATTTTCATTTTATCTTGAGATCCTTAACAAGCTTAACTGAATTTTTATTATAGGAAGTGTTAAGCCAGGTAATTTGCAGAAGATCACACAGTTGATGATATAAGTAGAGTGTTAATCTACTGATTATCTAGGGCTGCTGGTAGCCTTTAAATAACCTAAAACTTGATTTCCCCTTGTCCTTAGTAATTCTGTGTGTTTAACATTTCATGCTTTTCAAAGGGCTTTGTGAGACAAATAGGGTGGGAGCTACCTACTTAGGCTGTCTATTCAGTTTCACAAATGCACATTTGCTCTTGTTACATGGTTAGGCTTGACTTGATGGGTCTTTTTCCTTATTTTCCTATAGCAGGATTGTCTTTATTTTTTTATTTTAGGTTTCTATAAAATTTAATTTGTTCTTTAGTAATTATTGTGAAGAAGCTGCTAAGTTTTAGGGCCCATTAACTTACCATGTAGTGATAAACCAATTATCTGCTGACAACTGTAGGAAATATCTACTTTAAAGGGGGGAAACATAATTGGCATTCTTTGGGAGATTCCACAACAACCAAAAAAATTTTTCAAGAAAAGTAAAGAGAACAACCTTATCTGCCGCACCTCACCCCTAATTCTGCTTTAGAGATATGTTCAATGTTTGCTGATTTCTGCTGTTTAATGTTTTTGGTGGATACCTCTGTCTTTCTGTTTATACCTCAGTTTATTTATCAACCTAAGACATTATCTGTTGACTTACTGTTACTGCGGATGATGATTTTGTTTATCTCTACTATTCTCTCACCTGTCTTTGTAATCATATTATTAATTTCACTTCTACTCTTGATCACCTCTGCAACTCCAGCTCTAAACATTTTTTTCTATTTCTTTTTCTTGTCTCATTAATCTAAGACAGTGTTTTTGACTCTGCACATTGTAAGTTGTGTGGAAATACTATTCCCATTCTTTCTGATTCTGTCTCTCAGCTTGTTTTGTCAGAGTTAAATATTATTTACATTATGTGCTATAGTCATAATTCATCCTCCCATTATTTGTCTATTCTGAAAGTTGAAAACCAGTTAACCAGTTTCATTTATGTTATCATAGCCGTGTCAATACTGGGCACTGAGCTGAGTAGTGTACTCTTGTATTTCTTTCTTTACAGTTTCAGTGTTGCCCTGTGCTACTCAAAAAACATTTCTGGCATCAAATTCAAATAATAGCTGATGATTATTGAGCAGTCATTATGTGCCAGACATTGTCCTAAGAAGATGAAATATATTATTTCATTTGAATCTGCCCCAGAAGTACTATCCTTGTTCCTAGTTTGCCAAAAAAAAAAAAAAAAATTGTCACAGAGAAATGTAAAGTGACATGCTCAACTGACAGTGGGGTCCTCAAGTTATAAAGTGTTATTAATATTTTGTGCTATCCACCTGTAAGTATCCCTAGAGCAGTTAGCTGCTGTTTTAGAGTTTCTGGAAAAGTCTTTATGGCCTTACTTGTGCTCCCTGATAAGAACTCTTTGTCCTTCTCATCTTCAGTCCCTGACTGTGGGATTTTAGGGGTATCTGAGGTGTAAGTATTTAGAAAGTGGTGTAGGCCATACCTTGGAGGACGCTGAGTTGGGAAATTTTACGCTTTGGGGGAATTTTCATTCTTTGCTTTTCTCCCCTCCCCTCTCAGTTTCTTGTGGGAGCCTTAAGTTAGTTAGGATAGTAACAGCTGCACCTGCCTCTCTGCACATTAGTTGCTCATCTTAGAAAGCCTACAGTTAACAGTGGTAAAATATTGAACACCTTCCTTATATGGAAATGAGATGGTGCCCACTGTCACCATTCTCACTGTTCAGTCATTGCAATAAGGGAAGTAAAAGAAATAAGCATAAAGATGGGAAAGAAGTAAAATTATCTCAGCTTTTAGATGATGTGATTATGTGCATAGAAAATCCTATGGAATCTACAAAACAACTATCTGAACTAGTAAGCAAATTAAGTAAGTAAGGTTGCAGAATTCATGGTTGATATTTGAAAGGATAATTTTGTTTTTACACAAGAGCAGCAAAAAAAAAAAAAAACAAAAAAAACGGAAAACGAATTTAAAAAACCAACTTGATTTGCAGTAACTATAACTATAAACATTAAATGCTGAGAAATAAATTTAGCAAAAGTTTCACAAGACCCCTTTACTAAAAAGACAATAATGCTGACGTGAAGAACACCTACTAAATGGAGAGAGGTGCTGTATTGGAGGACTCGGTTTTTTAGATGTTGGTTCTCCCCAAATTGATCTATAGTTTTATTGCAATCCTAATCAGAATTCAGCTAGCTCTTAGAGTAGAATTTAATAAGAATTAAAAAGCCCAGAAAAATTAGACATTTCACAAAAGAATATATACAAATGGCTAATAAGCACATGTAAAGGGGCTCAACATCATTACTTATCAAGAAGTACAAAGTAAAACCACAGTGAGATACCACCATACATATTAGGATAGGCAGGATTAAAAAGACGACAGTACCAGGGGTTAATGAGAATGTAGAGCACAGTTCTCCAACCTTTTGGCTTCCTTGGGCCACATTGGAAGAATTGTCTTGGGCCACAAATAAAATACACTAACACTAATGATAGCTGATGAGCTAAAAAATAAAAAAACAGAAAGGTCCATGCATGATTTTCATGACATTACAATAATCTCAAACTGAGAACAATGCAAGGGTGCATCTTTATTATAGTAGTCCATCAGAGTCAAATGGATAAACAAATTGTGGCATATCCATGTAATGGAGTGTTATGCAGTAATATAAAGGAACATCTGATGCATGCAACAAATGAAAACCGCAGAATCATTAGGTTGAGTGGAAGAAACCTGAAATAAGAGTATATAATGTGTGATTCCATTTGCACGTTAATCCATAGTGACATAAAGCAAGTTGTTGGTTACCTGGAATTGGGCTTGGGGAAGGGCACATGTCATGCCCATGAAGGGGTACGTGAAATTTTGAGGACTGATGGAAATTTCTATATCTTGATTGCGGTGGTGGTGGTTTTATGCACACATACAGTGTTAAAGCTCATTGAATTGTATGCTTTAAGTAGATATCGTTTATTCTATATAAAGCATACCTCAGAGTTGCTTAAAAAGTAGTGACTGGCAAATGCATGACAAAAAATATGTGTTCAGTAAATAAGCTTTACGGATGTGGACCAATTCTAGTTAGTAGTTCATATTTTCATAGCAGAGGTAAAAATCCTATTCAGAATCAGATAGATGCCAAATATGTTAAGGAAATAAAAGATTTCATTGTTTCTTAAATTCTTTGTGGTAAGAAGCTATAACAGTGGAATCTGTTAGTCTTGTTTTGGTTCTGGAGCTTGGATTTCCTATGTTCTTTCTCATCTTGTTCTGTATTTTCTTCCAAGCTCTTCTAAACTTATGACATGGAATTATCAAAGTTGAATTTGTTAATTTGGGAAGTAAAACATCTTTTTTGTTTGTTTATTTGTTTGAGACAGAGTCTCACTTTGTCGTCCAGTCTAGGGTACAGTGGCGTGATCTCGGCTCACTGCAACCTCCGCCTCCTCGGTTCAAGCGATTCTCCTGCCTCAGGCTCCTGAGTAGCTGGAATTACAGGTGTGCACCACTACACCCAGCTAATTTTTGTATTTTTAGTAGAGATGGGGTTTCACCATGTTAGCCAGGCTGGTCTCGAACTGCTGACTTCATGATCCACCCACCTTGGGCTGCCAAAGTGCTAGGATTACAGTCATAAGCCACCATGCCCAGCTATACCTTTTATTTTTGACCTTTGAGTAGGTGAGTCTATAAATAACTCCTTCGAAGTTATCTAGCAGTTCAGACTCTTCTCTTATAAGCTTAACGTTAGTTTCATAATTTCAAATGTGGATTTAGATCCAGCAACTATAAAAAAAGAGGTCCATGACTTAACTATATACTTTTTAATATTAGGAAAAGTAAATGAAAAATCTTGCCTGTATGGGACCTCACGTGTTGTAATAATCATGAGCTGCAAAAATGGTGTTGATTACCCCTTTGCCAATTTTAAAAAAGCGATAGCATCTTTAGTTATGTAATAGTTCTAATGTAAATTACCAGGCTATTTACTCATCATTTTTGGTGTTGCTATAAGCTCCACTGCTACTTACCTTAGTTCAGACTTTTTTTTGTTTGCCATTTTCGTTCAGCCTTTTCAAAATGTTTGTGTACCTTATCCAGTCATACTCAAGGCTTTTCTTAAGGCTGAGAGAAATAACTTTAGAAAATGTGATTATCAAATACAGATGTTTAAACAGTTATATTTAAGCCTGTAAAAGGTTAACGAAAATAACAACTTGATCACGGAGTTTCTCTTCCTGGTTACTGTACTGAATTAAGTTTCAACAGACTTTTTGATGTTATGTTTCCTTTAGAAATATAGAATGATAGAAAAGCCATGGCTTTGGAAATATTTTTTTCCTAGGGAATCTCCACCTTAAATTTAAAATTATTTTTAAAATAAAGACCCTTAAAGGAAAGTCAAAGATGTAGACACATGATACATGTGGATCATGTCATGTGTCTACACATGACACATGATACATGTTGGATCTTTGCCATCCTCTTGAAAAACTGAATGTAAGGTTCACCTAATTTCAGAAGAACACTCAAACTCTGGGTATCTTAGGTATATTGTAACAGGAACTGATGGCTTAGGGGATTTTGAAGCTTGGTCTTAGGGAGCTTAGCTTTCTTAGCTTAGGGAGTTAAGAAAGATGTCATAGTGAAAGGAGTTTGCCTGTCTTCTGAGCCATTGAAGACCCTGCCCTGCAATTGAGTGAGGTGAAAATAATTAAGTTGATGAAGGTGATGTTAGGCAGAAACAATAAGGAGGCAAAGGTAGAAATTCCACATAGCCACTGAAAAAGGGAGAAGGCAGGTGTTGAGGAATGGACTGGGCTGCAGATCAGGGCACTGCTTTCGTTAAAAGGCTGACAGTTGCCCATATGCACCATTCCTGGTGTCCACTGGCCACCAGTTTTGGCCAACCACACACACCCTTGACTAACAGAACTATTAGTGAAATAACTGTTCTGATTAATTAAATATTATGGTTAATTGACCAGGAAAGTAGTTTTTGTTTGAAGACTTACTTCAAATAAATACCTTTTCGAATGTCCACATTCCTGTGTAAATTGATTATAATGATCATTATCTCTTACTTTGAGGTGTCATTTTTATTTTAAACATATCTAGGTTATGTTCTTGAAGGGACAGTCTTTTATTTGTGTTTTCATAGCACTTAGTGCATCCGGTGGCACAGCTAACACTTGTAGGAAGAACATTTGCCATTGTTCAATGAAGATAAAATATGTATGGTCGCCTTTTTTTAAAAGAAATTGAGGTAGCCGGGCGCGGTGGCTCAAGCCTGTAATCCCAGCACTTTGGNAGCACTTTGGGAGGCCGAGGCGGGTGGATCACGAGGTCAAGAGATCGAGACCATCCTGGTCAACATGGTGAAACCCCGTCTCTACTAAAAATACAAAAAATTAGCTGGGCATGGTGGCGCGTGCCTGTAATCCCAGCTACTCAGGAGGCTGAGGCAGGAGAATTGCCTGAACCCAGGAGACGGAGGTTGCGGTGAGCCGAGATTGCGCCATTGCACTCCAGCCTGGGTAACAAGAGCGAAACTCTGTCTCAAAAAAAAAAAAAAAGAAATTGAGGTGTTATTTATTGTACCCTTCTTCATTGAGAATTAAAACACAACATAGTTCATTGAGACTTGAGGTAAATAAAATTCCAGCTCTTTTGCAAACGTGGAACTTTATACAAAGTTATCTTCTGACTTGTATTATATGCAGTGTTATAGACCTGGCTCCATGATCAGATGTTCACCTTAGGTTTTTACAAGTTTTTTTTTCTTTAAATAAGTTACCTTTAAAGTTACGTAATTTGATAGTCATAACATATTGTTTTACTTTCTGTATGGTTTTGAAAATAAAAATGTTGTGTAGTAACTGTATCAAAACTTAAATTACATACATTCATCAGAGAGCAGAAGTTATTTCCAAATTGAGGTGTAGAAAGTTTTAAAATGCTTATTCTTTATCAGCACTAGTGAGTGAATTGGCAATTTCAAACTTTTATTTTGAATGATAACAATAGTATTTCTAAGAATATAGAAAAACTCACGTGTAACACAGGAATCTAAATTTAGTATTAATAAATTAATAGAATTTTAGATTCTGGAAGGCTGGAGTGTTTTACTTTTTAGGTTTGTGAAATGTGAGAAGGTGCGTGATGGACCTTAGATGACATGAGTGTGCTGTTCTTGTCTGGTATAGTTGTTACATAGTTAAATTACTGGGTAAAAAGGGATTGCTGACCACCACTTAGATGGTTTCCAGGATTAGGAGAAGTGATTTTCAGAACACTAGAACACTCTTCTACAGTGCCTCAAGCTAATGAGAGCAAAGGGCAAGGTCTTTTCATTACTGTAGGTCAGCTGTATCAGCCATGCTTATAGTTGCCATTCCTTGCTCTTTTTTTGCCTGTTGTCTTGCAGATATGTTTTTGACTTCCAGAGGGATGAGTTGGCCTCTTTATTGCCCCTCAAGGCTCTGGAAAAGTTGTCCAATAACTTTTCTCTGAATACTTGGCTCAGTGACATTGTCCCACATATGTTGAAATAGATAACTGGGCTGTGTTTGGAAGAAGATCTAGGTCGGGGTCCCCAACTTCTGGGTCGCACAGCAGGAGGTGAGTGGCTGCCAAGTGAGCATTACTGCCTGAGCTCTGCCTCCTGTCAGCTCAGCAGTAGCATTAGATACTTGTAGGAGTGCGAACTCTATGGTGAACTGTGCATGCAAGGGGTCTGGGTTGTGCGGTCCTTATGAGACTCTTAATGCCTGATGGTTGAAACAGTTTCGGCCCATCTGTGGAAAAAATTGTCTTCCATGGGACCCATCCCTGGTGCCAAAAAGGTTGGGGACTGCTGATCTAGATGATCTCTGATGTGTTTTTGTATTAAAAATAAGAAATTGTTCATTCAGCAATGTGTACTTGTGTTGGACCAGCTACTCTGTTATACCTGTTCTAATAGGTATGCTTGGGTTATGGCAGAGAACAAATCAGGCAAAGTTGTGACATTTAAGCAGAGACCTAAAAGGTAAGGTATTAGCCGGCTAAAGAGTAGAAGTCCAGATAGTGGGCACAGTGTATGTGGAGGCCCTGAAATCGGTAGGAGCTTGGTGTTTATGGAGCATGAAAGAAGAGGCAGTGAGGCTAGAGAATAGCAAGAGGGGGGCAATGGCTTGACTTTAAGTCTGGATTAATGGATGGAAAACCCAGCTACATAGGACTTGAGGACATATTAAGGATTTTGAAGTGATCATAAGTCATTTATTTGGAAGACAACATAGGATTTTTGTTATGAAGAGACTGCATTGGAGGGGATCAAGAGGGGCTTTAGGGGTTTAAGGCTTTTGTTAATATTATCACCATTAATAACAGCTAATACTGTTTCCTTACTGTAGACCCAGCACTGTGCTGTAAACCCTTTTCCCTTATCATCTCATATATACTTCAGAACATCTCAGTGAGGTGGTGTTCTGTTTTATAGATGAGGGAACTGAGACAGTGAGGTTAAGCAACTTGGCTAAGGTCATATAGCTAGTAAGTTGCAGAGCTGGGATTTGAACCCGGATAATGTAAGATTCTAAATTCGGAGACTCTAAATCCTGAGTTGTTTGCCATGGGGCCTGTTTTTTTCAGTGCGTAGATGATGGGCCATTAGGGGACTTGAAATTGAATGGATCACAACGGGGATTTTAAAAAAAATTGAATAGAAAATATCAGACTACATGCATGTAATAAGCATAAATATTGACATGTGAAACTTTGTTTTTCTTTTTATTTTGTATAACTATACTTGTACATTTGTGAGCTTGTGAGCTGTTACAGAAGGTTAAACAGGATTTGTCAGGCAGGTGCTGATGATGGCTTGGATTAGAATTGTGCTGGTGCAGGTGGAGAGAAGTGGACCTCAGTGTTAAGAGGTAGAGACAGCAGGACTCCGGAAGCAATTAGATAGAGGTGCCCAGCTGAGGAAGAAATGAGGAATGAGTCCCAGATTTATTGTGTGAAGAGCATCAATCATGGTGCATGCTGTATTCAGTCCACTTTAAGGGAGACTGATCCTTCTTAGAGGGGTCCTCCTGGGTGGCTGTTTTGCTACCTGAATCTCTAGTTTCTTTCACCTGCAGCTGATAGGACTTGGGGTTGGCATCTCACCCAGGGGCAGCAAATCTGTAAGCTGGCTGTGAACCCATGAGATGATGTGTTACCGAAAACTGCCTAAATAGATGTTGAGCAGAGAGTAAACTCTGTCTCTGGAATTTGAGGTGAATAGTCAGCCAACTGGTGGCAGGATGAGAAGCTATGGGCCACAGATGTATGTAGTTGGGCTACTAGCAGCTCTAGGGTAAAGGTGTAGGAATTATTTGTGTGGAGTCACCTTGGGATCTAAAGAACCTTTAGGTTTCAGTGTCTAAGGCCCAGAGTCATCCTCTTTCTGAAGCTCAGGTTCAGTTTTTTTTTCTTGCTTTCTGTGTGGGTCTATTTCCTTATTCTGAAGCATAACCTTTTAGTAATACCTGGTTCTCCGCATTACTGCAGTGAGTCTTCATACTGTGCCTTCAGCTAGTACTAACTGGAGACAGAGTGATGGAATAGTTAAAAAATGTCTGGTGGCAATTCCCCTTCTTTGTCTTATTGGTCTTTTGATGTTGGCCAAGATGCTTTTCACTGAGCTTGGTATCCACATCTGTAAAATTGGGATGATAGAGGAGCATCATAGGGTTGTTGTGAGGCACTAATGATAGAAACTGTCTAGCACTTAGCTCAGTGCCTGGTGAAGAATTAGAGCTTAATGATTTGCCATTAATAGTTGACATCTTTAGGACAGTCTCTGGAGAGACTTAAGTGTGTTTGTTAAACTATGGGAAGGAGCCAGCATAGAGGGAGACATACATATGAGACAGGGTGTTAAGACAAGGTATTGGGTCCCAGAGAAGCAGGAATGGCATGGGATTAAGACAGTACATTACAGATTGTTTTCAGCAGAAGAGGGAACCTGGTGGAGGTGGTAGGAGGAGTATTTTTTTCTGATGTTGAGTCCCAGTTATGGTGATTTACCAGGAGAGATGCTGATATCAGGAGGAGAAGGGTGGCAAGTTGGAAAGCTGTTACAGAGAACATAGCAAAAGACAGGGATATAACAAAAAATTGGTAAACAGTACTGAGAGCCTGAGACTGCACATTGTGAATTTGTAGTGACACCAGTCTGTGTGTTTCTACAGTGTTTTCTGGCAGTGCTGTGTTCAAAAGAATGATGAGCTACAAAAGTAAGATTAGTATAGTTTAAAGGGTGTGCATCCCAAATATCAGGAAAGAATAAGGAGCCTGGGAGCTTGGGTACAGGGACATAGCAGGAGGTCAGCCATGGAGTCCAGCTTGGTTGGGAGGGCATTGTGGTCTGGGCAGGGTGTGTAGTCTTGAAGAAAGAAGAGGGCAGTGGTCTCTGTGTGGTGCCATCCCCCAAAAATACATAACTCTTTTGATTCATGGTTTTCCCTATTATTCTTAACACTAATTCCTTGTTGATAACTGAAGTATTAAGACTAACTGCTAAAAATAAATTTATATTCTTTTATGTGCCCAAACTGGAGTTAGAGCTAGTGTTTAATTTTGAAGTTACCAGTGATTTCATGTGGTATGCTGAATCAGTAAATAAGTTGTGATCCTTAACCTTAAGGTAATGTTTAACTGCCAAATGGGGGATTTTAATTTTCATTGACTACTTCTGAGGAACTTAATATTTCAGATATACTGAGGACTTTAAAAAGAAACACTAGGTGGAAGAGAATTTTTAAATGCTTATTTATTTTTATTTTTTTAATTTTTTTGCAGCTAAAACAGCCTGTCTTTGAGGTAAAATTCACCCATAATGTGGGTCTGGTCCATCTGAACTTCAGTAGTCCTTACGTCTTCTTTCATTTTTGCCTGGAGTGTGTGACAAATCTGAAAGCAGTACCATTTACTCACTCACTGACCATTTGAGGGCTTCCCATGTTTCAGGCAATAAGGTGTCAGAAGACCAGAAGTGAATGATGCAGGGATGATACCATGAGGCATTACACAGATAAAGGCCAATAAGCTCCTCACAGTATCATCTTTTCCGACCATAAGATGCTGGAAGAAAATATTAGAACTCTTTTAATCTTACTTTGAACGTCTGTGTTTCTCAGAACATGCATGTTAGGATAGTAGCACGTGTCTGAAAAATATAGATAAGCATACATGTATTGGGGGTACACTTCTTTTTGCTAATAGTGTGTATGTGATCAAAAAATATTTGGAGACTATTACATGTTAATATGTATTTAAAAATAAATAAAATTATTATAACTTTTGCTTGTTTTTAGCATCTTGAGAAAAGTTTCTGCATGTGTTAAACCATGTTATTAATGAGGTAGTTTTACTTGCCTATATTTGTAGTGTGAAGTAAATCTTACTGTATAAAAAGACTTATTACCAAGATCTGGCTTGACATGTTTGTCATTTTTTTCTCTGTATTGGAGGAACTTTACCTTTTGTAGAACAGTGTCCCTTGTTATAAAGCACTAAATTCACTTGCCATCTGTCAGATGTTGAGGAATGGGACATGGAGAATGTGGAACAGCACATGCCTGTTTTAATGTCAGTCTTATCCCAAAGTGTGACCTCTGGGGACCTCGCTTCTCACCTCTCTGGCTGTCTCTCCTCCCTTCTCTCCCTCACCTGTCTCAAAAACAATAGAATTGGAATGTCCCCAGAAATTCCCTGCTCCCATCTGTTTGCTCATAGTAGGTGGTTTCTCCGTGTGAAATGTCTCACTTTCAGAGAGCCATGAAATTCTTGGTTCAAAAAGGTCATCCTTCCCTCACCTCAAGAACATTTTCCCTAAAATTAGTTAGAAAAACTGCCATCAAGAGTCTATTTTAAATGAAGTATATTGAATAAATGCTTCTAGGTTGTTCCTCTGGAGGTTTTTATTTTCATTTTTGTTTCAATGAGTATGTACCTTATTCTATATTTGACAGTCATTTATTAACAAGATGTTTTTTAAGTGAAATCTTGCATGTGTGTTTGCAGGTTGATGACAATTAGAAGCATGCTTTCCACTGAACTTCCTGACACCATTTGTTATACAGAATGTCTCTGAGTGAGAACTCGGTTTTTGCCTATGAATCTTCTGTGCATAGCACCAATGTTTTGCTCAGCCTTAACGACCAGCGGAAGAAAGATGTGCTGTGCGATGTCACCATCTTTGTGGAGGGTCAGCGGTTCCGTGCTCACCGGTCCGTGCTGGCGGCATGCAGCAGTTACTTCCACTCGAGAATCGTAGGCCAGGCTGATGCAGAGCTGAGCATCACTCTTCCAGAAGAGGTGAGAGATCCATGTTTCTGGTTATTTTAATCTACTTCTACTTAAGTTTTTTATGGTTCATAATGTTAAAAATAAAGCACAGCCTCTTTGTTAGGTGGTTGTGGAGTATTTCCTATTTCCCAGGTTCTGTAGCAACCCATTTTTTTAAAATAGTTTTTTTCATGTAAAATCATTAATTTTGAATGTTGGTTAACAGTGTTTATTGAGCAGTTGGATATAACATAACACCCACTGTTATGTTATTTTTGATGAAATGACCAAATCAGGGTATACCCAGTGGATTATAGGTAATTGGAAAAGTCATGATTTTGAGAGTCCATGCTGTATGACATTCTCTTTCTAGGGGCCCTTTCCTGTGATCAGCAGCTGTAGCTAGGTATATTAGCCTGTTCTCACAGTGCTAATAAAGACATACCTGAGACTGGGTAATTTTTAAAGGAAAGAGGTTTAATTGACTGACAGTTCCACATAGCTGGGAGGCCTCACAGTCATGGTGGAAGACAAAGGAAAAGCAAAGGGACTTCTTGAGAGAACTTGTGCAGGGAAGCTTCCTCTTGTAAAACCATCAGATCTCCTGAGACTTATTCATTATCATGAGACTAGCATGGGAAAGACCCGCCCCCATGATTCAGTGACCTCCCATTGGGTCCCTCCCCTGTGGGAATTGTGGGAGCTACAGTTCAAGATAAGATTTGGGTGAGGACACAGCCAAACCGTATCACTAGGTTTAGGGTTCTATAAAACGTCCATTTTCCCAAGACATCTCCTATGAAAAGTAGTCACTCTGTAAGTGTTCTCTCTGTCTCCTCTTCTTTCTTTCTTGACTTTGTCTTTATGTATTGAATAGAAAAAAGAAATAGTCTTGCGTCATTTTTATAGAGCCTTGTTTTTACATACATCTTTTTCCCTGGCCTGTTGTGGAGCTCAGGCTAATAAATATTTGGGTCCTTGTTAAGGTACTGCCTTTAAAAGGAGCTCTTGTTTGGGTGGGGGTGTGCTGACTGTGTTGACTCAGCAGCGTCCCTTGCTTTATTTAGTTAGTAACTGCTATTAGCAGAGTATCAAGGCCGTGGGATTGAGGCACAAATAGAAGTTAGGAGGAACGGAGAAAGAATGTAGAAATTCTTTGTGTATCATAGGTCTGTGTGGGATGTTTCAATTGGATACAGTTGTATAAACTGTAAACTAAGTCTACCGTTTAACTCGTTTAACTCGTTGCTGTCCATTCATACTTCTGTGAAATTGCAGCTACAGTTTTGGGAACAGATAGATTGTCTGTCAGATTTGTGGCAGAGGTCAGGGTCAATGGTACAATACCAAGAAAATGGTTAAAAAAAAAAAAGGCCAGTCTATGGGTAGCTATTGTTTTAAAAAAGAACAACACATTTTATAATGGAGATAAATTAATTATGGTTCATATTTTCAAATTATTAAATGAGACTTTCCAAGTAAAGCAGTTTGATTCATGGATTTAGGAGGAAAGGTGTGTGCATACATTCATGTGTGTGTGCATCCATTCATTCCTTCTCTAACGTGTAAATCAAAAGTTTTCAAATATTTGAAGTGTTCCATTATAGTGACAGAGTCAAAATACCGTATAACTCACTGTCCTAAAGACCTTTTTAGATTATTTTAACTTATTTAAAAATTTTACCCAGCACTTTGGGAGGCCAAGGCGGGCAGATCACGAGGTCAAGAGGTCGAAACCATCCTGACCAACATGGTGAAACCGCGTCTCTACTAAAAAAATACAAAAATTAGCTGGGCGTGGTGGCACGCACCTGTAGTCCCAGCTACTCCAGAGGCTGAGGCAGGAGAATTGCTTGAACCCAGGGGGCGGAGACTACAGTGAGCCGAGATCGTGCCACTGCAATCCAGCCTGGCGCCTGGTGACAGAGTGAGAATCTGTCTCAAAAAAAAAAAAAAAAAAAAAATTTTTTTAATTAAAATTTTTATTGAGTGTGTTCGCGTTCTCAAGAGGAACAGAACTTTCAGGATATATGTATATGTGAAGGGGGAGTTTATTAAGGAGTATTGGCTTACGTGTTCAGAAGGTGAAGTCCCACAATAGGCCACCTGCAAGCTGAGGAGGAAGGAAGCTAGTAGTGGCTCAATCCGAGTCCAAAAGCCTCAAAAGTAGGGAAGCCAACATTGCAGCCTTCATTCTGTGGCCAAAGGCCCGAGAGCCCCCGGCAAACCACTGTTGTAAGCCTAAGAGTCCAAAGGCCAAAGAACCTGGCATCTGATGTTAAGGGTAGGAGGCATCCAGCAGGGGAGAAAGATGAAAGTCGGAAGACTCAGCAAGTCACCTATCCCACCTTCTTCCTCCTCTTTTGTTCTAACCTCGCTGGCAGCCGATTGGATTCTGCCCATCCATATTGAGGGTGGGTCTTCCTGTCCCAGTCCACTGACTCAAATGTTAATCTTCTCTAGCAATGCCCTCACAGACACACCCAGAAACAAGACTTTACAACTTTCAATCCAATCAAGTTGACACTTAATATTAACCGTCACATTGATGTTTTCATGTACAGATGTAAGAAATTATGCAGAGTTCCTTTTCACTTTGTCTAGTGTCCTCCATTGATAACGTTTTAGAAAATTATAGTATTGCAACCAGGATATTGATTCCATCTCCCATAGTGTTCAGATTGCCACAATTTTGCTTCTACTAATGTGTGTGTGTGTGTGTGTGTGTGTGTGTGTGTGTGTGTGTGCGCGCGCGCGCGCGCACGTGAGCATTAAGTTCTATATAATTTTATCTCCTGTGAAGGTTTGTGTGTCTACTACCATAGTTGAGATACTCAGCCAGGTGTGGGGCTCACTCTGGTAATCCCAACACTTTGGGAGGCTGAGGCAGGCGGATCACTTGAGGTCAGGAGTTCAAGACCGGCCTGGCCAGCATGGCAAAACCCTGTCTCTGCTAAAAATACAGCTGGATGTGGTGGCAGGCACCTGTAATCCCAGTTACTTGGGAGATTGAGGCAGGAGGATCCATTGAACCTGGGAGGCGGAGGTTGCAGTGAGTGGAGATCGCACCACTGCACTCCAGCCTGGGCGAGAGAGCGAGACTTTACCTCAAAAACAAAAACAAAAAACAAACAAACAAAAAAACTGAACTTGCCAACACACAAAGATTCCTTGTGTTGTCCTTTTATAACCACAGACATCTGTCTACACTTCATGCCCTCATTCCCTTGCTCCCTTCCTCCATTCCTAATTTATGGCAACCACCAATCTTTCTTCCTTTTCTAAAGTTTGGTCATTCCAAAAATGTTATATAAATGGAATCATGCAAGATATTACTTCTTAGGATTGATGTTGTTTGACTTAGTTGAGATTATCCAGGTTGTGTGGTATCTGCAATTTATTCCTTTTTATTGCTGAGTAATATTCCATAGTAGGGATGTACCGTGTGTGTGTGTGTGTGGGGGGGAGCTTTTTACCTGTTGAAGGAAATCAGGCTAATTCCAGTTTTTGGCTATCACAAATAAAGTTGCTGTAAATATTTGTGAACTGGTTTTTGTGTCAACGTAAGTTTTCATTTCTCTGGTATAAAAGACCAGGAGTGCAGTTGCTGGGTCATATGGTAGTTGCATGTTTAGTTTTATAAGAAACTACCAAAGTTTTTTTTTTTTTTTTTTTTTTTTTCCCAAAGTGCCTGTACCATTTTATATTCCCATTAGGTGTGTGTGAGTGATTTAGTTTCTCTGTATTCTCATCAGCATTTGATGGCATCACTGCTTTTTATTTGAGCATTTAAAAAGCCTAAACATAGTTTAGCATGTTTTTAACAAGATCACAAATATTAATAGTATTTTGACCACTCTTAGAAAGACTCAGTGGTTTCAAATTAATTCTGTACTTTTAACCCAGGATGAGGCTTTCTGTGTACTTCAGCTGGTTTCATTTTGCAGAGGCAGGTTTAATGTACATGTACAAGTTTCTACTTAAAAGTTTTGTTGGCCTGGCGCAGTGGCACATGCATGTAATTCCAGCACTTTGGGAGGCTGAGGCAGGTGAATCACCTGAGGTCAAAAGTTCAAGACCAGCCTGGACAACATGGTGAAATCCCATCTCAACTAAAACAAAAAAAAACTTCGGGGTGTGGTGGCAGGTGCCTGTAATCCCAGCTACTTGGGAGGCTGAGGCAGGAAAATCGCTTGAACCTGGGAGGTAGAGTTTGCAGTGAGCCAAGATCGCGCCATTGTGCTCCAGCCTAAGTGACAAGAGCGAAAATCTGTCTCAAAAAAAAAAAAAAAAAGTTTTGTTACCTCGAGTCTATGAATTTTTTATGAAACAGTGCTGAGGCATGATTTCTATAACTTCTCTTAGATCACTTTAAAAAACCTGAATCTTTAAAACTTTTACTATTAAGAATTTTTGACAGAAAGTTAATATTTACCAGTTACTATGCATTTACCATGGATCAGGACTTCTTTGTAACTGCTTTACAGATACTGTTTTATATCCTTAAAAATTCTGCTTTCGTAGCATGTAGCAGTTGGAATACAGTGGCCACATGGAGCTGGGCTAGCAATAGACTCACTATGTATGTGTAGCAGGTAGAATAGAATTTGAAGAATATTTTTTCAAATTAAAGTACCTATTTTATAATTATCACAAATAAGTTACACATCTCTCTATTCCTCTTCCACTTATCTTGTTTTTATGTACTAGACAGCTTTCAAATGATGTGTTTTGTTTTTATTTTGTGTAT
This sequence comes from Cebus imitator, assembly GCF_001604975.1. Lineage (NCBI taxonomy): Eukaryota > Metazoa > Chordata > Mammalia > Primates > Cebidae > Cebus > Cebus imitator. The sequence goes on from NW_016107453.1 coordinate 3,645,090, forward strand.
CAACAGGTGACAGTTAAAGGATTTGAACCTTTAATTCAGTTTGCCTACACCGCTAAACTGATTTTAAGTAAAGAGAATGTGGATGAAGTGTGCAAATGTGTGGAGTTTTTAAGTGTGCACAATATTGAGGAATCCTGCTTTCAGTTTCTCAAATTTAAGTTTTTGGACTCCACTGCAGACCAGAAAGAGTGCCCAAGAAACAAATGCTTTCCATCACACTGTCAGAAAACAGAGCTTAAATTTTCAATTTTGGACCAGAGGGATCTAGAAACTGATGAAGTGGAAGAATTTCTGGAAAATAAAAATGTTCAGACTCCTCAGTGTAAACTTCGCAGGTATCAAGGAAATGCTAAAGCCTCACCTCCTCTACAAGACTGTGCCAGTCAGACATATGAGTCCATGTGCTTAGAGAAGGATGCTGCTCTGGCCTTGCCTTCTTTATGCCCCAAATACAGAAAATTCCAAAAAGCATTTGGAACTGACAGAGTCCGTACCGGGGAATCTAGTGTCAAAGACATTCATGCTTCTGTTCAGCCAAGTGAAACGTCTGAAAATGAATGCCTGGGAGGAGTCCCGGAGTGTGGAGATTTGCAGGTGATGTTAAAATGTGATGAAAGTAAATTAGCAATGGAACCTGAAGAAACGAAGAAAGAGCCTGCTTCTCATTGCCCAACTGAAAAATCGGAAGTGAATCCTTTCCCCCACAATTCTTCCATAGACCCTCATGGACTTTATTCTTTGTCTCTTTTACACACGTATGACCAATATGGTGACTTGAATTTTGCTGGTATGCAAAACACAACAGTGTTAACAGAAAAGCCTTTGTCAGGTACAGACACTCAAGAAAAAACATTTGGCGAAAGTCAGGACCTACCTTTGAAATCTGACTCAGGCCCCAGGGAAGATAGTAGTCTTGCATCTAGTGACAGGAGTAGTGTGGAGCGAGAAGTGGCAGAACACCTAGCAAAAGGCTTCTGGAGTGACATATGCAGCACCGACTCTCCTTGCCAAATGCAGTTATCACCTGCTGTGGCCAAAGATGGCTCAGAACAGATCTCACAGAAACGATCTGAGTGTCCCTGGTTAGGTATCAGAATTAGCGAGAGTCCAGAACCAGGTCAGAGGACTTTTACAACATTAAGTTCTGTCAACTGCCCTTTTATAAGTACACTGAGTACTGAAGGCTGTTCAAGCAATTTGGAAATTGGAAATGATGATTATGTTTCAGAACCCCAGCAAGAACCTTGCCCATATGCTTGTGTCATTAGCTTGGGAGACGACTCTGAGACAGACACTGAAGGAGACAGTGAACCCTGTTCAGCCAGAGAACAAGAATGTGAGGTGAGCAGGACTGTATGTTTTTAATTCATTATTTTAACAATGATTACTTGGGATTTACTCTGGATCAGCTCCCTTTGTGTCATTAGGGTTATGATCAGGTTCAGGGAGTAGAGAGAAAGCTCATACAAAGTTAATTATAAGACTGTGTGATAGGGCTGGGCATGGTGGCTCATGACTGTAATCCCAGCACTTTGGGAGGCTGAGGCAGGTGGATCACTGGAAGTCAGGAGTTTGAGACCAGCCTGGCCAACATAGTGAAACCCTATCTCTACAGAAATTAGCTGGATGTAGTGGCAGGTGCCTGTAATCTCAGCTACTAGGGAGGCTGAGGCAGGAGAATTGCTTGAATTCGAGAGGCAGAGGTTTCAATGAGGCGGGTTCATGATACTGTACTCTAGTCTGGGAGACAGAACAAGACTCCATCTCAAAAAAAAAAAAAAAAAAAAAAAAAGACTGTGCAGTGAATACCAATGAAGTCTGAAGGACTTCTGTGATCAATTATTTCTAGTAGGTATATTTATATTAACCATAAAGTAGGTTCACACATCGGTCATTTAATTGTTTAAATCAAATGCTATGTCCCAAGAGGAAAAAGAATAATGATCCCGTGGTCATTATGCGATCAGTCTCGGAAAAATGCATCATGTATTTAGTCTTGCTCATTGTCGATAAGGACCTCTAAACCTGGGACATGTCACTGAGCAATGGTTTAACAGTGACTAATTGTGGGAATGTGGCTTCTAGTGGAGTAAAGTTTTCTTGGATCTAGTTTTAAATGGTCATTGATTTTTTTGTTTTTTAATTTCCTTTAGCCATTTCAACTATTGATAAATGTCTTAATTTAGCATGAGTTGCATGTAGCTGGTACGATATTAAAGCAAGCTTGATTTGTATATTATGTACATAAAAGTTTGTATTTGATAGCTCCTTTCTGTAAAATATTACTTGTAAGTCCAGTAATGACATGGGCCTGTTAGTTCCTTCCAAAAACGTATTATTTAAATGATTTTTAAAATATTTTATATGATTTTGCTTGCCTTTCAGTAGTTGAATTTTCTCTTTATAATCACAATTTACATTATTTTTAAAAATTATTTTTCTATTTTATCCATTGCATTTTTCCCTTTGTTGGGCTTTATTTTTTTTATTGTGGTAAGAATACTTAACATAGGATCTACCCTTATAACAAATTTTTAAGTGCATAATATGATATTGTTAAGTGTAAGCACAATATTGTACAGCAGATCTCTATAACTTATTCTTTTATAACTGAAACTTAACCCATCCAATTACAGTTCCCCATTTTTTCCTTCTCTCCAGCCCCTGGCAACCACCATTCTACTCTCTTGTTTCTATGAGTTTGACTGTTTTATCTGCTTTGTATGATTGAGATCATGTTGGGTTTACTCTCCTCTGTGTCTGGCATATTTTGCTTAGCATACTGCCTTCCAAGTTCTCTCTATTGTAGCAAATGGCAGGATTTCCTTCTTTTTATCAGGCTGAATAGTATTCCTTTGTGTATGTACACCACATTATTTTTTATTAATTCATCCATCCATGGACGTTTAGGTTGTTTCCATATTGTGGCTATTGTGAATAATGCTGTAACAAGTATGAGAGTGCAGGCTGGGCACAGTGGCTCATGCCTGTATTCCCAACACCTTGGGAGGCTGAGGAGGGTGGATTGCCTGAGTCCAGGAGTTTGAGACCAGCTCGGGCAACATGGCGAAACCCCGTCTCTACAAAAAGTACAAAAATTAGCCAGGCATGGTGGCATGTTCCTGTAGTCCCAGCTACTTAGGAAGCTGAGGTGAGAGGATCACTTGAACCCAAGAGGTTGAGACTGCAGGGAGCCATGATTGCACCAGTGTACTCCTGTATGACAGAGACTCTGTCTCCAAAAAACAAGAATATGTGTAGATGAGTGCAGATATTTCTTTGAGGTGCTGATTGCAATTCATTTGGATAAATATCCAGGAGTGAGATTGCTGAGACATACGGTGCTGTGATTTTTAATTGTTTGGGGAACCTTCATACCATTTTCCATGACGTCTGCACTGTTTTCCCACGGGTGTACAAGGATTCCAGTTTCTCCACATCCCATTCTTTGGCATTTTCTTTGGTTTCGTAGCTGTTAGATGACATGGCTTTGAAAGAGGCTTTCTTTTTTAAAAATAGCCTTGGCTTTGGAAGGAGATGGATTGGTGATTAAGAAGTAGTATGTATGCATGGGTTTTTATAGAGATTTTTATGACGTTATAGATGTAGCCTTTGGAATTACTATGAAAATAACATTAAAAATAAAACACTTTAAAAAATTTAAAACATTTTGTGTAACTAACATCTGTAAGCTTAAAAGGTAAGCTAAGTAGGTTGCCAGACTAACTGACCAGTATTTCATTTACATTTTTGATAATTACTGTAATTCAACTCATACAACTTTGTTTTTAAAAAATGTCTTCTTTTTCTAAAATTAAGTATGTTGAAATGACTTTAAAATATTCATAAGACTTTACTTTTTTTATATTGGTGATTGAAATGTGTATCTTAAGTGATTTTTATGAGACTACGATTTTCTTGATAGAAAAATAAATTTTCTAAAATGCTGTAGAAATTACTAACATAAGTATACTAATATCAAAGCAATGCTACATTCATCCAAATGATAAAATAGATTTTATTTTTGGGTTGAGTAAAAATGTGTGTGTATTAACATACAATAGAAAAATAAATTCTGTCTTTACATTTTACATATATCAGTATTTGTGTTAATATGTTTGATTTGCCGAAAAAATCTGCTTAATGTGTTTATCTTTTGAAATAGACTATAAATACAAATCAGATGATCAGTTTTTATTATAATGGATTACATAGAAATTGGGAATAGAGGTCTGTGTTTTCTTTAATGTAAAATAAGTTCTCTGAAAAACCTAGATGTATACCTTTATCTTCTTAGGTTTGAGTATAATTATAAAATACAGCAATAATTAGTAATATTTATTTCATATTCTAGGTAAAACTGCCATTCAATGCACAACGGATAATTTCACTCTCTCGAAATGATTTTCAGTCCTTGTTGAAAATGCACAAGCTTACTCCAGAACAACTGGATTGTATCCATGATATTCGAAGAAGAAGTAAAAACAGAATTGCTGCACAGCGCTGTCGCAAGAGAAAACTTGACTGCATACAGAATCTTGAATCAGAAATTGAGAAGCTGGTAGGTGTACAAGCTTCTTGTTACTATTTAAGTTTCACCACTTTCTTTTTTGTTGAGGAAATAGTTTTTAAATTTCTAGGTCAGATATAATTACATATTAATTTTAATATGTATCAATTACCATTTTATCATTTTTACCATGATATGCTATGATATGTAAAGCACTTTTTTTTAAAAAAAAGTTTTTCAAATTGAGAATGACTTTACTGTCTACTTAATCATTACGGGTTGAATAGATTAAAGAAATTATAAAGCACTTTAATTTCTCTGTTCTGTTTTGTGTCTATAAAAGCTAAAATTCCAGGTGTTAATTTAAATGAACTGTGGACCTGAATAATTTGTTTTGGTTGATAACAAAACCAGACCAACCAGGATCTTTCATCTGAGGAAAAAAATTCTGATAAGATATGGTGATATGAATTGAAAATTTTAATCTCTAATGAGATCCTAAGTGGGAACAGTGCTTGGTTTTGAATCTTATTTTCTACTCCAGCATCAAGACACAAATTAACTGAAAAATTGATTAGTTTACTCCTTCTGTTTCTTTTTTCAGTTGGCAGTTGGTGGAAGGAAGCATTGTATGAAAGAGGACAACTGTGATAATGCAGGCCAGCTAAGGCTAAGATATGATTAAAGATAGCAAGGAAACAGCTTAGAAGTAGTAAAAACATTCCTTAAATATTCAGTTTTCTGTCTTTGTTAAGTGGTGAAAGCTTAAAGTTGGGATTGTGGCAAGTTTTCAAGCATGAATATTCTAGCTATGGATGGCAATTAAACAGCAACAATTTAGGGAAGAAAATTGTGCCTTCAAGAGAAGTTGAAAAATAAAAATTTATTATTTCTATATTGTACATATACTTTAATTATATGAAAAGATAAAAAGTCATAACTTTTTATAACCAGATGAAGCATAACTAAATAAAAAAGGAGGAACCAGATGTTTTACAAATAGAGGCATGAGAGATGTAAAAACAAAACAAAACTCAGACACCTATATGATATTGCTGAATAGTTAAAATTGTTAAAACCAAAGAGGAAAAGTTTTGAATTCTATAGTACTTGGTACTTTTGGAGTATATGTCAGTAATACCTTTAATAAACACTGTTGGTGTTTCTTCCTCAGTTTCGAATTAAACCCTTATCTGCCTTCAGACAGAGTACAGCATTTTGAGCTTCAATTATTGTTCTGTGGCATAATACAGAGATACTTTTTACATCGTTAGGTTATGTGAAGCTATCTGAATGAAATCTACATAAAATTGTACTACTGGAGTTCTTAGTTCTGCTTCTTATAGTTCTTGATCTTTCATGTCTCCCAGTTATAATTTATAGCAGTTCGTAGAGTTTATCCAGTTTTCTTACTCCTCTAAAAATAAAAATGAAACAAGAATATTCTAGTTTATTTCATCAGTAACTTTATTTTACAAATGGATACTAAGCAAATATGTTCGAGAATAGCTATTATCCTTTAGAACTATTTCTTGGCTCAAAGGTTTTATTTTTTTGATTCAAATCAGACATTAGTTTGCTAGTTACTGACATTTTTACTAAATTTCAGATATCTAGAATGCAGAAGCTTGCTGTCTTTGGCCTTTCTGCTCCCTCTGCCTTTCCTTCTTAGGAGAGAGGTGGCAGATACAGTGGTTAAAATTGTGGGCTCTGAATCAGATGCCTAGTAACTTTGGGCAGGTTATTTACTTTCTCTGAGATTTGAGTTTCTCATTGGAAAAAATAGGATAATACTAGTTTCTACTTTATAGATCAGGTGCTTATTTTGGGGAATTAAGTGAGTTAATACATCTGAAGAACTTAGAACAATGCCTGGCACATAGTAACTACTCAATAAATATTACATATATTTATTATTATTATATTATTTATGGATTTTTAAATTTTCTCTCTCTTAATTGACCCTCTTCCTAATGTCTCCACCTAAACTGTAAACTCTGTGTGTGATATATTGCTTCTGTCATCATAGTAAGGCTCCTTTCATATGGTCAGTGGAGTAAGAGTGGTCAGTATCCTGTTTACCTATTACATTAATTTGAATTCTTTGGCTTCAAGAAACAGAGTCTTGAATGAAGAATGAATGAATGAATGAATGAATGAGTTTGTTGTAAGGAGATCCATACCTCTCATTTAGAAGCCAGAGAATGGAGCCAAGCCTCATAAATAACAGGGAGCAAGAAAGGAGCCCAGCAACTTCTCTCTGCACCCGCTTAGCTCTCTACCCAGAGAGTGGCTTTGTGTGCCTCTAAGTGCACGGGAAGGGTGGCTGTGGTACAATGCCTGAATAGTTTCCCTGTCCTCCAGGGCCTAAGCCAGAAACTAGCGTTTTAGTTAGTTCTGAATCCCCAAGGAGAGTATCTTACTGGCCTAATTGACTCAGCTATCCTTTTCTGTGACTAGAGAGCCAGAACAAAAGAGAAGAGCCAAGACCCTCCTTTCTCGATAGGCACAGCAGACAGCTGATAGTGTCTACTGCACCTAGGTAGGTGCCAGTCTGACTTCTGAAATAACCCCAGAGAAGTCGTATTGGAGTTTTTGTATCAATGTGACTCGTTTGTGTTTCATCTTTCTTCAACTCCCTACTCAGTCCTTCATACTACTCCCAGTTCTAGGTGTCTTTCTCAGATAAACAGAAAATGTGCTACGTATTATCTGGTAAGAATAACAAAGCTGGCTCTTCTAGAAGTAAAAGAATTTGACGTTTAAGATATTTATTATGGTAAGAAGTTTACTTGGACCCTGGTCGTTGGGTGATGTTACAGATCTTGTCTTTTGTAAACAGAGAAAACTAGGGGAGTTGCAGCCCAAGGTTTATACTTAGTGGCATGGAGAGTTGGGAATACAGAGGAAGGAATGTGAACAGATATTTGTGTATATTTTAATCTCATTGAGATGTTACTTTTTGAAAGTGACGTGGCTAATAGCAGTGTTCTTAATCTTTATAGTCTAAAGATTATAGCAAACATACTTCAGGGAAATTGCTTGTTTAATAATTAAACAGCCATTTGCACATAGTGAATGACTGGTTGACTTTAACATATAAATAGATTCAGTCTGTATTGCCCTGGTCTGAAAATATTCAGGTAGAGGGCCCTATATTTGAGTCAGTTTGGTCTTTGGCTACTGGCTGTTTGCCTAGAGAGCAATCTTGGAACTTTTTGCAGTTGGTCCTGTGGGTAGTAGACTCTGAATGGATCGGCACATGATAAAAGGGTTTGATTATAGTAGAATAATTTTTCTAAAATGTTTGCAAAGTGGGTTAGTATTATAATCATATATAAAGGACACTTTGTAGTCTCAGAGTGTTGGGAAAGTCAAAGGGAGATATGAGTTTGTATTGAGTAAATAAGATACTTCTCAACAAGATGTTCTATCAGAGTCTGATAGAACCTTTGAAGAAAGGTTATGTATTTATTTGGTGGAAAAATTGGTGGCATTGACTTTAACATTTATTTTGAATTTTATAGTATGTTAGAAGTTAAGCATTAATTTAGCATTTCTTTTACTATAAGGACTGAGTGTGCATAATATATAAGACACTAACATGACTTTTAAAACTATTAATTATAAAGTCTTTGGATTCAACTTCTGTTCATGTGCTTGGCTTATGAAGCTCTTGTCTATGTAGCTTTCTTTACAAGGTCAAAGTTTCTTTTTTTCTGGAAGATTAATTCAGTAGTTAGAAAGTATACATATGTCTGATAATGTTTTAACCTCAGACGTAACCCTGAAATGAAGGGAACCTCACTTTTTGTAGAAAAAAAATTTACCAAAATGTATTTCTCTTAGAAAGTTTCAAATATTGTTTTTGATATCAACTTGTAAGTGATCAGCAACCAGAATATTCACAAACACTTGTGCTCAGGGTTGAGGTGTTCAGACACCATTTTATTTCATTATTTTTGTCCATTATGATGGCACAGAAGTAAAACGACCTCATCTGTCCTTAGTGATTTGCATTTTGTGGTGAAGATTATATTTTATTAAAAATAAACCTGTTCTGTTCACAACTAGTCACATTTTACTGGCTGCTCTACCAAAGCGCACCCCGGTGGCCCTTCTGGAACCTGTTCTGTGTCATTCTGTGTTGTCCTTGAGCAGCATTTCTTGAAATGTGGTGTGTGTCCCATTGGGATCTTAGTTATCTTGGGCCCCTTAAAGGTGGTAGACATTTTTTAGTCTATCCCAGACCTGTTGTCAAGGCCCTGGACCATGCATTTTATACAAGCCCAAGATAAATGTTACGTACATTTTAAATTCTGAGAACTCACTGCACACGATAGCACTGAGATCAGATGGAGGCTTTGGTGGCAAATGACTGGAAAGGCTGCCTGGCCACCGAGTAGCTTTGTGGCCTGGGGCAATTGCTTAACCTCTAGTCCTCACATTCCTCCATTACTAATCTGGGATAAGAGTAATAGCCACCACAGGGTTGATGCAAGAATCTAATGAGGACAGGGATGGAAAGCTGTACTGCCCAGCATGTGTTCATGGCTCAATATGTATTGTTGTACTTTAAATAAAAGTGGTTCTCTATTCTTTCTGTAAGTATTTGCTGGTCACCCTACATGTTAAATGCTGTGCTTGGTACCAGGATGTCAGAAATCAGTAAGGCATAGCCCTCGTTTATGGTCTCATAGGGAGCCAAGTTCAAGTGTGTTCATTTTTTCTTGAGTTTCATGTCACCCCTCTCCACCTCATTCTAAAAATTTCAAGCTTTCAGAAACGTTAAATGAATGGTACAATAAACAACTATATACCATCAATGTAGATTCATTGATTTTTGACATTTTGCCACATTTGCTTTATTTATCTTGATCTTTCTCCTTCTGTCTCTGTATCTCTCAGTTTATCTGTCTGTACCTGTTAGTTTGTCAGTCTTCCCATCTCTGTCTCCATCTATCAGTCTTGGTCTTTTTTTAATCCCACTTGGTTGGTCTTGGTCTCTCACCCCTTGGTGTCACTGTCATTCCTGTCCTGCTGTCTTGCTGGCATTCCTCACTCTAGCTCTCTTCCTCTCCTTTATTTTCTGAATTGTTTGAAAGCTACAACAATTTGTAGCTTTTTTCAAACAATTTGTTTGAAATGTTTAAACATGCATCTTCTAAAGAGAGACATTCTTAGATATGACTGATATCTTTATTATGCCTGAGAATATCAACATGTCCTAAATATTATATTTAGTTCTTTTTCAAATTACCCTGATTTTCCTGTTTTTCATAGATTCTTTTTTTTTTTTTTCCAAACGAGGATACAGTCATCACGTATTTGATTAAACCTGTTTAGTCTCTTAATCTGGAACAAGTCCTCTTACTGTTTTAATGACAATAACTTTTGAAGTATCCAGACTAGATCTCATCAATATCTCACTTGAAGTATTTGTCTGATTGCTTCCCCGTGGCTTTATTTTAGCCATTTCTCCATCTCTTTATTTCCTGTAAACTGGAAATGTTTGAGTTGATATGACTGAGTTTAAACATTCTCTGGTGTTGTCCTTTATATTATGTCACCTAGGGAGGCAGGAAATGCAGTGTCAGGATTGTCCCTCCTAGGTGGGTGGGAAGTGCCAGATTGCTCCATTTTCAGAGTACTTTTTTTTCACGCTTGTGATGCTTAGTTATCTGTGACATGTTATTTGGGCAGTTTATAATTAATTATCCTGTTCCCCAGTACTCCTAGATCCTTTAGAATAGGTCGATGACCTTTACCATGATTACGAAATCATGATTTTTCTAATTCATTCTATTTACATTTTTTTTTAGTTGGTATTTCTCTTTAAAAAGGATTGTTCTTCCTTTTTCTCCCTTCCCTCCTTTTTTTTTTTTTTTAGAAACAGAATCTCACTCTGTTGCCCAGGCTGGAGTGTGGAGTGCAGTGGCGCCATCTCGGCTCACTGCTCCCTCCTCCTCCTGGGTTCATGCGATTCTCTTGCCTCATCCTCCCCAGTAGTTGGGACTACAGGTGCCTGCATCACACACAGCTAATTTTTATATTTTTATTAGAGATGAGGTTTGACTGTGTTGGCCAGCCTGGTCTCAAACTCCTGACCTCAAGTGATCCTCCTGCCTCAGTCTCCCAAAGTGCTGGGATTACAGATGTGAGCCACTGTGCCTGGCCTTTTCTTCTTTTCTCTTTTCCTTACCTCTCACTCTTTGAAATCACTGTGGACTCTTGGATTAATTTTTTCTGATTGTTAGAATAAGTAATAGTCATTATTTTTGATGTTGACGTTTTTCACATTTGGCCAGGGAGAGCCCGTTCAAGCCAGCTGCTGTCCTGTTGACATCATCATCTAGCACCTGTCATAGTCTCACTTTTTAACCTCTCATTTCAAGATTTGGAATCACCCATTTCTTTAAAACTCCTGGTTTCTTTTAGCAGATATATTGGACTTTTGGAAGCCTACCTTTTACTGGAGTGTTACTCCTTCTGGGCCCTTTTCAGTGGACAGTGCTAGGAAATATATGCGTCTGTGTATAAAATAAAGAGTTCATTATATCGTGAGTTTATATATATCAGGCTTCAGTAAATGAAAGTAAAAAGTATTTTGGAAATTCTGAGTTGTAGTATTTCCAGTCCAAATTTAGCAGTATAGAGCTTTTGTCTTCACTTCTTTTATATGTTTATGTTTAATCTCTCATCATTTACAGGGAAGATTTTGGCTCCAATTACATTAGTGTATTATGTCCTTTATCTTATATACCATAAGTTTTCACTTAACAAGAAATGATGGGTAACAAAACCAGTTTTTTTCCTTATCAACTTTGTAATGAAAGGATGTCAAACACAATGTTTGTTGAGGACCTGCTGTACATTCTTTCTCTTAAAGTCAGTTTCCAAGAACCTGTTGTTTTAAGTGAGGGCATATGTAAAAAAGTAAAAACAATTACAATCAGTATTACTATTAACAAATATATTGAGCAAAATTTAAGATTTATTTGCTTTTTTGTGCGCTTAAATATATCCCAGAGTGTGAAGGTTTAAAGTTATTTGAAATATTGTGTTACCAATTTGATATACAATTAACTTTTTTTTTCTGTTTATATTACTGGGATTTACTGTACATTTTTTGAGGCAGAGTTTCACTGTGTCACCCAGGCTAGAGTGCAGTGGCAGAATCATGAGTCACTGCAGCCTTGACTCTCTGGGATCAAGTGAACCCCTCACGTTAGCCTTCCAAGTAGCCAGGACTACAGGTGTGTACCACCATGCCCAGGTAATTTTTTTTTTTTTTTTGTCAGGATGAGGTTTTGCTATGTTGCCCAGTCTCGTCTCAAAACTGCTGGGCTCAAGCAGTCCTCCTGCTTTGGCCTCCCATAGTGCTGAGATTTTAGATAAGAGCCACCGTGCCTGGTCTACCTTTTTTATTCGTTTTATTTTTGAATGTAAATCATTTATATGGTTCAAAAGTTAAAACTATGTTTTAAAAAATATATACTCCAAATCTTGATCTTACCTTCTCCTTGTACTCAATTCATAGCTATTTCCTGTAGGTATTCCTACAGGAAATAGCTATGAATTGAGTATAAGTTAAAACTATGTTTTAAAAAATATATACTCCAAATCTTGATCTTACTTTCTCCTTAAACTCAATTCATAGCTATTTTCTGTAGGAATACCTATTCCTGAAACTATTTTCATTAGCTTCTGGATTTTTTTCCCCTGCGTTTCTTTTCTAAAAATGTATTAACATTTTATGTCTACTTTTATTATGCATCTTGCTGCATAGAAATACTTTATATACATTGTTCTGTATTTTACTTTTTAAACTTAAGAACTGATTTCTAGGAAATATCTTTTCTAAGTTCAGAGAGGTTGTCATTCGTTTTACAGCTCCGTAGTACTCAGTTGTGGCTGTAATACAATTCAAACCAGTCTTCTGTGGGTGGACATTTGGGACACTGCAGTGAATAACTGTATACTGTTGTTTCATGTTTAAGGAGCTATGTCTCTAGGACACATTCCTAGAAGTGAGATTGTTGGATCAAGGTTAATACGTACATAATTTTATTAGATATTAACAAATTCCCCTCCATAGTAGTTGTAATATTTGACCTTCCACCAGCAGTATATAAATGTGTCCGTCCACACCCTCAGTAAAGATTTGTTGTCATTTTTTGGGGTTTTTTTTCCAGTTTGATAGTGAGATACCATATCTCGTTGTAGCTTTTGTTTTTATCCTATGAGAGAAAATGAGCATTTTTGCTTATATTTCTCGGTGCCATTTGTAGATTTCTCAGAACTGTCTGTTCAGAGGTTTTACTTACTAAGTAACTATTAATGACCATTTTCTAGCAATGAGTACTTTACCCTATCATAAAATTGTCACTTATTCTCTTGGTGCCAGATTCTTCTATTCCATATCTTTATTGGTTGAGTTATATTTATAATCTTTACAAAAAAACTTGTTTTGACATTAGCTATTCAAAATAAGGATTTATATGTAAAGGTTTTTTTTTTGGTGGGGGGGGAGACAGAGTCTCGCTCTGTCACCCAGGCTGGAGTGCAGTGGTGCAACCTCTGCTCACTGTGACCTCCATCTCCCAGGTTCAAGTAATTCTCCTGCCTCAGCCTCCCCTAGTAGCTGGAATTACAGGCGTGTGCCACCATGCCCGGGTAATTTTTTTGTATTTTTGTTGGAGATGGGGTTTCACCACATTGGCCAGACTGGTCTTGAACTCCTGACCTCAAATGATCAACCCACCTCAGCCTCCCAAAGTACTGAGATTACAGGCGTGAGCCACTGTGTCCAGCCTGTAAAGGTTTTTTGTTGTTATTAAATGCAGAATGATACCAGAATGCCAGTTTTACTCCTTTCAAAAAATAGATCTGTAGTTGAAGGTGCAGCACTTCAAACATGCGATTTATACAGTTGTTTTTATAGGAAAATGGAAATATATTGTAGAAATAGGTAGCAGGACACCAATAGTGAGTCACACTCACAACTACAAGTAGTGATTTGGGAGGTATCTTAAATACTGATGAAGTAATCTACTTCAAGTACTTGTATTTTGCTTTTAGTTATTAAGCTGTGTGCTATTATAGTAAATTTGTGTTTTAAAATTAGAGTGAAATGGAAACTTTAAGCTAACTGCCTAGAAGTGTAGCTGTGTAGGAGTTAAAGTGCAGGGGAACAGATGGGAACATTTAGTTTATAGAAATAATTCTGGTGGAGTTCTGGAGTTGTACCTATTTCTTTTAGTTGTTGTGAAGAAGCAAGCCATCTTGTATACTTAGAGAATGATGTCATCCCTAATTTAGTGGGGTGGGAGGAGTGAGAGTAATTAAAGATCGTGTGGATATTAAGATACGGAAGTCATAAAATACTTGTAATCTTCATAGTATTTGTAGGCTGAGTAGTGGTTCTAATTTCTGGGCGGAAGCGCAAGTACTCCTTATTTTGTTTAACCGTATTTAATTTAAAAGACCAACCAGCAGTTGAAATTTTTTATTGCTGTTTAGAACAGATTCATCTCAACTTTGATAGAGGAATCCATGGCTAAATTTTGGTGTGACTGTTCTTCACACCAAAAAGATATTTCTCACTTTTTTTCTGGAAGCTTTGTTTCCATCCTTTTTTTGGATTAGCTTCTGAGAGACCATAGGAAGAAATGGGTGTTGATGCATTTAATGGTTCCTTCTGTGAACAAGTAGTAGCTACTGTTCTTGCCTTTTTGGTATCTGCAGACTCATTTATCAGAAGAGTGCAACTGATAAACTTTGCCTAAGAGAAAATGTACTGGTCAAACATTGATTCTGGTTACATACACATACTTAACATTCATTTTTGACGTACATCTATTAAAAAAACAAAACACTTGTATATAAAAATCTGAACAAATTGGAGAATACCTTACCATATGAAAATTTAGTACTTTGTATTTATAGTATATTTTCTCAAAATATTAGATGGCTTTAAAATATTTTAGAGCTACAAATAATTGGATTCATACATAATTTTGTAGTAATACTTTTGTATAAAACCATAACAGTACTTTTGTATAAAGCAAAATTCTTTTTACCCTTTTAGCGATTTTTGTGTCATAAAAGACTCTAAAGGGTGGCACTTCTTGATTAGTGCTGTGAACTAACTTATCTCAAAGTTAACTGGCAGCCTCAACTCTCCAGAATCCTCCAATGAGCAGAAAGCAAATAGAACAAGACTGACTTGTTGAGAGTTGTCATGAATTTCACAAGAAAAACCTTTGACTTTCTAGCAAGTATTTATTTACTCTTTTCTTATAAATACCTTGATTATTTGGTTTTCTGGCTCATAATAGATTAGAAGCAATAAAATGGCAGAACAAGGATGAGATGGGACCATAACAGAAGACATGCTGTCAGCAGTGATAAGTGACATGGACAGGAAGGCAGGAACCAGGAAAACTTGAAAAATTCTATGGCAGACTTTCTTATAGGGGTAACATCTTAAAATTATAATACTAACAAAAGTAGTAATTAGCAAACACAAAATTACCCCCCAAATTCGTCACACTGTAGTAATTCACCCAGCCACTTTCTCTAGGCATGTTAAACTCAGTCCATTCATTCAGTGGGTTTGATATTGCTGAAATCAGGAGAGGTGTTGTGTGGATTTCATAGCTGAGATTGTGTGTTGGAACACATTTAGCACAGTATCTGGCACAGAGTATCTGCTCAACAAATGCTGGTCATTAGTTGAATCTTGCAGTGCTTTGAGTCTCCGTAGTTAAGTTATGCTAACTATGCTTTTACTCTTTTCTTGTATCCCATCCAAAATGTAATCCATACCTGTTATGTAAGAGTCTGCAAATCCAAAAAGCTCCAAAAACTATATAAGTTTGTCACAAACTCTTTTGACCAAAGAAGTAACCTAAATTGACATCAGGTTACGTAGTCTTTATTCTACTTTCTTTATGATTTGCTATTTTAATGTTTTACTTAGAAATATAAAGATAGTTGATAGTGAAGTGCTGCCTTAGAGCTGCTAGAGAAATTATCTGTGCACCCGTACTATCTTTCTAAACCTGCAAAATGCTTTATGCCAGAATACGTCTGCCCCAAGAGTTTTAGGTGGGAGATTCTGGACCTTTAGTATTTTGTGTATAACTGAATGGAATTGAAAGGATAAACTCCATGTGTTCTTATTTGATGAGAAGACGCTGTATATTGTTTGATCATCTTGGAAATATTGATTGCACTAATAAACACAAGCCATTATGTTCTCTTTCCTCACTTCACAGCAAAATGAAAAGGAGAGCTTGTTGAAGGAAAGAGATCACATTTTGTCAACTCTGGGCGAGACAAAGCAGAACCTAACTGGACTTTGCCAGAAAGTTTGTAAAGAAGCAGCTCTGAGTCAAGAACAAATACAGATACTTGCCAAGTACTCGGCTTCAGATTGCCCACTTTCATTTTTAATTTCTGAAAAAGATAAAAGTACTCCTGATGGTGAACTGGCATTACCATCGATTTTCAGTTTACCTGAGGGGCCTCCAGCTGTGCTGCCTCCTGGTGCCAGAGGAAACAGTGAGTCCATCTACGTGCGGGGGCAGGAGTCCCAGCAGACGTCCACAGCTGCCTCTGAGCAAGCCAGGCCTGCGGAACAGTGTCATCAGAGTGGTGGGATCTCAGATTTCTGCCAGCAGATGACTGATAAATGTACTACTGATGAGTAAACTTGCATTCACTTCCTTCAAACCATCTAATTTTCTACTGACGTTTTGGCAGTGTCTTGAAAGCCTAATATGACCATCTGTTGCTTAACAATACTGTTTTTTCCTTTAGTAGTTTGCCGTAAGGGAATTTCCCTTAAGTCAACCATGATTTCTCCTTGATTTCCACAAGAGACAAAGAAATGATTTTGCCTCCTGGATATCAGAAAAATCCATGTGAAAATGAAGTAAACCTTTAAAATTCATGTTTTAAAGAGTAATGACTCTAGTAATAACTCTTCCTGCTATTCAGAATAAGTAGGAATGAAAACTGCAGCAGATCAAACAGAAGTTTAACAGCTTGAAACATCCACAGATAGTTCCTACTAAAAAGAAGTGGCCTGCAGAAGTTTAATAATTTGACATTTTTGTAATATTTTGGTTTGAAAGAAGATTTCCTCCCAAGCAATGCTAATAGAGTTCTGTTCTATTCAGAAATAGGGTGTCAGCTACTGGGAATATTTGTATAGAGCTGCAATGTGAAAAATAGATTTTCTTACCTGAATCCTAGGGCTTCGCTCTTCGGCTCCTCAAATCTGAGGTGTCAAGCTACGTTGGGAAGATTTGGTAAACGGGCAAGTGGTTGGCCTAAGACGGAGGCTTCTCTTCTCTATGGACTCTAGAAATTCTGGCTGTATAAACAGATTAAGTCTCAATTTTTCTGTTTTTTCCCCCTCTTCAGTCTCTACCACATCTGGACCTATCATGGACTTCCTATTTCCTAACATTCTTTTCCCTTTGGAAGAAGAAATAGGACTCAGAATACCGTGGCATGAGTGATTACACTGGCAGCATTATCTCAGGCTCACTAGAATCTGGAGAGCTTACCAACGTGTAGGGCTGTTCACTTGTCCACCATAGGTCACCAGTGCCAGAAAACCAGACGGGGGAAAGAATATTGCTTTGTTTTATCAGGAGTGCAGTTCATTTTTCGTCCTGTTTTTGAAGTCGTATGGTTTACTTGTAAAAAGCGTTATTACAGATAAAAATGTATCTGCAGCAACTCTAGGTTTATGAAATAGGATGAAACTCAATCTTTTTCTGTTGTGGGTTTGCATTTGAAAACCAGGTTTAATCCTTGCTTTCTTCCCCAAATTTGGTGTGGTAGAAAGACACACAAATCATTTTAACTTGGGCTTTTAAAGATCAGTCTTAGTGTTTTTTCAGTCCTGTTACAAAATAGTTAATTGAGCACCTATTGCATAACATTTTGCAGTGGCTTTTAGCCATGCTGGAGTCAAATGAAAGCTATGGATCTTCTCGGCAATTAAAAAAAAAATTATATTCACATTCACAGAAACATTGGCAGAACCCAGTTTCAGTGGATACAAAGGAATAGTTTGTAGTGTTGATGTCACTAAAATCAGAGGGCTGAAAGCGACACTTTTGTAGACTGCATCCTGAGCCTAGTGAAGGGCCTGCCTAGGTAATGTGGGCAATGACCACCCACTGTGTACGGACAAGTCTGAAGCAAGTGGCCTTGCCCTTGAGAGTATATGGGGACCAGTGTTCATGTGTTGGAGTAATTTGTCAAATGTTACCCTTTTTGATCAGGGTGTTGGGGAGGATATTGCTAGTATATTTTCAGTGGCTTGTATGTTATCTCTGTTAATGACTTATTTGTAAGAGAAAATTAGTTGGACTTGTTATTTTCTAGTAGCTTTTATAAGTACACTCAAGAATTTGTCAGGGAGAATAATTGTGATAATGCATCCCATACTGCGTGCGTGCGCGCGTGAGAGGGAGAGAAAGAGAGTGTGTGTGTGTGTGTGTGTGTACGTGTGCGTGTGTGTACATATATATATATATATCTCCCCATATAGGTATTTCTTTGATACTTGTAATTTTAAATTTCAACTTCACAATATAAAATAATATAAGAACTTCTGGTTTACAACATGTAAAAATCTTAAGCCAATGGAACCCTTGATTTCCTACCTCAGAGTACACTCAACTATTGGTAGTATCAGTTTGTGTATGTGCAAATGTCAAATAATCTTTTGCTTTAATTGCTACTGTATTTGCTTTGAAAGGTTACTTACTATTTTATGATAAAACATAGTTGTCTCCAGATATTAAATATAATTTGTAAAGTACTTGGTTTAAATTTCTCTCTACCTATAAACAGTTTAGCATTAAGGGTTTCTATTAATGACATAGAATTATTGGCCAAGTGTAATTTGTTAAAATTTAGCATTACTTTAAATAGCCAGCATGTAATACAAGTAACTACACTACCTCATACCTACATGATTTTCAAGTTGTAATGCAGATGGACAGATAAAAAAGATTGTATCTTTGTCTTTTGGCCATAAAGTGGGGAAGTTTTCTGTATATTGCATAGCATTACACATTTATGCCTATTTTAACATTAACTTCTAAAGAAGTTTTTTCTAAGAAAATAAGTTTCAAGGCAATATTTTTTTGAGGCTGCCGAAGACAAATGATAGGACAATGAGTATACAGTGTATACTTTTTCCTTCATGCAGAATTTTGAAATGTTTTCAGTTTGTATATTGCATATTCACATTATCATTGTTCGCTATTTTATGAACTGGCCTTCTCAATGCCTGATGATTTTTTAAAAGCTGTTATGTTGAATTTGGTAAAATAACATTACCTTATTTTTTTTCTTATTCGAATTCTGGATCTATAGCAAATAATTTGTTAAATTGTCATATTCAAAACAAAAGTGGATGCAGTCTTGGTTCTCCATCTGTAAAGTTTAACAGTTTGCTATAGCTTACTGCTTAATGAATTTTAAATGAGGAATTAAGCATGTTAGATGCAGTAGACGATACAGGTTGCATGTGGACACTCAGCCACAGTAACAACTTGGAAAAAAAATGGCAATGTTACAGTGAATTCTCAGGTGAACTTTTTTCAGCTATAAAACATCTATTTTGAATTTGTAAATATTTTAAATGTTTTATTAAGGCATGCAATAAACTATTCTTTGAAACTTGTTGGGTAGAATGAAAATTTAAAGCCATAATGGTAAAAGATGGCATACTGATTTTAAAAGAAGCAGAAATAATAAACATTGATTTTTTTTGTATCTTTCGTAATATTTTCTAACAATGCAATAAAACCACTAAACTTTTATGTCCATATTCTACTGAGACCATGTTTCATTAAAAGCATACTTTCATAGTATTTAATTTACATTTTCTTCCTAATGTTCTTACCCAAATGTACCTAAACTATAAAGTGTTAGATGTTGGTGATAAATTGACAGTTAAATAAAATTCTGTAAAATTGCTTCTAATTGAATAGAGTTGTACTACATTCCATTTTCATTTTCTTCGTGGATTTACTCAATTAGTGTTTTGATTGGTAATTAGTATGTCTGAATTTGTAGAAGATAACCTTTCTTTAGTTGATAATCATGCCTGAAGAAAAAATTTCCAGCATTCAGGTGTTTTAGGAAGCACAGATTTTAGCTTTGCTTCTGATTTTACATAATTTTAGTCTTGAGTAGAGAAGTATAGGAGCCCTTAAGGGATATTATCTCTATCAGTCATTAATTTTTAAAAATTATCTGCTGAGTAGCTCTTTGTACTCTATTCTATTTCCAACCAGGCCTTTCTGACCAAGCTTTAGGCAGCTGCTCCGTGGTATAGGTCATGCAGGGCACAGTCTTCTGGTCTAGTCATAGTGATTCTCAACTGGGAATGGTTTTGCTGCCTAGGGTACACTTGGCAATTCCCAGAGACACAAACCATGAGGACAGGATATAGGATATGGCTTCTAGGGGCAGAGGCCAGGACAGCCCTCACAACAAAGATTTACCCACCCAGGGTATTTGATCAGGCTGACACTGAGAAACCCTGACTAGACCAACAATGGAATCAAGATGACTTGTAGAAAGTGCTCAGTGTGTGAGGTAGTGTGGTGGCTACAAGAGTTCAAAGGAGACAGGGTGAGAAACGTGGGATTTCACTAAGCTTTGAAAGATTGTAGTCTGAATTGGGAGGAGGATAGTCTCTGGGGTGAGGAGGCCACTTAGCACAAATAAGCCTGGTGTGTTAAAGGAACAGAAGGAGGTTGTGTCACAGTGAGAGGAAGAAGGAGGAAGCCCCCACTTGCATGTTCTTCAGTGGGTGTCCCGGCATCTTGCATATTGCCCTACCCAGATTGACTTATCGAAGGTCTGAGGTCAGACTATAAGGATTAAGATTTTAGAGAAAGGGCAATAACTAGCACCTTTGCTCTGGCCAGAGTTTTGAAGCATTTGAGAAATAAAAAGTAGGTGAAGTCCGTATTGCTGATGGAACTCAGCTTGGAACCATGGCTTTCTAGCTGTTTAGCCCAGTGAACCTGCTAGAAGTGCATTCTGGAATTAGGCAGACTTCATCCATCCACCTGGTCACCTTGGCCCACCCCAAAAGGGGCAGAGCTCTTAAAGGAGCAGAAAAATGTATACAGGGAACAAATTCCATGAGCAAGGAGTGTGCCAAGCCAAGCAGGCTTAATGACTCAAAATTTACTCACCAGAATCAGAGACGACTTCACCAGGGCCAATGGGAGTGAAGGGATACAGAGGGTGTTTCTTGCCCTGGAGGTTTAAACTAAGGAAGTCTTAGGGAAGAGTGTTTCCTTTTATGCTCCACAGCTTCAAGTTCTCTTCAAACATTAGTCACTGCTCAACCAGAGCTGTGATTGATGGTCTTGAGCAGGAGAGCAGTGGTTCCAGAAGGCAGACCTCTGGCCTTTATGAAGACACTTCCCAACACCAGCCTTTGCAGCTGTGACTCCCTGGGGATGTCAGTGAATAATTGGTTCTCAGAAAGCTCTGGATCCAGCAGTGTACTAGTAACTAAATGAATTCAAAGACTAGTAAATGAATTCAAAGACTATTCTGTACCAAAGACTGAACATTTTTCCCATCCCTAATTCTCTTCTACCTCATTGTCTCATATGGCATATCACAGGTTGTGCACTGAAATTAAATCCTGACAGAAGATTCCCATAAGTAAATGTATGAAAGTCCAGGAATAAAATGCTAGCAACATAATGATATCCAAATCTGAATAGAAGTTCAACTTTTATTCAACTTTTGGAGAAGAAAATTCAAAGATTAAGTCCCTTTGAATTAAAAAAAGCTAAAGGCATTAAAGACTAAAGGAACTAAAGCAAATCAAATTATCTTGTCCACCTGAGTTCAAAGTACAAAACTTTGAGAAAAATAAATCCCAAAACTATCCTGCCAGATTTCTCATTTGGATCAGCCTTGGCCAGAGAAGTTATTGATGCGCAGGTCCAGTTGAGATTGTTTCAAGAGGCTGTAGCTGGAATTGTCTTTAAGAGGGTGATTGTTCTGCAGTGCTGCAGAAGGAACTGGCTCAAGGCTGAGTCTCGGACGTGCTCACTTTATCTCACTAATTTTTCTTTGCGGCAGCAAGCATCTATTTTCAACAAGTCAGAAGAGTTATCACAAAATTATCATAGCCTTGGCCCCACAACCACACTTGTTTTGAAACAACCCAATTCCCAGGTACTAAAGCAGCTATCCCATACTACACTGCTCCCAAAGCTCAGTAACTAGTGCTGCCGAAGACCACAGTAGAACCTCAGTAGTATCCAGAAAAAAAGAAAAAAAAGCTTGGTTTCAGCTCCCCAAAGATGGCTCAGTGTTCTGTAACTCACAACTTGTGATCCTAATTTCTACTGGAAGGACGCTCAAATAGGGCTTAATTTTGGCCGTGTACACTGATCATTCCTGGTGGAAAGACCACCATTTCATGACACCTTAATTTACATTTCCCTTTTCCAACAAGGTGTTTCTGGTACCTGGGACTGTTGAGTGAGGGCTCCCTGTAGGGACTCTGAGCCCACATCCCTGTGTACAGGCGTTTTCAGGCCTGAGCCACAGTGGATATTTAGGCCTAAGAAAGTTGCCCTCTAGGGGTGGAGGATGCATCTTAAATCTATCTTTACATAGATTTAAGCAATCCAGAATCAACTATAGATGAACCACATGGATCCAAGGTCCCTTCATGGTTCCCTCCTTGCGCCTGAACGCAGAATGGAATTTGGGGTGGCTGATACACCAAGGACCACGCTGGCCTGGTGTTAACGGTTAGAAGCTAAAACCTTGCTAGCACTCTGTAGTACGCTGGAACCCTGCTGCCTTGAAAATAGGTGAAAATCAGTACCGGTTATTTTTCCCAGCTATACCTAAAAGGCCTGTGAAGTCTCCTTTTCCCCTGGAAATTGCAGCAGTGGCATCTTGAGGCCGTGTGCTCTGCCAAGCACTTGTTGGCGCTGGGCCTTTTCCTGTGAAACTGCCGTGTTGCTGTTGATGGAGAGGGACCCACAGGCTGCTGCCCACATTTACTTTATGCCATGCTGCACGCACTTTCTAGGGCCTCTTGCAGTCCATGGGATGTGTGGAGGGAATTTCTGCCAGTTGGGTTTAAGATCATGGGTAGTGGCTGGGCATGGTGGCTCACGCCTGTAATCCCAGCACTTTGGGGAGCCAAGGCGGGGAGATCATAAGGTCAGGAGTTCGAGACCAGCTTGGCTAAGATGCTGAAACCCCACCTCTACCAAAATACAAAAATTAGCCAGGTGCGGTGGCAGGCACCTGTAATCCCAGCTACTTGGGAGGCTGAAGCAGGAGAATTGCTTAAACCCGGGAGGTGGAGGTTGCAGTGAGCTGAGATCGCGCCACTGCACTCCAGCCTGGCCGACAGAGCAAGACTCCTTCAAAAAAAAGTGTCAGCGTTGACTGACAGGCATCGGGGGAAGCTAATGTGAGGATTTTCTCCATCGATTTTCCTTGCCTCAGATACCACTGAGTATCTTCCACAGCCTTTGGGCATGCCAGGTATTGTGTTCTAAGAGCATGACTTTTCTTGGACAACTGCTTGCATGGCTGGAGATTGGCTTGATTTCAAAACAGGTGGTGTAAATGCTGTGATAATCTTGTGAGTGTCTCGTTATTAATGCTGAGCCACTTAGACTCTTGGCATTGAGCCAGTTAAACTCTTGAGTCCCTGAAGGAATTGCACCATCCTTGTGAGAAGCACCCCATGTCTCTTCTGAAGTCCTTGCACCTTTCACTTAAGATGCCCATCAGCCTCTCCAAAGGCCTCAGGAGACCTGCTGGGACTCCACAGAACGTCATTCAATCCGGAGAGACAGCATAAGCCACAGTGACCCTCTAGACTCAGTATGCTCACAGCCTGCTTTAGAACCTCTTACACAGACCAACGTCACTACTGTAAAAACCCACTTGGCCTAATACAAGCGTCCACACGCAACTGAAGGTAAGACGTCCCAGCCTCTACCACACCCCATGGTTCACAAATGTCTATTACTCCCAATCACATGCATCTGTTACTACCCAGACTCTGCTCCTCTGGTTTTGATTTTTCAGTGTCTCTATACAACGCTGCTCCGCCAGTTATTGGGTTTCCAAAGGAACATTGCATATTCCTTTCCTGAGCTAAGAAGAATGTGAGAGCTAAAATAAAGGAATGGTAGATGGGAAACCCAAACAAAACCTCAGTTGCTGAAAAAGGAGTAGCTTAGCGTGAGAGCCTAGTGCAAACCCCAGAATAAGGCAAGTTGGCCTTATCGGGTTGTTTATTGTCAGAGGGAAGTAGCTTACTTTTCCACCTGTAGTTTCCGTGAAGGAAAATTTTCCTCTGGGCAGCACAGCACTCTTACACCCTACCAATCAGCGCAGAGTGGTGTGTGTGAGGCGCAGAGTGCGATGGGTGCGATTTGGAGACAGACACATCCCAAGAGGAATAGTGGCTGTGCAGGGCAGGGGACAACCAGTTACTCTTTTCAGATTTATCGATCAGCCAGCACACCCCATCTCTGCAGGGATGAAAGGAGCAAAGAGATTGAGGGAAGATTATGTTCCAGGGCTGGAGTGTAGAAGGTGAAGGGAGGAATGTAGAAAGGAATTATGTGGAAGCAGAGTCTGGGGGCTTTGAAAAGCTTGCGGGAGAAAAGAAAGGTACCCCAGAAGAGGAGCACACTCCCACGAAAGCCATGAACTTGCCACTCATCTGCTGACTCCACTACATAGGTTCAGGTTTAAAAGCCAAGGCTGACCTTGTGTTTAATTGCAAACACTTCTTTTTCCTCTTCTTCATCTCTGTGATCCACATTCTTAAAGTACAAATACAAAGATCATGGAAAAGATTTTAAAAAATCGAGGACAGCACATGACCTTTTCATTTTCAAACAGCCATCTTTTGAAGCAGACCTATTTTCCTTCTCTACTCTTAGTTTATACTTAATCACTGTCCTGAAAGTCTGTTTCCTAAACAGTTACTTTCCTTCTTTCAGGATACTGGACCTAAATAATTTTCCAGTTACCATCTTGATATGCAGGTTTCCCATGTGATATTAATCTCTTGCCAGGAGATCCTGTTAGTAATGCTCTGCACACTATATGAAAATATCCATTCTAACTTACGCTTTCTAAGGTAATACCTCTTTGGTCCACGTCAGAAACTGACAATATTTCTGCTTTGAACTGTTAATCTCATGTGAAATAATCATGCTTACATTTCCTTTGCTTTGATTTAAATGATAGCCTTAACTGCTGGGCACAGGACTACTATTAAAACCTTAGGAATAAGGTTTTCTGAAGAACTCTTTTTTTTAAACACTGTTTTCATCTCATTTGAGCTTTTACTCTGGTTTTAGACGACCTCATCTACTATTCTCAGCATCTTATATTTGAGGGGTCTGTTTCAGGGTTCCGTGGAAAATCTGATGTGCCAGGAAGTGTTCCATACCATTGTGAGAACCTCGGGTATCTACTCAGACAACTCTGTTTCAGCTAAACAGTAGCATCTGGGAGGGAAGCTTAATGTGGAATCAAGGATGGAGTTTGACACAGGAATGAGAAGTAGAGCACATAGCTGCTAAGATAAGGTAGGAGAATTTTGCTAGTATAAGCACTTAACAGCCTGATTTTTGTGTTCACTAGAGTCTGGGAGAGCAGACAGCTGCCAGCATACTTAAAATAGGGTGAGTGTGAAGTATGCACTTACGGACCAAAGGAATTGCACAAATTTAGGCAATGATCAGGCACAAATCCAAGCCCTTTCAGAAAGTACAGGGACTGCGGGGAGGAATGGAAAGCATAAACCTACAGTGAAGACAGACCTGGTTTGTTTGTTTTGTTTTGTTTTTGAGATGGAATCTCGCTTTGTTGTCCAGGCTGGAGTGCAGTGGTGTGATCACGGCTCACAGCAACCTTTGCCTCCTGGGTTCAGGCTGTTCTCCTGCCGCAGTCTCCCAAGTAGCTAGGATTACAGGCATGCACCACCACACCCAGCTAGTTTTTGTGTTTTTGGTAGGGTTTCACCACGTTGGCTAGGCTGGTCTTGAACTCCTGATCTCAAGTGATCTGCCTGCTCGGCCTCCCAAAGTGCTGGGATTACAGGTATGAACCACCGCTCCTAGCCCAGACCTAGTTTTCAAGCCTGGTTTTGATGCTTAGCCATAGTATAGCCAAAGGAAAATTACTTACTGCCACTCAGACAGAAGTTCCTTATATGTATGTCTTCCATGTTGAGTCTTCTGGTTCTTGAGATCAAAGTAAGACTGACTCAAACTTCTACTCATACCCTGAGGAAATTCAAATCAATCACCATGATTTTTTTTGAATGCCTCTTTAATTTGGGACAGTGGGTAAGGGAAGATTCCTGGAGTGTAAAAGTGAGTATGACTTTTACATGACTGGCTTAGAGTCCCATGGTCTCTCTGTTTTAGGTGCCTGCTTCCATCAAATTTGTTCAGTTTCTCGATTGCCTTGTTCTGTTTTACACATGGGTGATGGAAACCTTAAACTCAACCACTTCCTTTAGTTCCACAAAAATAAATAAATGAAAGAATAATTCATATACCTCTGGCACTCGACATTTATGAGAATAGGCTTTATTGAAAATTTGGGAAATACTGTATTATATCACAACAATGCAGACGTCTTGAAAGTGAACATTGTTAGATAGACCTGTGATAAGATCCTCCGCTCCCTTTGGGGGAATTTTCACAGGCTCCCCAACCTCATGTTGTCTCCAAGCCTTATTCTGCCCCCTGGCCTCCTTCCTCCATTCTACTCCTTCATTGTCCCAGGGTTCCCACATTCCTCTCCCTGGAATATAAGGAGCACTTCGGCTCTTCCCAATCTTAGCCTCTGAAGTTGGCTTTTGCTGTGTTTGTGGGAAAGTGAAACAGTGTCCAGATTCATGAAACATGGTAGAGGTGCCTGGCCTGAGGTAGAAAAAGAGCTGCTAAAAAGGATAAAGGAATCACAGACGATCCCTGGGTTCCTTTCCTAGACAACAGAGTGGAAGATGTTTCTATTCAGTGAGATGGTGAACATCTGCTTTGGCAGATTTGCGGAACACGAGGTCAAAGCCGTTGTTAAATTCAGTGATGAGTGTACTGCAGGTGACCCATGCTATGTGGCTTCCATGTGGTGGTTGATATGTAAGACTTCTGCTCAAGAGGAAGATTTGGGCCAAAGCTTTACATTTATGCCCTTGACATACAGTCTACTTTTGAAGCTGTGTAAGAAGAAAAAGCTTGCCTGAATTATATATACAAATAAAATATGCATACAAATGTGAACCCCTCAAATTCAGGACAGGTCTCAGTTAATTTAGAAAGTTTATTTTGCCAAGGTTGAGGATGGGCCGGTGACACAGCCTCAGGAAGTCCTGATAACATGTGTCCAAGGTGGTTGGGGCACAGCTTAGTTTTATACATTTTAGGGAGACATGAGACATCAGTCAATATATGTAAGAAGTACATTGGTTCAATCTGGAAGGGCGGGACTTGAAGCAAAGGCAGAAAGATTCCAAGCAGGGAAGGGGCTTCCAGGTCACAAATAGATGAAAGATGAGCGGTTGTATCCTTTTGAGTTTCTGATTAGCTTTTCCAAAGGAGGCAATCAGATATGTGTCTATCTGAGTGAGCAGAGAGATGACTGAATAGAATGGGAGGCAGGTGTGTCCGAAGCAGTTCCCAGCTTGAATTTCCCTTTAGCTTAGTGATTTAAGGGACCCAAGATTTATTTTCCCTTCACACAGATAAAATTTAAGGAATGTGTATGCGTATGTATATGTGTGTGTGTGTGTGTGTGTGTGTGTGTTGGTGTCTGGAATGCTTGTGTGTTTGAGAGAGGTTGTAAATGTAGGGTGCAGTGTGTGAGTGTGGATGTGTAGTTTGCTCTTTAAACCATCTAATCTATAGTATTTTCTCATGCAACTGTTTTGAGGACCCTCACCTCTCATGTAGATTGTGTACAGGCTGACGAGACGAACCCGGGGTGGCGTGCATTTTAGTCTGTTCAGGCTGCTATCACAAAATGCCATAGACTGGGTAGTTTATACACAACGGAAGCTTGTTTCTCATAGCTCTGAACGCTGGGAAGTCCAAGATCAAGACTCAGCTGATTTGGTGTCTATTGAGGGCCTGCTTTCTGGTTCATAGACCGTGCCTTCTTGCTGCGTCCTCACATGCTGGAAGGGACAACAGGCCTCTCTCAAGCCTCTTCATGAGGGCTCCACCCTCATGACCCAGTCACTCCCCAAAGACCCACTTCCAAATATCATCACTTTGAGTGTAAGGAATTTACTGTATGAATGCTGGGGAGACATACATTCAGACCACAGGGGAACGTGAGACAAGTTTCCAGAGACCAATTCTGTTTCCTCCTATTGGATCTAGTGGAGTCAGTGTGATCTACTTCTCCCACTCACCTAGTCCCCACATGCCTTGAGAGCTGGTCCCTGTGGCCTGGCATCCACCCCTCACTTCTGCCCTTTCCTTGCTGCTGGAGTGCCTGGGAAGCAGGGATGCTCTTCCCCGGAGGCAGGGGAGAGGGAGGGCCACTGGGTTTGTCACTTTCTCTGCCCTTTCCTTCGTGGGTGAGGCAGGCAAGGCACGTTTGGAAGTTCGCAATTCAGGGTAAAAGTGAAAACCAATTTGGCCCCAAGATTTAAGAGCCATCCAAACAACAACTAGAGGGCTAATATCTTCCATCTTTACACATTTGACCCTATTCAGTAAAAAGAACAGAAACTTACAGCAAGACAAAGGAGCAACAGGCATGGTCCTGCAGAGTACACAAGAGAAAACAGGAGCACTCAGTAACCAGGAACTCAGGGACTTTGGAGGCAGCTTGTGTGGGTTAAACATGCTCTTGAAGATTTTTATCATTATTTCTCATTAGAAATGTAAAAAGTGGGCCATGCGTGGTGGCTCACGCCTGTAATCACAGACAGCACTTTGGAAGGCCGAAGCAGACAGATCACTTGAGCTCAAGAGTTTGAGAACAACCTGGCCAACATGGTGAAACCCCGTCTCTACTAAAAATACAAAAAGTAGCCAGGTGTGGTGGCCGGCACCTGTAATCCCAGCTACTTGGGAGTCTGAGGCAGGACAATTGCTTGAACCCGGGAGGCAGAGGTTGTAGTGAGCTGAGATCATACCACTGCACTCCAGCCTGGGCTACAGAGTGAGGCTCCGTCTCAA
>NW_016107453.1:3673900-3683141 GCF_001604975.1 Cebus imitator
AAAAAAAAAGTAAAAGGTGCTAAATAGAATGAAGTAAAAAATATATCAAATTAGAAAACAAAAAAATGAGGGAGGGTAGTATTTAAAATAGCTTTTATGCTTTGGAGAAGCAATTTGATATTTTATTTAAAACATTTTAAACTAGCCATAACCTTTGACCTACTAATTGTATGCAAGGAATCCATCCTGAAAAATAATAATCCAAATTTTTAGGATTATTTTTAATCCTAAGTAATAATAAAATAAAATTTGTTCTTATAGCAAGAAAACCATCACAGCATTGATGTTAGTAAACAATTTTGAATAAACTTTTAGAAATGGAGAAAAGCAAAGCACTATATTGTATCTCTACTCAAAGTAAGATTTGACACCGTACTCAGCTCTTTTTACATTTTTTTCACTTAATACAGTAACCTCAAAAGTTTGACACAATGATTGTCCCTTTATGAGTTTTTAGCTAACAAAATGTTTATGATAAATGTGGAATAAACATGAAATAAAGTGACTTACATGTACAGTGTGATTATAACCAGGCATATCGAAATCTCGCTGTGAATAAAAAAATATTGAAAAGAAGTCCATCTGGGTGAACATTGTTATTTTTTAAAATTTGCTTTGGTGAATACTCATGAATCTTGAGACATCCACCACCACAACCATAAAACTATCAAACATGATTTTAAACAAACAAAAAATGAGAAAAACTGTGAAAGGAAAATAAATCTCAAGACTTCAGAATCACTAAGCCAAAAAGAAAAGTCGAGCTGGGAACTGCATCAGACAAACGTGCTTCCTATTTTATTGCTAAATAAGATAGCTACAAAGAAAAAAGAAAGCTACATACCTCACTCACAATTTGCCCACAAGGAAATTCCTTGTGAGCCTCAAGATGTTTACCTTAAAACAGTTCTGCTGAATTTCATCCAGGCCATATGAATTGATAGCGTATCTTCACAGAGGCAGGATGGAGGACAGACAGAACTCACAATCATCTCTCTGCTCACCGGAGACAAATCCATGCCTCATTGCTTCTTCTGCCCTGTTGTTTATGTAAAAATGCAGATTCACTGAGTCAGACTAAGGCATCAGCGACTATTCCTCTACCCATCTCACGTCACATGTATTCAGTGAAAGGCTGATGGAAGACCCCAAAGAATGAAACCTTTCGTGTCTCATCTACTTCTGACCTGGAAGATTTTACTTGAAATTGTCCCACCTTTCTGGACCAAACCAATGCACATCTTATGCATATTGATTGATGTCTCATCAATGTATAAAATCAAGCTAAAATGCATAAAACCTTGCTGTGCCCCAACCAGTTGGGTACATGTCATCATGTACCCAAGACCTCCTGAGGCTGTCGCAGCGACATCTCTAACCTTGGCAAGATAAACTTTCTAAATTAATTAAGACCTGTCTCAGATACTTTGAGTTCACAAAACCTAGGGGTCCATCAGGCAGATATCTAAAAGCAAAAAGTGATATTTTGCTCAGCTAAAAGCTGATATCTTGTCAGCAGCCTCAGAGGCCTTCCGCAATGAGCTTCCTCCTCAACCCTCTGGCCTCATTCCCAGGCCCCTATCCTCTCCTGGGAACTCCTGGAAATGTGACGTTTGCCCCACTGTTATCCACTCAGTGAGGCTCCCCTGACTGCCCTCATTAAGACTGCATCCGGCAGGCACAGTGGCTCAAGACGGTAATCCCAGCACTTTGGGAGGCCGAGGTGGGTGGATCACCTGAGGTCAGGAGTTCAAGACCAGCTTGGCCAGCAGGGCGAAACTCTATCTCTATTAAAAATACAAAAATTACGAGACTGTGGTGGCAGGCACCTGTAATTCCAGCTACTTGGAAGGCTGAGACAGGAGAACTGCTCGAACCCAAGAGGCAGAAGTTGCAGTGAGCCGAGATCACACCACTGCACTCCAGCAATGGCATGACAGAGCAAGATTCTGTTTCAAAGAAAAAACCCACATCCCTCCTCCTTCCTACCATTGTACCTCCAGTCCCTGTATCCTGCCCTCTTCTTTTCTCTCTCCATGATGCCTGTCACCTTGCAACATAGAATGAGCTTGTTTACTTGGTGTTCAATGTCTGTCTCATTCCACTGGAACATAAGCATTGCAAGTGCAGGAGATTCGTTTGATCTCTGCTGCTTCTCAAGTAGGACGATGCCTGGAACATAAGAATGTCTCCAAAAACGTTTGTTGAATGTTGCTGGTGGCGGCATCCTGGAGTGGGAAAAAGACTGAAGAGTGGAAAAAGAAATCCTGACATGAATTCTGGGCAAAGGCAAGCAGTAGCTGACTTGGAAAATGATTCCAGTAGGTCTTGTGCCATTTGAGTTATGAGTATTGCAGATATTTTTGCACCTGCTCCACCAACAATAATTGGATTAAGGTTTGCAGTTGGGATATTATACAGTTTGCTTTATCTAAGTTATTTTGCTTGCAAATCAATCAATACCTTACAATGATTTTAACATGGAAAAAGAGCCATAGTTGCAGGCCTTGGAATGTATGTATTTCTTTTCCAGCTTTTAAAAAAACTGTGACTGTTTTGGCACTGTAAGTCTTCTTAGTAGTTGTGGCTTTGCAGACCTTGCTGCACTTGATATTTTTCTCACTCCAGCTATAGATGGCAGCACACCACTACGTACGATCCGATCTACAGACGGGGTTTGTACGTCAGAACCGTTGGTCAGGAGAGGGCAGCTAATAAGTAATCAGTCCAAACTGAATGGCAAATTATTGTTTTCATTAAGTGAACAAACCAGCTGCCTCTATAAACAAGGTCAGAGTATTTATAACCCGGTGTATTTCATAAAATCAAAAACGCATCTCTATTTACATAACTTCACTACAGAGCTCATGATTTATCTACGCAAAGCATATGCAAAATCTGGCTTGTATACCATCTTTAATAAGGGCCCATGCCATTCTGATGTAATTATTAGTGAAGTCATGCTTGATACAGAGCCTTGTTTTTCTCACACAAGGTAAATGAAAAGGTGATTGGTTTAAACAAAAGCCACTCTTACGAGATGATATTGGGTTGCCTGTTCCAAATTGAGTTCTTAGTAATAAATATAAAGTGTGATTCTTATTGATCAAATATATCTGCCACTTAGGTTCTAAGAGAACTTGTTTAAAATTTAGAGTTGGTTGCACAGGTGTAAAGTTTGATATTTACCACATACTATATGTCACTTCCATTCAATGAATTGAATGTTTAATTTTGCCATCCTTGTCGGAGAACAATGTGGAAATTTCAGAAACTCTTCTCAAAGAATGACCAGGTGTCAAAGACTCTGAATTTCTGTTTCTAGATCAGTGTCATCCAATAGAAATATAAAGTGAGCTAAATGCAAGTTGTATGTGAAGTTTGAAATTTTCTAGCACCGCATTTTAAAAAGTAAAAGAGGTGAAATTAATTTGCATACTGTAATATATTTAACCAGATATATCCAAAATATTACATTTAGCAGGTAATGTATATAAAAATTATTGCAATATTGCACATTCATTATTTTTTTTTAAAAATCTGGTGTGTATTTTACACTCCCAGCTCACCTGGATTTAGATTAGCCAGATTTTAAATGCTGAATAGTTTCGCTCGGCTCTGAAGACTTAGTGACTGTTATGAAGTGAATTGTGTGTCCCCCAAATTCATGTGTTAGAATCCTAACCCCCACTACCTCAGAATGTGACCTTATTTGGAGATAGGGTTGTTACCAAGTAAAAACAAGGTCATTTCAGGGTGAACCTTTAGGGTGGATCCTAATCCAGTATGACTGATGTCCTTCTAAAATGGGGAGGCCTGGGGACAGGCTCACACACAGGGAGAATTCCACCTGGAGAGGAAGGCAGAGACTGGGAGATGCATCTCCAACCCCAGGACCGCGGAAGATCGCCCACCATCCCCAGAAGCTAGGAGGGAGTCATGGAACACTCTCCCTCACAGCCTCAGAAGGAACCAACCCTGCTGGTGTCTTATTTTGGACGTCCAGCCTCCAGAACTGTGAGGGAATACCTTTCCATTGTTTCAGGCACCCGGCCTGTGGTGCGTTGTTACTGCAGCCCTGGCAAACCACTTCGGAACTTTTGGTTGGTGGCTGCCATTGTTCCAAAGCTTTCCTCTCCTTGCCTTGAATCTCCTCTTCTCCTCCCTCTGTGCTTTCTCCTCTGGCCTCTCCGTCACTCAACTTTCCTGCCCTCTCTCATCGTATTTCACAGGATTTCCCTCTCATAGCACACAGGTAAGCAGGGAGTTTCCGTGGCAGTAAACCCGAGATGGGTTCCACCTGAGCAGGGAGATGCCTTGACTTGCTTCACATCTCCAGCGGGGGTAATATTATCCGCCAGCTGTCCCTGGAGCTGCTGTTGTGAAGGTGAAGGGCTGACTCAGAAAGTACTCTGAAACCTGTAAATAATGACATGGATGAGAATGAGTATTTTGTGTGTTTTACTCACACATGTTAGGACTCAAAGATGGAATGAAGCATTTTCCAAGTTACTTTGATTTGTTCTCTCTGTAATCATCTAGGGTTCCTATTTCATGATAGGGAATGTGTGAAAGGGCATAGGGCCCTGCTACTTTCTTTCTTTCTTTTTTTTTTGAGATGGAGTCTTGCTCTGTTACCCAGGCTGAAGTGCAGTGGCATGGACTCGGTTCACTGCAACCTCCACCTCCCAGGTTTAAGCAATTCACCTACCTCAGCCTCCCGAGTAGCTGGGATTACAGGTGCCTGCCACTATGCCTGGTTAATTTTTTGTAGTTTTAGTAGAAACAAGGTTTCACCATGTTGGCCAGGCTGATCTCAAACTCCTGACCTCAGATGATCCACCCGCCTCGGCCTCGAAAAGTGCCGGGATTATAAGCGTGAGCCACCGCACCCAACCTGGCCCTGCCACTTTCTTGCCATCTGGCAGTAGTGGGCTTCTACTGGCTGCCTCCCAAGCATGTTTTATAGTCTTCTTCACCCAGCGCAGAGCGGCCTCCCTAATTCACAGACCATGTGTTATAGGTGATATGGATCCCACCCCCATCTCTAGAAGTTGGTCTCAAATAAGATCTCTGCATCAGATAATTCTAAGGGGTATCATCTTGATATTGTTTGGCTTTGTGTCCCCACCCAAATCTCATCTTGAATTGTAATCCCATAATCCCCAGGTGTCACGGGAGGGACCCCTGTCATGGGAGTCATGGGAGATAACTGAATCATGGCTTCGTGTCCCCACCCAAATCTCATCTTAAATTGTAATCCCATAATCCCCAGGTGTCATGGGAGGGACCCCTGTCATGGGTGTCATGGGAGATAATTGAATCATGGCTGTTTCTCCCATGCTCTTCTTGTGATAGTGAGTGAGTTATCAGGAGATCTGATGGTTTTATAAGCATCTGGCATTTCTCCTGCTGGCACTCATTCTCTCTCCTTCTGTCCTGAGAAGAGGTGCCTTCCACCATGATTGTAAGTTCCTGAGGCCTCCTTAGCCATGCAGAACTATAAGTCAATCAAATGTCTTTTCATTATAAGTTACCCAATCTGGAGTATTTCTTAATAGCAGCATGAGAATGGACGACTACACATCAGCATTGTCATAAATGTGTATAGTGAACTTGAAGTTGTGCAGTGCACAACCTGCACAGTCGTACATGATAGCCCCAGTCCTACACAATTAAATCAATCAGGCGATCCTACTCTCTGACCATAATCACAGGTACAGAGTGGGCACTAAAATCCTTTAAAGCTGTGGGAAGAGATTTTCCGGGCTTACTGATAAAAAAAAAGCTCTTGCCTTCTCCAGGGACCCACTGAGAGACAGCATTCTGAGTGTGATATAAATATATTAGGCTGGCAGCTGTGCTCATGAGAGAAGTGCTAGTGCCTCTTGAGAAGTCACTAGGTGGAGCTTGAGCAATAAGAGAACAGAGATCTGGGGGAGCCAGGGCTTATGCTTATGTCTCTTGATCAAGCCTTGCCTGAAGCACCTGTGCAATTCATTACCTGAGCCCATATATTTGCTTTATAGAGATGGTTTGAGTTGGATTTTCTGTCCATTGCTACCCAAAGAATTCTAAATGCTGCACTGGAGATGGAAATAAAGAAACGGGGAGGTAGAGATGTGTTTCTGGTTAATGGTGCCACAACAAAAACACAAACGACTTCTTCAAGCATCTACAACAATTGCCACAGCAATTTGAATTACATTTTCTAATGAAAACCGGGCCAAATGATGGTTAGCATTCTCAGCTCATTCATAGCAATGTGCTTAACGTCTATTTGTGATTGTCCAATGCTAAAAATGTATACCAGTTGGCATTAAAAACCTAAACTATTTCTACCACTGTATGGCTTTTAATTAAGCTTGTGGTCTAGCCTGAAAACTTAATCTACTATGCGTATCTTTATTTCTAAAGTAATACGTTCTTTTGAGTTCAACCTACCTAAAAACATACTTACGGTATACTACCTATTTGTAAATTAGAATTTGTCATAGGTATAATAACACTGCCCATTGTTCTCATGAATTCATAGCAAGGGGAAACCCTCCTGTACAGATGTCATGACTGCTTACTCAGGGGAGACCATTTAGATCTTAACCCCATTTCCTACTGCAAATACCGAAAGTTGGATCAATGTATGCCCCTAGTTATAAATATGTAATATCATTTCTAAAGTCTTCAGCAGCAGAATCCTAGAGGGCCCCTAAATTTCAGTCTTCGCTTTGTTCCAGCCATATACCAGCTGTTTCTCCCAAGTTCATCATCTACAGGCTGTTTTCAGTTCCTTCTGGGACCAAGGAGAGGCCACTGCGACAGTATATCAATAGAGCAATCCTTGCTAAATAATGAAATTTGGAAACAGGCTGGGCTCAGTGGCTCATACCTGTAATTCTAGCACTTTAGGAGGCTGAGGAGGGAGGATTGCTTGAGCTCAGGAGTTCAAGGCTCCAGTTAGCTATGATTACACCACTGCACTCCTGCTTGGGTGACAGAGCGAGACCCTGTCTCTTAAAAAGTTTTTGGCTACTTTGTAACTGAAAGAAATCATCTCTAGAATGTCCTTCCCAGGGAAGCTGGGCCACCTGCCTAGCCCCTTTCTGCCTGCCTTTCTTGGGTGCATAGGTTTTTCTGTTGTGCCCCTTCCCAAGGCAGGAGCTGGCATCTCCTTCCCTCCTGCAAAATTCAGTCTTGTGGATCTTCTTGTTATTTTCTGCACTGATTTTGTATAGTTTCCTCTGGAGCAAACATCGGAAGTCGCTGTCGGATATGCCAGGGCCGTCTGCCCTGTTGTGTTCTGTGTGGCTAACTGCAGATTACTCCCTGGGTTTGTTTCAAGCCCTTGGAACCAGAATAGAGGTGACACTCTCCTGTTTGTAGTCTCTGGCTGTGATTTTTTTGATCCCTGTTCTGAGCCTACTGTTTTTTTTTTTTTTTTCCTCCTTTGCTCACTCTTCTAGCTCGTTTCCTTCCATATCTTCCACTGGCTCAGTTTGCCTAAGCCCTCTGCGTTTGGCACTAAATCGTAGTTTATTCTAATCCTTTGCTTGGAAGCTGATGCTAGTAACCAGATGGCAATAAAAAGACACTGAATGCAACATTTATACCTGTGAATTGAGAGAAAATACTCTTCCTGGGAAAACAGTCGTGTTTTTCTCTGTTGGGGTAAAATGATATTTCCAAAAATTCTATTGTTTTCTGACTTGGATAAATGTTAAAGTATGTTTATTAGAAAGTATACTTTAAAATAGTTTTTAGTCTAAAGAAATAGTGCTGCTCCTCAGAGCTTTGGCAAATAGCGCTTTTCATTTGTTCTTCTTTTCCTGTCTCTTCTTTCTTTTCACTCTCTCACCATCTATAGATTTAAAATACATGTCATTTTATTACTATTTACCGTATTAACTAAACTCACTTTTTATGTTCAAAAAGATGAATGAGTGGAGTATTTTAAATCTGGCTCTTAAAAAAAGCACTGTGTACTCCAGGTTCGAAAGCTGTTATTTTCTCTGACAGCCACAAGCACGATTTCTGTGTTCTTAAGCCATCTGACAACTTGGGGACACATACTGGCCTTTGATACCAACTGGGCCAGAGTATTCTTTCTTGAGACTTTTCAAACTAGAGCTAGAAGAGAGGTGCCCCCTGTATTAATCAGCTACTGCTGCATAACAAAGAACCCTAAAATCAGAATCACTTAAAACAGTGAGCATTCACTTGCTTCATACCTCTTCAGGTCTGCTGAGTGGGCTCCACCGACCTCAGTGGGCCTCCTCCTGTGTCTTTAGGCTGGCAGTGGGTGATGTGATTTAAGGATGTTTCTAGTCCACACTGCATGTTTGCACATCTGTTGCATATGTCTTTGCTATGGTTTGGGTATCTGAGCCCCCCAAATATCATGTTGAAATTTGATCATCAGTGTTGGAGGCAAGGCCTGGTGGGAGGTGTTTGAGTCATGAAGGAGGATCCCTCATAAATGGCTTGGTGCCATTCTTGTGGGAATGAGTGAATTCTTCTGAGAGCTGGTTTTTGAAAAGAGCCTGGTACCTCCTCCTCTTTCTTTCTCTTGCTTCCTCTCACACCATGTGACTCCCCTTCACCTTCCACCATGAGTGGAAGCAGCCTGAAGCCTTCAGCAAAAGCAGATAGATACCAGTGCCAAGCTTGTCCAGCCTGCAGAACTGTGAGCCAAGTAAACTTTTTTTCTTTATCAACTGCCCAGCTGCAGGCATGCCTTTTTTTTTTTTTTTTTTTTTTTTTTTGTAGCAAAGTAAAAACAGATTGAGTCAGTCTTTAACCTGTCAGCAGATGAGTTGGGGAATATTCTGCAAGAGAGGAAATGCAAACCTGCAAGGTCACATGGACCTAGGCTCTGAAAGGTCATATGACTTCTACTCTTATGCCATTGACCAAAACAAGCCCAGCGAACAAGCACAAACTCAAGACACAAGCATACACCTCCCACTAGGAGGCCAGGCCAGAGTGTGGATACGTGGAAGGGTGAAGAATTGGACCAGTCCTTCTATACAACAGCGCTTTTCTTCTCTGGGCGTGGAGCTGCTAGGAGTGAGCTCCGCATGCAGTCATTTGTCTCTGGTGGGAGAAGACAAAGCAAAGTCTAGAGAGAAGCAATGGAAGAGAGGACGGAAGAGGGTCCCAATCATTTTCTAGTTGTGAATAACATCTTTGGCTATGCTTAAATTGCTGCACTTGGGAGGTTTGGTTAATCACTTTTTTTTTTTTT
>NW_016107453.1:3683151-3726196 GCF_001604975.1 Cebus imitator
TTTTTTACTATGAGGTAGGCTACTCCACTATCCCCCCAAACTCTTCTTTCTTGCATTTATTAGTATAAACTGCATTTCTGGTACTTGCCACCGAAGAGTTATGACCCATCTATACTATTTTTCTAGATCAGAGGGTTTTTATTTCAAAAGTTGCTGTCCCTATCCCAATGCAAAGCTTTTTAGGTTGATTTTTAGGGGGATAAAATCTTTCATATTGGAAATAAACATATATCACAGGTTATTAGTTTATTAAGTTAAACTGAACCACATAAGTTTCAAATAAATATGTTAATGGAGTTGCAGTAAAAATTACACATAATTAGTGTAAATTGGGAAAGACATATAAAATGGTTGGCACAAGGCAATAACGTCCCTACTTTTAACTCATGAATTTTATCCCTAGGAATTCACTTCAAAAAATTATCTTACAGAAGCAAATGCTCATATGCATGAAACAATTTATGACAGCTGTCATAATAATAAAGGGACATGTCTAAATTAAGAGAATGCTTTAACAAAATATGTTAGTTTATCAGGGTGGAATATTATGTAGTCTTTGTGTTAATTAAGAAAATTATATAAAATATCAAAATCCATTTATGACATAGTAAGTGAAAAAGCAAAACAAAATGCAAAATTACCTGGACATTCAGACTGTATATATGATCACTTCCACTTTATACATGCATACACATACAACACACACAAACTCACACAACTGTTTTCTTTTTGTGTGCAGTAGAAAAAAACCATTTCAAATATACCTGTAATTTTCTCTTGTTCAGATAGGAGACACGCATCATCTTTGATTAAAATTATTCTTCACTGGGACCTTCATTTATGCAAATCCAAAATTCTATTCTAGACTCAAGAAGCTTGAGCCAGACATCTTAAACAGCTCTGAATAAAATTATCATCAAAGGCTGAATTTGTCATGTGCAGAATTGCATCTTTGTAGGATTATGATGATGTTGCCTATGGGTGAAGATGTGGTGGATAAGGCCCTTCCTGCAGTGAGGATAAGCAGGGTTGGAGACTGTCCCCTGGGGACTGGTGGTTCATGGGAATTGGTGGACTGGGGGAGGCCAAGTAGAGAGAAAGCCAGTCGAGAGGCATGGCTGATGGACTCAACTCCAGGACCAGTGATAGTTCATATCCAGTGCTGTATTTTTCTTTTTCTCCATTATAATTCTCATCTTTACTCTCAAGCCTCCAGGAAATTGTCTTAAATGTTCATCCAGATATTTTCTATACTTTTGGGAATGAAAGGAGGAGCCTGCAACTCTCCTTGGATGAAATAAGAGCCTGAATTGCCTGAAAAAGTGATAAGAAGATGCTCAGTTGTGATCGGAGGGGAAGTCTCGGAGCAGAAGTCCAGAATAAGTTAAGTGTGGACTGCATAAGAATTCCGTATTTCTGTTTGCCAAATACTTTACTTTTCCTTCATCTTTTCCCATGGGAGGAGTTTACTCTTCAACTCTGTCAAACTCAAGAGAGGCCATTTGATTTGCTGTGGCCGATGAAATGGAGCAGGATAAACGTCATTTCTGGGAACCAGTGCCTTGTTCTCCATGTCTCCCCTCTCTCATCCTGGGCCTGATAATATTCCAGCTGGATGCTGCTCCTTCATCCTGGAACTTAGAGTGAAGTTTTGGGAGGGCGTCAAAGCAAGAGCCCACTTTCATTCAACATGTTATGTGGGTGTGCTGGTTAATTTTATGTGTCAACTTGACTGGATCATGGAGTGGCCAGATATTTGGCAAAGCTTTTCTGGGTGTCTATGATGGTGTTTCCAGATGAGATTTGTGTTTAAGTCAGTGGACTCCATAAGATAGATTGCCCTTCCCTGAATGGAAGGGTATTACCCAATCGTTGAGAGCCTGAACAGAACAAAATGTGGAGGAAGGAGAATTCACTTCTTCTGCCTGATTGTTTGAGCTGAGATATCAGTCTCCTTCTGCCCTCAAACTGAGACTTACACCACCAGCCCCATTAGTTCTCAGGCCTTGGATCTGAAACCAAACTACACTACCAGCTTTCCTGGGTCTGCAGCTTGCAGATGGCAGAGAATGGGACTTCTTAGCCTTCATAATCAAGTGAGCTAATTCCTCATAATAAATTCATCTGTATTAGCCCATTCTCACATTGCTATGAAGAAATATCCGAGACTAGGTGATTTACAAAGGAAAGAGGTTTAATTGACTCACAGTTCTGCATTGCTGGGAGGCCTCAGGAAACTGACAATCATGGCAGAAGGTAAAGGAGAAGCAGATGCCTTCTTCACAAGGGCAGCAGGATGGAGTGAGTGCAAGCAGGGGAAATGTCGGATGCTTATAAATCCATCAGATATTGTGAGAACTCACTATCACAAGAACAGCATGGAGGAACCGCCCTCATGATCCAATTACCTCCACCTGGTCCAGCCCTTGACACGTGGGGATTACAGTTCCAGGTGAGATTTGGGTGGGGACACAGAGCCAAACCATATCAGTATCTCTGTCTCTATAAAATCCCTTATTGGTTTTGTTTCTCTGGAAAACCCTAATACAGTGAGAAAGAAGTAAACCTTTGTGGTTGTAAGTCACTGAGACTTTGGGGTTATTGGTTACTGTAGCATAATCTGGCCTATTCTAATTTGTACGATGGGATTTTTATTTTGTTTTTTCCACAAACACTAAGGAAGTAGTATGTGGGAGGCTGGACCTCATGTTGCCATCAGTAGGGGGATTTCTGTAGCCTGAAGACCTATAAGCCTTTTGGATTACTCTTTAACTTGCCCTTGGCTTTTATGTTGATGCCAAGCAGTATATTTATACTCCCCTAAAATGTGTTTTTCTCTATACAAATGGTGTTTTTGTTAACTCTTACCAGCTGCAATCTCAACTTTTGCCTCTAATTTTTCCCATAATATTCAGTAACTCTAGTGATAGCTGTCTGTGCACATTGTACTGAGACTAATTCAGAGAGTATGTTGGACGAACTTTGCTTTTTACTTAATTGTCAAAAACCATAATCGATACAGCTTTGGTATAACAACTGCACCTTGGCAAAACCTGGAGGTCTCTATCTTAACAATTTTCCCAATTTTTATTTTAGAAAGCCATTCTGCTTGTTGTGTTTTTAAATAAAAGGATTTGACTTTAGGCTGACAATTTAGCATTTAACTATGGTTCCCCCACCTGCCCACAATTCCACAAGAGCAGGGATCTAGATTAATTAGATAAACCTCATTAGTTTCTGATGGAGGAGGCATTCACAGAAACAACCCACTGACAACTAAGGAGCTGCTGTGATGGGATGGACAGCCTGCAGCTGAGTCAGCGGCAGCCTCTGCAGGCACTTTAATTCCTCGCTCTTCTGGTCAAGTGTCTCTTGGTAAAGGCAGGTGGAGGAACCAAAGCAATTACCTAGATAATTAAGGAAAAACAAACCTGTATGTGGCAGGTAACTTGGGGAGCTGCTTCTCATTTTTTAGAGGCAACTATTTTTATTCTTTGCTTCCTTGGAATCAGCAGGAATCTGATCTAGCTCCCAAGAGCAATTTGAACAATTATAATGATCTCACCGGCTTCCTATGAACTCCCCTCCTCATTGATCTAGAGTTTGGAATAGCTTTGTCAGATCTCAGGGGTGTGTTGCTACTGATTTGTGGCAAAATCCCAATAATAACTGTGAAAATGTTTGTCCATTTGTGAAACTTCAGAAATCAGGTCTAGCAAATCGTTCTCATCTAGTGATTCTGGGGCAAGGTGAGAACTGTACCCGCACAGGCCGGGTGAATAAGAGGCTAGTTGTGGTGGAGGCCAAGGAAGAAGACGTACTATGTGTCAGTCTGTCTATGAGGCATTTGCTGAACCTTCCCCTCCAATGCATTCCTACAAGGCAGGTCCACGACTTTTACTTTACAGATGAGAAGATGGAGTCTCCACAAGGCTCACAGCTGGTGAGTGACAAAACCAGAATTCAAACTCAGATCCATTTCATTGTGACATTTGTTTCCACTACCCTAGTGGCTCTGGGAGAAGCCAGAACGCATATTTTTGTAAAGTCTCATAGGTGTTTCTAGTGTCATCTGGGTTGGAAACTGTGCATGAAGGCAGTGATTCTCAAGCTTTAGCATTAATTAGTATCCCGTTAGGCTTGTAAAAACACAGATTGCAGGCCCCACACTTAGATTTCTGACTTGGTAGGTAGGTCTGAGTTGGGACCCAGAAATTTGCATTTCTAATAAGTTCTCAAGTGATGTTGATGCAGGGACCTAGGGACCACACTGTGAGAACCACCACTGCATTAAGGTGAACTCAGAGCTGAATCTGACGTGAAAAGCTACATTAATGGGGATGACATCAGATATCTGCAAAGTAACTTAATAGTGAATGGCTGAGACTAAGTCTTGACTAATATTAAAACTAACACATCTGAAAAGACTATGCCCATCATAGGTGTATGGTCAGAATAGACACATCATAGAATGGGGCAGAAAATGTAGCTGATGCTTCATCTAGAGGGAAGAAGTGATGTAAGCATCAGTTTCCATCTTTGCTGTGACTTCCCTGGACACCAAGAAATCATATGAGCATTAATTTGATTTATTTGATTGATTGATGTATTTTTTTCAGGTACATGTGATGGTCTCAGTGTGTTTCTCAGTACCACCGCTTCGTAGTCCTGTTAATGCCACTGCTGTTGAAGTCTGTGTGAATGGTGCCCCCTGGTGGAATGGAAAAGGTAGTGTATTACAGTACGCTGTAAACGAATGACCTAGCGTTGTTACCATGCTCCTAGAGACCACTCCACTCACCTTAAACTAGTGAGCCTAAAACCAGTCCCTGGGACCCATGAGAACATGGTCTCTGAGAGCCCTGCCCTTGAGAAAGGTTCTCCTCAGCAATACTCCAACAGACTCCAGACCTAAAATCCTTAAAATGTGAAAATGGTGGAAGAGGGTGAACAAATCCATATGTTGTCATGGTAGGTATCTTTCTTCTTAGCTTTATGTGATGAAATGATCCCAAGATCTGGCTTACAAAGTAGGGATTGTGACTGAAGCCTTTGGACAGGTATTTAGGCCCTTATTAGTGTTCTTTTTTGTCTAGAGAATGGGATGCCAGGAATGTCAGAGGCTTTTCTGTCTCTCCCCTGCTCTCATGCCTAGAAACAAGAGCCCCCACAAAAATCTCTCATTCCTCAGGGCTGACGAAAAGCCCAGTAGCACAATGGACAGAAGTGTGTCTTTGTGAGAAAGCAGGAAGTTTCTTCATTTGAACTCTTTGGTCTAGACAGATTCCTCTACCAGTGGTGAAAGAGACTCTGCATAACTCCCTGTCCCCACCATTGGAAGGCCACACTTATCCTTTGCGTTCATGCTTCTCTATGATCCACAAGTTTCCCAGGAACACCTGGATTCAAAGCTCAAGTCCACCACTTAATAGCTATGTGACCTTATGTATCAGTTGGCTATGAGGATTACAGATAAAGAGGTATAGAGCTGGTAGCAGTGACCATGACTGACACATCTTCACATTACATAATTCTGACAAGCATTATTACTGTCCTTTTCTGTAATTCAGACATGCTTGTTAAGAAGGTGCCAGGGACAATTAGTACATGCTGGGTATGAAAGGGCTTGAAAAATATTTCATGAATGGGGTTAGCATTGAGGAGTCCAATCCAT
The DNA here is from genome assembly GCF_001604975.1 of Cebus imitator. Classification (NCBI taxonomy): domain Eukaryota; kingdom Metazoa; phylum Chordata; class Mammalia; order Primates; family Cebidae; genus Cebus; species Cebus imitator. The sequence goes on from NW_016107453.1 coordinate 3,688,826, forward strand.
GTACAATGGGTAAAATCAGAAAGTCGTTGAGGGTAGTGTATTAGTCCGTTTTCATACTGCTGATAAAGACATACCTGAGACTGGGTAATTTATAAACAAAGAAGAGGTTTAATGGACTCACAGTTCCACGTGGCTGGGGAGGCTTCACCATCATGGTGGAAGGTGAAAGGCACGTCTTACATGGCAGCAGGCAGGACAGAATGAGAGCCAAGCCAAAGGGGAAACTGCCTGTAAAACCACCAGATCTTGTGAAACTTGCTCACTACCATGAGAACAGTATGGGGGAAACTGCCTCTATGATTGAATGATCTCCCACTGGGTCCCTCCCACGACACATGGGAATTATGGGAGCTATAATTCAAGATGAGATTTATGAGATTTGTATGGGGACACAGCCAAACTGTATCAAGCAGTTACGTAAGAGAACCAGTGGAGAGGTATGAACTCCAGAGGAGATAACTCACCTGGAAAGTAGGTAATCAGGAATATAGGACCCCAGTATGATGAAAAAAAGCGGGTTGTGGATATGGGAGGCGTATGTCAGAGGGAGGAAACGCTGCTCTTCATGCCTGTTCAACCCATTCAACCCAAGGTTTCCCCTTCCTCTTAAGGGCTATTTCCCTCTAATGAGAGTTGTTCACACTGCTGATTAGAGACAATTAAGGTGCACAAATCAATTTGTGTAGGTTGTGGCCAGCATTTAAAGAACAAAACAGAATATGAAATATCAGTGTGCATTGCACATAGTGAGAAATATTACGTTATGAAACTTTAATCGGTTAAGCATGTACATATTTATAGGGGTATGACGTAAAGTGTATTTTTCCTCTGGGTCTTGGTACAAGGAGTTTGAGAGCTGTGGCTCTAGTGAGTCCACAGAGGTGGGGAGCAGGGTGGGGAGTTTTCTCATGGCTGCTTTCGCAACGTCCTCTTGACTACTTACTTGCCAGGTTGCTTTTTCCCCATCGACCTTTGAGTCGACCTTTGGGTCTGAGTCAGTTTGGGCTGCTATAGCAAGTACCATAGATTGGGTGGCTTAGAAATTACAGAAATGTATTTCTCACAGTTCCAATTAGGATGTCAGCATGGTCAGATGCTGATGAGGACCCTCTTATGGGTCCCAGCCTGCCGTCTTCTCGTTGTGTCCTCAGAAAGGATTATGGCTCACACTCATAATCCCAGCACTTTGGGAGGCCAAGAAGGGCAGGTCACTTGAGGTCGGGAGTTCAAGACCAGCCCAGCCAACTTGGTGAAACACTGTCTCTACTAAAAATAGAAAAGATTAGCCGGGCATGGTGGTGTGTGCCTGTAATCCCAATTACTGGGAAGGCTGAGGCAGGAGAATCACTTGAACCTGGGAGGTGGAGGTTGTGGTGAGCCAAGATTGCACCAGTGCATGCCTGGGCGACAGTGAGACTTGGTCTCAAAAAACAAAATAAAATAAAATAATCAAAAAAGAAAGAAAGAGAGAAGATAGCTCTCTGGGGACTCATTCATAAGGTCACTAATCCCAGCATAAGAGTTCCACCCTCATGACTCAGTTACCTCTCAAGGCTCCTCCTCCAAATACACTTGCATTGGGGGTTAGGATTTCAGCCTATGGTTATTGGAGGGACATATCACTTAGTCCATAACACTGAGTCAAACCAGGTACCTATTCACTCTCCTTCTAGTGGGGCCTGGGGCACAGGCCGCCTTCCGATGCACTGTGGCCATCTCTGGAAAGTCCTAGCAGTGAGGATGGGGTGGAGGGAGGTTGAACATGGGGAAGCTTCCCTTTCTCTCTTTTATTTTGTGACCCAGCCCGTTACTCATTTCAAACTTGATATTAAAGCTGAACCAAATTTTATTACAATGTTTGAGAAACTATCAGAGAAGTTTTTTTTTTTTTTTAAAACTGAATCTCACTCTATCATCTAGGCTGGAGTGCAGTGGCATGATCTGGCTCGCTTCAACTTCCACCTCCAGGGCTCAAGTAATTCTCCTGCCTCAGCCTCCTGAGCAGCTGTGATTACAGGTGTGTGCCACCACGCCCAGCTATTTTTTGTAATTTTAGTAGAGATGGGGTTTCACCAAGTTGGCCAGGCTGGTCTCGAACTCCTGACCTCAAGTGATCTGTCCTTCTCGGCCTCCCCAAGTGCTGAGATTTCAGGTGTGAGCCACCATGCCTGCCTAGAGAAAGAATTTAAACCTATCTGCTTCATTCTGCTTTTCCAGAAGTTCGAGGAAAGGGTGTCCTGGAATTTAAACCCTTGGCTGGGGTCATTTCCCAGATGCTCCTGGCTTATCATTGTGCTTCCCTGACCTCAGGGCCACTTGCCTTGCTGCAGAAGGACACGTTTTCCAACTTGAGCCCTGCAAACATTTATTTTTTTGAGGAAATTCTATGCTATACACACAAAGTTTCATAATATATAAATTTTTTGAGATGGAGTCTCGGTCAGTCTTCAGGCTGGAGTGCAGTGGCACGATCTCGGTTCACTGCAACCTCCACCTCTAGGTTTCAAGCAATCCTCCTGCCTCAGCCTCCTGAGTAACTGGGACTGCAGGTGTGCACCACCATGCCCAGCTAAGTTTTGTATTTTTAGTAGAGATAAGGTTTCACTATATTGGCCAGGATGGTCTCAATCTCCTGACTTCAGGATCTGCCTGCCGTGACTTCCCAAAGTGCTGGATTACAGATGTAAGCCACCGTGCCCAGTCGGTTTCATACATTTTTAAATCCACTTCCGAGTATTTATAAAAAGCCAGTGAAGATTCAAAAGTTCATTTCAGATCCAATAGATTCCCCTATATCTCCTCCCCCATCTGCAGAGCCTGATCATGCTTCTCCACGGGGACTTGGAGTGGGGAGAAGGCGGGCTGCCTTTTCTCTCCTTACCCTCATCTCTCAGGCACTCTTCTCTTTGAATGGGGAAAACAGATGGAAAGGGATGAAGCTCTCATTCCCGGTGACAGCTTTCTCTTGCTTGTTGCTCCTTTTGCTGAGATAGACCCCATCGGGGTGCTCACTGATGGTGAGCATCCCAGGCTGGTTCCTTCTTGGGGTACATATCTGGGTTCCGCATAGGCCATTCAGGGAGAGGGAAAGGCTCCTCCCTAGGTTTTGGCGCAGTTTTCTAACATGAGAGATCAGCTCTAGCTCAGTCTTCTGAGTCCCACCCCAGCTTCTGCCAGCAGTAATGCACCCTGCCATTTCCTGTTTCTGGGACGGCCACCTTGTTGGTGGCCCTTTTGTTTTGGGTACAACAGGAAAGTTCAAGCCCAGCTGCCTTCTGCAGTGTTCCCCTGAGCCATAGGAAACTCAGCGTTCCCTGTGACACTGAATAGCAGAAGGACTTGCTTCCCATCGCTGGCCCCTTTCTGTCATCTAAGTTAAAAACTCCCCTGCTCATAAGCAGATATCCCGCTGTAGATGAAGACACGCTCTCTTATTTCTGACACCCCCAATATCTATGAGTACCTCCCTTCCATTTTTCTCTTCCTTCCTGGAAAACATCAAGACTCTCTGCTTTGTACTGATGACCCAACAAAATGCAGCTGCTTTTCTCCCCGCTCTTCTCAATCTTCTGCCTGCATGGGGTAGGGGAATGGGGGGGCCTGGGGATAGCTGGGAGCAACAGAGCTGATTATGTCCAACCTATTAAGTTTTCGGGGAGTATGTGGCCCCCAGCTGTTGGGAGCTCTCTTCAGAACGAGAGGTTCTTGATGTGTCTTTGCCCTCGACTCTGGGTCTTCGTCACCAATTCTGAAATAACGAAAATAGTCCCATCAACACCCCCTGTATGCAGACAAGAGATCCATGTTATCTATGTGTCCCCTTTGAAGACTTAAGTTGAAAGGCTCTGGAACTGAAGTTTTGAAATGGCCATAAACGTGCCTGAGCACCTGCCAGGAGATGGTGTGTCAGGAGAAGCCTGTCCTATTGGACAAATGCCTGTGGCCTTGAGGGTGATCTGGCCCCCGGTACAGCAGCATCATTGTTGCCAAGTAGATATTTTCGAGTTAAGAGCAGAAATTAAAAATGCACAAAGTTAGGAGACGAACATCCATTTTCCAGAACGAGGCAAGGCATTTTGGTATATAATGCATTTCGATTAAATAAAAGTAACTCGAAAAAAAATTCATGTTACATTTCCCATCAGTAAGAGTTGAGTTGCAGAAATCCCAGAATTTATTGGATTTCTAATATATTTTTTTAAAAAGTATTGTAAAACTGTGCCTATATTATTTGGTTATTTTAGTATTTTAGTAAATAACTCACCACACTTACATGGAAGTGCAAATTCTTGAAGTTTTTTTTTTTAATAGAATCTGTTAGTTTATCATAGAAATAAGATTACCTATTGTAAAATATTCAGCTGGTAAACACATGTACATTAAATGCACCTTCAGCTTTGTCATTGTTTTTGTTTATTTAACCTGAAGTAGAAGTTGCCCTGGAAGTCTGGGCGTGAGCAGATCACCTGAGGTCAGAAGTTTGAGACTGGCTTGGCCAATGGCAAAATCCTGTCTCTACTAAAAATATAAAAAAATTAGCCGGGCGTGGTGGTGTGTGCCTGTAATCCCATCTACTCAGGAGGCTGAGGCGGGAGAATCGCTTAAGCCCGGCAGGTGGAGGTTGCAGTGAGCAGAGATTGTGCCACTGCACTCCAGCCCGGGTGACAGAGTGAGGAGACTCTGTCTCAGAAAAAAAAAAAGAAGTTACCATGGGAGGATGCAGGGCCTTGTTACTATATGAAGTGGTAAAGACAGTGCCTCTGCCCTGAGCACCATCCAGAAATATCCATTAGACTTCCGTCGCCATGACGTTTTGGGGGGGTGGTCAATGCCCTCCTTTATCTTCTCCATCCTGTGCTCTACACAGCCTTCCTTCCTGATGCTCCCTGAGTATCCCTGATGCTCTGACCACTGTGTTGATATATCTCTTTCATGGCTAAAGGCCCCAGTGATTCTCCCTCCAGTTCACTTAGGTGACTAACATGGAGGTGTGAGTCCGAGATTCCTAGCTCCCTTGTGGCTCTATCTTATCAGGGGAAGAGTAGCCTCTTCTTATCAGGGCTACTTTTGCTTTGATTCCATCTTTCAGGTTCTCGTGACTTCCCAACTCAGATAAAGCTTGACACAAGTTACCTAGTGCCTACCTAGACAGGAAGCAAACATCAGCATACTTGGAAAACTATATCCCAAATCATTTGTTCTTGGCAACTGCCAGTGGTGGGGTGGGGGACGGGTAGCCGGACTCTTTCACTTTGGAGTGGGGTGACCTTCAAAATGCATATTTAATAACCAGTTGTCTTGGGTGCCTGATAAAATCAGTAACTGACCAATTAGTATGGCCAAACCACTGAGTACTGGCTGAATATCAGATTGGGCAGGAGCCCAAACAGACAGACCTCTGGGCGATGTTTCCAGTAGATTAGTTTTGTTTGGTATGCAGAGTGATTTTGAAATATGATATGTGTTTGAGTGCCTTGAGGCTAAGCAGACATTCTCCATTTCCCAGTCTCCCCTCTTGTTCCCTGCCCTAGAGTTGGCTGGCTTTACTCGTTTATATTACCCTGGGTTCCTGAAAAGCATCTGCTTGTGCTAGGCTGCTCTCAAACCTTTCCTTGTGGCCTGGTCTCCATCCGGCAGCTGATAGCTCCAATTTGTTTCTTGCCATGTCCTCTCAGCTTGTCTCCATGCAAGTGGAATTGTGTGTAGCCCCCTGGTTGTGGGTCCTAAATTTCCACAGAGGTAGGCTTTCTATTCTGGATCTGAATCATACTTATATTTCAGTGGCATAGTAAATGATAATTGATTTCGAAATGAGAGACTGCATGTACAAAGACAATGGCCAGACCCGCATATAAAAATAGAACAGCTTACACCTACCTGCCCAGAAAACCAACCCCTTGTTTCCAACAGACAGCCCAGGAAGCCAGCTTACTTTAAGTCAGACTTAGAGGGGGTCAGATGCTATCTAGGGCAATAGTCTAGGAAGTTAACAATCACTTCTGGAACAATTGGTCTAAAATGACCAGGACTTGAAGAATGACTGACAGCTTCCTGAATTTCTGTCACCACTTCCAACTTAGGACCAACCAGAGAAAGGCAAATATGCAATAGGATACTGGTTTCTAGCTAGGTGACCCCAGCTTCCCCATACCAGCTGCCTGCAATCAGGGCACACAGGAAGCCTTCCCCTTTTCCACTGTAAGCCTTTTTCACTCTGCCTGCCTTAGAGTTCTTGGCCAAAATGCAACTGATGATGGCCAACTTCCTTGTCTTTTTTTTTTTTAAATTTCACTTGAAGTTCTCGGGTACATGTGCAGATCTTGCAGGTTTGTTAGGTATACACATGCCATGGTGGTTTGCTGTCTCCATCCCCCGTCACCTACATTAGGTATTTCTCCTAATGTTATCCCTCCTCAATCTCTCCACCCCTTGCTATCCCTCCCCTAGCCCTCCATCCCCTAACAGACCCCAGTGTGTGATGCTCCTCCTGCTGTGTCCATGTGTTCTCATCGTTCAATACCCACTTATGAGTGAGAACATGCAGTGCTTGGTTTTCTGTTCTTGTGTCAGTTTGCTGAGAATGATGGTTTCCAGGTTCATCCATGTCCCTACAAAGGACACAAACTCATCATTTTTTATGGCTGCATACTATTCCATGGTATATATGTACCACATTTTCTTTAACCAGTCTATTGTTGATGGACATTTGGGTTGGTTCCAAGTCTTTGCTATTATAAACTGTGCTTCAATGAACATACATGTGCATGTGTCTTTATAATAGAATGATTTATAATCCTTTGGGTATATACCCAGTAATGGGATTGATGGGTCAAATGGTATTTCTATTTCTAGATGCTTGAAGAATCGCCACACTGTCTTCCACAATGGTTGCAGTAGTTTTCACTTCCACCAACAGTGTAAAAGTGTTCCTATTTCTCCACATCCTCTCCAGCATCTGTTTTCTCCAGATTTTTTAATGATTGCTATTCTAACTGGCATGAGATGGCATCTCAATGTGGTTTTGATTTCATTTTTCTAATGACCAGTGATGATGAGCATTTTTTCATGTTTGTTGGCCGCATGAATGTCTTCTTTTGAAAAATGTCTGTTCATATCCTTCGCCAACGTTTTGATGGGGTTGTTTGTTTTTTTCTTGTACATGTGTTTTAGTTCTTTGTAGATCCTGGATATTAGCCCTTTGTCACATAGGTAGCTGGCAAAAAATTTTTTCCCATTCTGTTGGCTGCCGGTTCACTCTAATTGTTTCTTTTGCTGTGCAGAAGCTCTTAAGTTTAATTAGATTGCATTTTTCTATTTTGGCTTTTGTTGCCATTGCTTTTAGTATTTTTGTCATGAAGTCCTTGCCCATGTCTGTGTCCTGAATGGCATTGCCTAGGTTTTCTTCTGGGGTTTTTATGGTGTTAGGTCTTATGTCTAAATCTTTAATACATCTGGAGTTAATTTTTGTATAAGGTCTAAGGAAGGGGTCCAGTTTCAGCTTTCTGCACCTGGCTAGCCAGTTTTCTGAACACCATTTATTAAACAGAGAATCCTTTCCCCATTGCTTGTTTTTGTCAGGTTTGTCAAAGATCAGTTAGTTGTAGGTGTAGCATTACTTCCAAGGCCTCTGTTCTTTTCCATTGGTCTATATCTCTGTTTTGGTACCAGTACCATGCTGTTTTGATTACTGTAGCCTTGTAGTATAGTTTGAAGTCACGTAGCATGATGCCTCCAGCTTTGTTCTTTTTGCTTATGATTGTCTTGGCTATGTGGGCTCTTTTTTGTTTCCATATGAAGTTTAAGGTGTTTTTTTCCAGTTCTGTGAAGGTCAATGGTAGCTTGATGGGGACAGCATTGAATCTATAAATTACTTTGGTCTTTATGGCCATTTTTGCAATATTGATTCTTCCTAACCATAAGCATGGAATGTTTTCCATCTGTTTGTGTCTTTTCTTATTTCTTGAGCAGTAGTTTGTAGTTCTCCTTGAAGAGGTCCCTCACATCCTTTGTTAGTTGTATTTCTAGGTATTTTATTCTCTTTGTAGTAATTACGAATGGGAGTTTGCTCATGATTTGGCTCTCTGTTTGTCTGCTATTGGTGCACAGGAATGCTTGTGATTTTTGCTCATTGATTTTGTATCCTGAGACTTTGCTGAAGTTTGCTTATCATGTTAAGGAGATTTTGGGCTAAGACGATGGGGTCTTCTAAATATACAATCATGTTGTCTGCAAATAGAGACAATTTTACCTCCTCTTTTCGTAATTGAATACCCTTTATTTCTTTTTCTTGCCTGATTGCTCCGGCTAGAACTTCCAATACTATGTTGAATTGGAATGATGAGAGAGGGCACTCTTGTCTAGTGCCAGATTTCAAAGGGAATGCTTCCAGTTTTTGCCCATTCAGTATGATATTGGTTGTGGGTTTGTCATAAATAGCTTTTATTGTTTTGAGATATGTTCCATTGATTCCTAGTTTATTAAGCATTTTTAGCATAAAGGGCTGTTGAATTTTGTCAAAGGCCTTCTCTGTATCTATTGAGATAACCATGTGGTTTTTGTCTTTGGTTCTGTTTATGTGATAGATTATATTTATAGGTTTGCATATGTTGAACCAGGCTTGCATCCCTGAAATGAAGCCTACTTGATCGTGATGGATAAGATTTTTGATGTGCTGTTGCATTCAGTTTGCCAGTATTTTGTTGAAGATTTTTGCATCGATGTTTATCATGGACATTGGCCTGAAATTTTCTTTTTTAGTTGTATCTGTCCCAGGTTTTGGTATCAGGATGATGTTGGTTTCATAAAATGAGTTAGGGAGGAATCCCTCTTTTTGTATTGTTTGGAATAGTTTCAGAAGGAATGGTACCATCTCCTCTTTGTACATCTGGTAGAATTCAGCTGTCAACCAATCTGGACCTGGACTTCTTTTGGTTGGTTAGCTATTAATTGCTGCCTCAACTTCAGACCTTGTATTGGTCTATTCAGGGATTCAGCTTCTTCTGGGTTTAGTCTTGGGAGGGTGTAAGTGTCCAGGAATTTATCCATTTCTTCTAGATTTACTGATTTATGTGCATAGAGTTGTTTTTAGTAATCTCTGATGGTAATTTGTATTTCTGTGGAATCGGTGGTGATATCCCCTTTATCATTTTTTATTGCATCTATTTGAGTCTTCTCTCTTTTCTTTTTTATCAGTCTGGCTAGTGGTCTATCTATTTTGTTGATCTTTTCAAAAAAACACCTCCTGAATTTATTGATTTTTTGAAGGGTTTTTTTGTGTCTCTATCTCCTTCAGTTCTGCTCTGATCTTAGCTATTTCTTGTCTTCTGCTAGCTTTTGAATTCATTTGATCTTGCTCCTCTTGCTCTTTTAATTGTGATGATAGGGTGTTGATTTTAAATATTTCCTCACTTCTCATGTGGGCGTTTATTGCTATAAATTTTCCTCTAGACACTGCTTTAAATGTATCCCAGAGATTCTGGTACATTGTGTTTTTGTTCTCATTGGTTTTGAAAAACATCTTTATTTCTGCCTTCATTTCATTATTTATCTGTAGTCATTCAGGAGCAGGTTGTTCAGTTTCCATGTAGCTGTGTGTTTTAGGGTGAGTTTCTTAATCCTGAGTTCTAATTTGGTTGCATTGTGGTCTGAGAGACTGGTTGTTATGATTTGCGTTTGCTGAGGAGTGATTTACTTCCACTTATGTAGTCAATTTTAGAGTAGGTGTGATGTGGTGCTGGGAAGAATGTATATTCTGTGGATTTGGGGTGGAGAGTTCTGTAGATGTCTATTAGGTCCTCTTAGTCCAGATCTGAGTTCAAGTCCTCGATAGCCTTGTTAATTTTCTGTCTTGTTGCTCTAATATTGACAGTGGAGTGTTAAAGTCTCCCACTATTATTGTGTGAGAGTCTAAGTTTCTTTGTAGATTGGTAAAAACTTGCTTTATGTATCTGGGTGCTCTTGTATTGGGTGCATATATATTTAGGATCATTAGCTCTTCTTGTTGCATTGATCCTTTTACCATTATGTAATGCCCTTCTTTGTCTCTTTTGATTTTTGTTGGTTTAAAGTCCATTTTATTAGAGACTAGGATTGCAACCCCTGCTTTTTTTTTTTTTTTGCCATCCATTTGCTTGATAAATCTTCCTCCATCCCTTTATTTTGAGTCTATGTGTGTCTTTGCACATAAGATGGGTCTCCTGAATACAGCACACTGATGGGTCTTGTCTTTTTATCCAATTTTCCAGTCTGTGTCTTTTGATTGGGGCATTTAGCTCATTTACATTTCAGGTTAATATTGTTATGTGTGAATTTGATCCTGCCATTTTGATACTAGCTGGTTGTTTTGCCTGCTAGTTGATGCTGAACTCCCTTGCTATAACAAGCCCTGAAGAAATAGACTTTTCTTTTCTCCTTTGGTTGGTATTCATTTAATTCATTAATTTAATTTCCACAGAAATCAATTATATTTAGATAATCAAAATAGTAATAAAGGCCCTTAGCAAAATGGCAAAATAGAAAGGAAAAAGTAAGAATCTTGTATGCTGTAAAAGTTTAAGAGGGGTTTGTTTTTCCAGATGCTTTAAATCTCCTCTGTGGGTCACTTCACCAATTCTTCCTGTCACCACAGAAATTTACAGTATTAATAAAACAACTCATGTTAAAATGTTGAACTTTGCTACTTGCCAACTGAAAACTTTTTGAAGCTTAAGGCAGTTATTTCTGCAAAAGATGGCATCAGGTATATTAATTAAAAAGAATGCAGGGAATATTTGAAATATTATTATCTGGGTGACTTTTTTCTACATTTATAAATACTCTACAGTCTCATCACAATTAAAACAATATGAAAAGAGTTTGAAATATAGTTATAGCTTAAAACATGAAAATAATTCTTTTTAACATGAATAATTATCTCACTAGTTTTACAATCTAATAAAAATCAAAGTAAAAGAAAAATGCTAGGCATTTTAATTATGAGAAGTCATGTATTTTGGGAACTTAGAAACGTTACCCACATATTTGTACTCCAGAATCTTCATTCTAGAAATTCTTTCCTCAAAGATGGTGCAAAGAAGTGGAGCTCATGGGTTTCTTTTACAACATGACCTAAAACATACAAAGCTCTTTATGAAGCACACCTGGTTTTGAATCCAAATTTAACAATAATTTACTTCCCATTTGCACTGTGATGCAGACTATAAATCCATAGTCTGCATATGTTTTTCTTATTCATTCCTCTAAAATTAAAGGAATAAGACTTTTATTATTCTTAACTCTAGGCAGAGAGAGGTAGAGAAGGGAATACTGTAGAAACTGTGTTGTGTTCTAACTTTTCAAGAATCACTTTAGAGTTGACCATAGTATCCTTTATACATATGCATATTACTCATATTATGATTTTTAAATTGTAAATCCTTCAGAGAATTCTGTGAATACTCCCTTTCTGGTTATCTCCATTGATTGGTGTAGTTTGAAGAAACAGACATCAAAGGTGTTCAATGAATACTTGTTGGCAAATTGATTAAATGCAAGCCCGTTTTATGTTAGACTCAATTTGGAAGATGAGTATGCTGAAACAATAAGTCACTTAACACTTAATTTGTATTATTTGACTCATTCCTCCCTACTCTTTTCGCGAGTTAATTCACATTGACTTATATCTTTGGATTTATTAATTATTCCCCTGCCTCTTTTGTAAAATGAGATTATCTTATATTCGTCTCATCTTAGGTTTTTATGGATTGAAAGGAGCTACAATGTTCCCCCAGATCTGCCTGTCCTCTGTAGACATGAATCTCTTCTCTTTTTTTCAAGCTTTTTTGTATATCAGAATTACCTGGATGGCTGATTATAACTTGGAGTGCTAGGCCCTGCCTCTAGAGTTTCTGATTCTGTGGGCCTGGGATAGGGCCTAAGAATGTATTGCATATATAGTAATTCCCTAGGGGATGCTGGTACTGCTGGTCTCAGAACCACACTTTCGGATCTGCTACTATTGCCCCATGTCCAAGTAATTAGCTGGGAATTTTCACCCCATCATAGTCATTCACCTGCTTAAAGAATGAAGTGGTGGGCACTTTAGTGAGTTTAGCAACCTGTTTCTTTCTCTACCAAATTCAAGAAGTTCTTCATGAGTTGCTGGATGGCTTAAATGATCATATTCTGGAACTTATCCTGAAAACAGGCAAATATCAGTGCAACAGAACACTGGCAGATGTTGATATATAAAATTGCAGGTGATGAAAAGCTCTGAAAGAGCTCCGTGTGTCTCTGGTCTTAACGCTTTCTTAGATTTTGATGGTACGTTATCTTTTTCATTTCAACTCTGTTTTAAATTTTTTATTAAGTAAATTTTGAGGCGTACCCTGAATTAGAGAGTGAATAGCATAATAAAACTTGATGGGACCACTAATTCAGTCCCAATAATTGTCAATATTTTGCCAACTGTGTTTAGTCAATCCCCACTCTTGGTTTCCTTGTGGCCTGGTCTCTATCCGGCAGCTGTTAACTCCAATTTGCTTCTTACCACATCCTCTCAGCTGTCTCCATGTGCATAGGCCTTCATACAAGTGGAATTATGTGAAGCCTCCCCTGGCTGGGGGGCCTACGTTTCCATAGAGGGAGACTCTCTATTCTAAATCCGAATCATACCAATATTTCAGTGGCACATTAAATAATAATTAATTTGGAAATGAGAGACTGTGTATGCAAGGCAATGGCCAGACCATATATAAAAATAGAACAGCTTACACCTAACCACCCAAAAAACCAACCCCTTATTTCTAACAAACAGCCCAGTACACCAGACTGCTTTACGTCAGAGCTGGAGCGGATCAGATACTCTCTGGCAACAGTCTAGGAAGTTAACAATCACTTCTGGAACAATTGGTCTAAAATGTCTAGAACTTCACTAATTTATTGGTAAATACTTCAGTATGAGTCTCTAGCAGACAAGGGCTTTAAAACAATATAACCACAATAATATCACCATACTTAACAAAATTATTATTTTAAATATCATCAGCCCATGTTCAAATTGCCTTGTCCCAAAACAATTTTTAATAGTACATTTGTTCCTATCAGGACCCTTATAAGTTCTTTTGTTAATGTTGGCTGATATACCTTTGAATCCTCTATTATTATTTAACACTTTCTCCTCCTCTTTTTTTCAAGCCATTTATTTTTTGAAAATATGTCATTTTTTCCTGTTGAATTTCCCGCATCCTGGTCTCATGGGATTGCATTCTGTGGTATTGCTACCTACTTTCTATATGTCCCAAATTTCTTGTTAGCTGGTAGTTAAGTCTAGAAACGCAATTAAATTTAGTTTTTATTTTTTTTCAGGGGACAAGAATATTTTATGGGCAATGTTCAAATCAACAGGACCCAATGTCCATTTCTCCCACTTTTCATGATGCTGAGGTTGATGGATTTAGATGTCATCATTCACCCATTATCAATTTTCCCATCAAATACCATTTATGATTATTGCCAAAATCCATTGTCTCCGTAGGGGTTGCAAAATGACATTTTTCTAATCATTTTTCTAATAAGCATTCTTTTTAAATTAGAATTTTTCTATGGAGTGGAACTTTTCCTCACATCTATTTGGTTAGCCTGCAGCACAGTTCATAAATGAGAGGCAAGAAAAATATTGCATTCTGTACCTTTATTTATCCAATTTCATAACAATGAGCTCAGCAATAGCCAAAAATGATTAGTGTGGTTTTTATTTTTCAAAATATCATTATGAATTTGCAGATTTAACATATATTTATATGTTATGTGTTAATATACTGAAATATCTTATATATTGTACATATCTAAAATAATTAATATATTTCAATCAATGAGTTTTAGTTGACAATCCATTGCAAAGGATACTAAATTTGTCTCCATGTTGTTTAATAGCATTGCTCTTAAACTCAGTGTATAACTGCTTTCCTACTATTCTGTTTATTTTTGAAATACAACTGTGCTTAGAATTAAAATATTCTTATTGTAGAAAATTTAGAGAATAAAGCCCCACATAAAGATGAAAATGAAAATCAACTGTATTCTTCCCACTCAAAAAGATTCCCCTTTATAAATTTTGTCAAGTCTCCCTCTCGTTTTGCTCCTAAATATATCATTAAATACTCTTCAACCTGTCATTGTAATTGCTCCCACAGAAATGCTTTCAACCACCCCTCCCCTGAGCCTCATTGCACGTGTCTAGCCAAACGTCAACCCTCATCGCCTCTGCACTTGTGTCTGTTACTGGAGATGATGTAACTGAACCGTTTCCTTTATTTGATGATTTAAAGCCTCCACAGGCACCCATTTGTTCATATCAGGACCCAGAAACTTTCTTGTGTTTCCCAGAACTATTCGTGTGTTCTCCTCAAACCCTTCCCCAACCCTTCCCTCTTTTGTCCTCACTCAGCTATTGACCTGGTTCCATACTTCAGTGAAGTAAAAACCTTCAGATGTTAACTCTAGCATTCTTAATAAAAACTGAATAAAAACTCATCTGCAGCTATTGCCACCTTCTTTCTTCCTGGCACAATGGAGGGCATTTTCTTTCTTCTAGCAAAGTCCAGTCCCTCCCCTTCTCTGCATCCAATGCTCTTTGACCCTTAAAAACACTTCACCGGCCAACATGATGAAACCCTGTCTCTACTAAAATACAAAAAAATTAGCCGGGTGTGGTGGTGCATGCCTGTAGTCCCAGTTGCTAGGGAGGCCGAGGCAGGGGAATCTCTTGGACCCAGAAGGTGGAGGTTGCCGTGGACTGAGATCACTGCCACTGCATTCCAGCCTGGCGACAGAGCAAGACTCCATCTCAACAAACAAACAAACCACTTCACTCTGTTTATCTTCTCTCCCTTCTGTTATCAACTTCCCCCCATCATCTACCAGATCATTTCTGTAACCATATTCTAAACAATAATCCTATCTTAAAAACAACACTACCAACAAAAGCAGTCACTTTCTTGGTTCCGTGTCTCCCTGAAGGAGCCATCCATTTCTGTATTATTCTGCATCGCCAGACGTCTCAGGAGTTGTTAACCATGTCATTTCCACGTCATGTTTTTTTCATTCCAGCCTGGCTCCTCTCCATTCCCATCACTGTACTAAAATTTCTTGCCTCACGATCACTGGAAATCCACAGAGCCACATGTAATGTACACTTCTCTGTCTTCTTCTTACCCTGTCAGCAGCATGGGGTGGAGTTGGCCGTTTTTCTTGAAACACTCTTGTCCTGGTCATTATCAGGCAGGCCATTGCTTCTCTGCTTTCCAAACTCACTGGCTTCTCCCAGCTAGTTTCCTCAGCCAGCTCCTATGCCTTCTTGTAAGTGCTGGCAGTGTCGGGTCCTCTTCCCTTCTCCTGTTACCATTTTTCACTGGGTGATTCCATTAATTTGCAGCTTTAAAATATCTCACTATGACTCAAGACTCCAAAGTTTATACATTCAACCCAACTTTTCTGAGCACCGTAGCCAGCTCTGCTCATGTGACAGTTCAACCTGGATGTCTTACAAACATCTCAAATTAAGCATGTCCAAGATAGAACTTCTCATTTCCCCTCCATGAATCAATTCCTCCTCCATCTGTCTTATGCCAATAAATGACAGCATTATCCATCAGTCGGTCAATTCAGAAATCCGAGTCAGTCCTGATTTTCCCTTTCCAATAACCCCTGTATATCAGGCACAGCAACTCCATTTGATTGTTCCTCCTAAAATTATCCTGACTGTCAACTTTTCTCTGTCTCTGTGGTGAACACCCTGGCCATGGCTCATCCTTCACCTGCCCTATGTCAACACCTCTTTGATGGGTTTCTCAATTCATACTTATTCCTCTACAATCTATTTTCCACATTATGAGCAAGAACATAAATTAAACCTTACATTAAAACCTTCAGTGGATTTCATTATACGTATAATAAATCCAAACTCCGTACAAGGGCTGGATGGCTCTACAGATCCTGTCTCCTGATATCTCTCGAGCCTCAGGCTATGCTACTCCCTACACCAGAGTCACTCTTATTCAAACATACTCAAACCTTCCTGCCTCAGGCTGTTTGTATCTGTTCTAACTTCTGCTTAAAATGTTTTTATCCCTGCTATTGCCATGTGCAACTTCTTATCCATTGGAAGTCAGCTTAAATATGTTCATGTTGAAACTTTTTCTTTCTTTTTTTTGAGATGGGGGACTTGCTTTGTCACCCAGGCTGGAGTACAGTGGCACAATCTTGGCTCACTGCAACCTCTGCCTCCCAGGTTCAAGTGATTCTCCTGCCTCAGCCTCCTGAGTAGCTGGGACTATAGGTGTGCCCCACCATGCCCAGCTAACTTTTGTATTTTTAGTAGAGACAAGGTTTTGCCACATTGGCCAGGCCAGTCTCGAACTCCTGATCTCAAGTGATCTGCCCGCCTTGGCCTCCCAAAGTACTGGGATTACACGTGTGAGCCTGGCCCACGTTGAAGCTTTTTCTGACTGGTGTAATTAAAGTGAGTGTTCCTCAGTTATTTTCTATTTTGTCTTCTTGATGATTCTGTTCATGGCCATTTTCACATTATATAAATATTTATGATAATTGTGTGTTGCTTAATAACAGGGATATGTCCTGAGAAATGCATTTTTGTTATTGTGCTAACATCACAAGTGTATTTACACAAACTCAGATGGTATAGCCTACGACACCCCTAGCCTATGTGGTATAGCCTATTCTCCTGGGCTACAAACGCGTACATGTTACTGCCCTGCATACTTTAAGCAACTGTAACACAATGGTATTTATGTACCTAAACATAGGAAAAGTACAGTAAAACCATGATATTATAATCTTAGGGGACCACTGTTGTATAAGTGGCCTGTCTGGAATGTCATTATGTGATGTGTGGCTGTATTTGTTTTTTTGCTGTTTTCTATAATGAATGTGTACAGGAAAGGTGTCTGGATCCAGACCCCAAGAGAGGGTTCTTGGATCTCATGCAAGAAATAAGTCAGGGCAAGACTGCATTGCAAAGTGAAAGCAAGTTAATTAAGAAAGTAGAGGAATAAAAGAATGACTACTCCATAGACAGAGCAGCTCCAAGAGCTGATGGTTGCTATTTTTATGGTTATCTCTTGATGATATGCTGAACAAGGGGTGGATTATTCATGCCTCCCCTTTTTAGACCATAGAGGGTGCCTTCCTGATGTTGCCATGACATTTGTAAACTGTCAGGGCATTTGTGGGTGTGTAGCAGTGAGGACGATCAGAGGTCACTCTCATCGCCATTTTGGTTTTGGTAGGCTTCGGACGGTTCCTTTACTGCAACCTGTTTTACCAGCATGGTCTTTATGACCTGCATTTTGTGCTGACCTCCTATCTCATCCTGTGACTTAGAATGCCTTAATCATTTGGGAATGCAGCCCAGTAGGTTTTAGCCTCATTTTACCCAGCTTCTATTTAAGATGGAATTGCTCTGGTTCACATGCCTCTGACACTTTCCCCCCTCCCTTTTATAAGAGAACTCTTAATCCTAAGGGTTGCAGAGGGACAAAGATTCATTTTCTGTAGCTTCTTCATGCTGAATAGGGGTGATGATATTCCTGTCTAACAATGAGAGGCTCTTGCATTCAGAGAAGAGAGGAGCTCAGTCAGAAAGCATCGGTATGGTAAGGTCCATTCATAAGTAACTCTTGAGTTTCAACAAAAGGTACTATCTGGAAGATTAATAAGTATTTAAGAAAACATTCAGTAAGCTTATTCTGTATTCCTACACAAAGAGTATAACAGCAATATATTCCAAAGGAGTAAAGCAAAATAAGTAAAGTTTTAGCAAATAAACTAAATTAGAAGGCTTTTCATGAACTGGGCAACAGTTGAAACTAAGCTGGTATGGGCTTGTTAGCTGATTGTAATGTGCCCAGAATTAGAATACTGATCCAGATTTTTACATTACCCATTCCTCTTGTTTCTTCTGAGCAAAAGTCAGAGATCACTGATTGGTTTACAAGAATAAGCAGGGTTAGCCTAAATTGCAGTAACAAATTTAAAAACAAGTGATGAGATTAGAATCTAATAACAAATATACCATATTGTTTGAAACATAATATTTCTCTCTCCAGTTTTCCCTTTTTACAAAAGACGTATCATGGTAAGACTGATTTGCTTTATTTACTTGGCCTGATTATTTGTATAAAGCACAGCAAGAATAATTATTTTTCACAAAAGCTCTTTAAAAATTTACTTTGATGGAACTCTGTTCCATAGAAGGAATCTCAGATAAGACTTTTTAAAAAGCAGAGCCCTGCCATGGATCTGTAACCTCAAATACCTATGAGTTGGGTAAATTCCTCTCCTTTTGAGGTCCCAAGATACCTTGGAGCTCCTGGACTTGTGAGAAAGTGACATTCTTTACTATTCAGGGACTGTGTAGGCAAGGTATGAGGCTAGTTCCCCAAAGAACTTTTATTGGCTCTGCAGGTCAAGTTTGGTTCTTTAAAGGAAAGCATACCATTCCAGCCAAAGCCTTGGTAAAATAATCAGTTTATCCAATTGTGTCCTCTTAAGAAGACATATTTCAGTTATGCAAATAACTGTATAGCCATAAATTAAGAATACTCACAGTTTCCAAATTTTGGAGAAATCAGGTGGAGAGAAACAAATATGCTCTAAGTTTTGTTCACAGGATACTTTACTCAGTTGCTAAAAGTGGTAAATAGCTCAAAAGAAAAGTTTTCTTGATTCAGAAAGGCAAAATGAAGGATCAGCAGTGTTTTAAGCAAAGTTAAAAAGATTAGACTTCTTCAGTTTAGTCCTTGTAGTTAACTTCTGTTTGATAGTTATTAATATTTTAGCTCTCTGTGAGAGTTCTGAAAGTTTTTTCTCTATTCTGATGTCTCAATCTCCAAAGTTATCAGAAAAACCTACATTTAAGAACACCTGTTAGAGTTATATAATTGATTATAAACCACCTTTTAAAGAGGGTTAAAATAAGGTAACAATTGTCCCTGATAAAATGGCTGACAAAATGTTTTAGGGCAGCCACAGTCAAAGAAACAATTGACAAGGAAATTTGTTACCTCTGTGGCATACAATGATTTTATGTAACAATTATAATTATTACTGATAATGTACGCTAAGTCATATCAGAATTATAGGAGTTTCCCATAATTTTGAAATACCAATAACACATTCATACAAATACAGCCCAAAGAAAACCAAACACCGTTTTGTATTCGACAGTGCTTCCTGTATGATTTTAGTACCAAATAAGCCAAATGTCATTGTTACATTAGTGCATTATTGATGGCAAGCCCAACTCTTAATAAAACCTTATAAATAAATCTATCCAATCTTAATCAGTTTGACCATAAGGTAAGATTTTCATAAACCTTTTTGTAACCCTTTACAAGTTTTTGTTAAAGAGCTGACTATAACCTGTTGTGCTTTTATTCCAATGTTTAATTTATAGAAAAACTGAATAATACACCTTTAATTAAACCAATGTCCACACATAGAATCTCTTTTTACAATTAATATTTTTTACAAACCTTCCACTTTATTCTTTGTAGCTTAAAACAATTGTTTAACCTTTTAGGCAAAAAAAAAAAAATCCACATTCCCATGACTTCTTATAATCTTTTACCAAAAGTAGATTCTACTTTCCTTATACACCTTACATGTAAAACTGTTTCTTCAATACTCTCAATTACATATTACGATGTTAACTTTCAGCTACATTTACTTTTGGTGAAAACCTAATTAGTAAGCAATTTTAATGTTTACCAGGTGTGAAGCCTAGCCTAGAACACACCAGGCAGAAGTGTATATAAGAGCTGACTCTCCAGCATAGCTGCAGAGTGTGGCTAACTCCACATGTCCCTCAGCCTTACCTTACTTAAGCAGGAAAGTTGTACAGTAAGAGTCATAGTGGCATTTTATGAAGCATTTAGGAGGCCTAACAACCTTTGAATTGTACAACATTTCTTGCATAAATTCCCTTTCACAAATCCTTTCATGACTTACACAGATCATCTGAGGCATTCTTGGACTTTTTGACTTGCCCTAAACATCCCTCCCTTAAACAACCAGTCATTTTACTTTAGGACAATAATTTACTATACAAGATCCTTTTTTATATAAAATATTTCTTTAGTATCTTCTTTGTATAACTAGGGGGCATGGCTAATTACACATGTCCTTAGGCCTTGTATTAGAATCTAATGGCTTTAAGGTAGGTAAATTGAACAATTTTTAAAAGTTAAAGAAGCAGTGTATGACCTTTAAGCATTTAGCAAACTTAATATCTAACCTGTATAATTTAGACTAAATATTTTTATTAATAATTTTTAAAGCTATTTTTTTATTTCCTAAAGATTACTGAAGTTACATGAACTAAAAGGCATTACAGTTTTTATTTTGCTTTCAAAATATTTAAGTACTTATTTTTGTTTAAGCCATTTAATTGGAGCTCTTTTATATAAACATGAAACACAATGCATATATAGTTACGCAGAAAGATAGAAGAAGATTACTACAGTTGTTGTAAGATTTTTCAGTTTTTAAGTTTCTTAATTGGATTACTGGCTTTAGCGTGGGAGTCCTTGGAAGAACAGGGCCAGGAAAGGGGCCTCTGGTGCCTCCTAGTTTTCCCAAGGAGTCCATACTATTAGAGCTTGAATATCTTCTTTTAATTAAACTGATTTTAACCATATAATAAAGTCCTTTTAGAATTTCTTATGCCAAATGGCCAACATTTATGGCTTTTGAACTTTACCAAAGGTAACCTCCTAAGTGCTTAGGGAAAGGAAAATTTAAGACAGTCCATGGAGGAGAAGAGACTAGACAAGGTCATGCAGATATTAAACTAGACACAACTTACTGCCTAGACATTAAACTAGAAACAACTTACTACCTAGAAGGGGAACTGAGCCCAACTGCCACTGTGAAAATGCAAAACCCTAGTTGTGGAGCTACTCCACAGGGCAGTCTCCACTTTCTTTCCCAGAAGGAGTCTAGAGTAGTTAACTTTGAGCTTGCAAAGGCTTTTAAATTTTTAATATGATTTTTAGAGCTAACTATTACATGAACCCTAAAATTCCTGTTACTTGGAAGGCAGAGACCAAGAGAAGGTACCACCATGTGGTTAAAAGATCAAGCTTCTACAGACATAAAACAAGGTGGAGACTTCATCCAGTTTTTTTGTTTGTTTCAGGACCTGCAGCCAAGTTTGTTACTGACCAGCTTGCTGGGTTGTCTTGAAAAGTGGGCTTACAGGTGTTCTAAGCCTGTGTTTTATCCTGAAGTACCCCTTGACGCAGAAAAGCAAATTCGTAGTACAAAATACCCCAGCTTAAGACTCTTAGAATTCTTTTTTGAAGTAATCAAAGATTTACAGGGGAGATAAACACTGATTTAAAAAAAAAATCATTCATTTAACCATTTGCACAGGGACAGAGAAGCCAGAAATCTGACTAGTAAGAAATTCTTACCCATTTGCCAGCATGCCAGGCTTCTGGGTTCCCTTTCCCTGAGTGATCCTAGTGATCCAGCTTGCGGCACCATCACCCTGGTTGCCAAGCCACATCATAAAGAAAATTATTTTTTTTCATTCTGGCCAGAGCGAAATCCATGGGATAAAACATAGACATTATCCACTCTGCTTAGTACCCAATATCAAACTGGCAAGGCTTAAATTTGCAGTTGGGCCCCGTCACCTTTAATTTAACCTCTGACCTGGAGTTTTAACACGTGGTCCCAGGGCAAGATGATTGTCCTGAGTAACAGAAAAGATAGGAAATGAAAAGTAGAGAAGGAAAGCATTGCCCATGGCAGGGTGAGGAAGGTGAACGGCTTAGGGAGGCAAGAGAAAAGACCCACTTATTGAAGCTCACAATGAAAATTTAGGCAGCTGCTTGTCGATAGCAAAGGGACCTTTTCCAGCAGTCCCATGAGCTCTCAAGTTTCCCTTTTTAGGGAGGAAAAAGCTCTCTGTGACCCATGATCCTGTATATGCCTAACCCTGTCACCCATACCCATCAGCAAAGAGTGAAGGCAGATTAATCCAAAGAGAATAGCTTTTAACATCCCATAGTGCCAAACCTGTTCTTAGCTGAGGGGGACTTTACCAAGGGGAGCCTTTAACCCCCTAAATCTTATAAGGGTTGGTCCTCTAACCAAAGGTCGATCAAACGTCCTTGTCTTTTATTAAGAGGAGCGTCTAACTCACGCTGTCTTAGAAGAGACTCTAACTCCCCTAAGTTGGGCCTCTAACCCAATTCCATTCTTTAACTGGGTATATATACCCTGCTTACCCAAAGTCATCCAGTCAGTAGTGCTGCAGTCTGTTTCTTTTGGGTCAGAGGATCTCCTCAGTATTGTCCCTTTCATGGTTTGTGAGAAAGATGTTACTGGAACCCCCCCACTTACCCAAAATTAGCCTTTAGGTTGGGAGTTTTTGCAGTATAGTTGCTTCTGTGATTGACAGAAATATGTTACAGGACCCCAACACTTACCCAAAGGTAGCCGTTGGATTAGGGTTTCTGCACTGTAGTCCTTCTGTGGTCACCAGAAATATGTTACAGGAAAGGGGTCCTGATCCGGACCCCAAGAGAGGGCTCTTGGCTCTCGCACAGGAAGGAATTTAGGGCAAGTCCACAGTGCAAAGTGAAAGCAAGTTTATTAAGAACGTAAAGGAATAAAAGAATGGCTACTCCATGGACAGAGCAGCCCCAAGGGCTGCTGGTTGCCAATTTTTGTGGTTATTTCTAGATGATACACTAAACAAGGGGTGGGTTATGTATGCCTCCCCTTTTTAGACCATATAGGGTAACTTCCTGGTGTTGCCATGGCATTTGTAAACTGTCATGGCTCTGGCAGAAGTGTAGCAGTGAGGATGACCAGAGGTCACGCTCATGGCCATTTTGGTTTTGGCTGGCTCCTTGACTGCAACCTGTTTTATCAGCAAGGTCTTTATGACCTATATTTTGTGCTAACCTCCTATCTCATCCTGTGACTTGGAATGCCTTAACCATCTGAAAATGCAGCCCAGTAGATTTCAGCCTTATTTCACCCAGCTCCTGTTTAAGATGGAGTTGCTCTGGTTCGCATGCCTCTGACAAATGTAACCTTCATGAAAGTCAAGAATATATTGTTCAACCTTTCAAATCTTAGTGTTTAGCTTAGTGTCTGGCACATGCTACACTGTAATCATTTGTTGTATGAATAAAATAATTCTACATTATGTTTTCAGTGGCAAATGTTTTCTGAATTTTTACTGTTTACAGAGCCAAGCCTGGTTCTTGAGAACACACTGTTGAATAAGGCAACAGGGTCCTGCTTTCAAGGTGCTCCAATCTACCAGAGGATACAATTATGTTCCTAGGCAGATACAAAATAAGCATGCTTTTGTACAAGTAGATTGAAAATCATATAATGCAATTAATTTTATAGGAAAAGCATAGGGTACTTCTGGATGAAATAAAAGGGACAAATTTGGGGGCACATTTATTTTAATGAAGCTCATTTGACACAGGCTCTTTCCAATTTTTCACGATTTTATACATCTTTATAGATGTATATTATGTATAATCTAACATATTCTGTAGACTGGAGTCTTAGGACTTGCTGGGTCAATGATCGTTACACAGTTTTGAGATTTGGGATTTTACTGCCAAATTGCTTTTCTAATATTAAGTGGTATATTTCCTATTTCAAAGTGTTTTTGCCATCATTGGCATCATTGTATTTGAAAAGTTGACAATTTGTATGAGAATAATAGTGTCTCATTATTTTAATTTTAACTGCAGTGATTATTAGTGAAGTAAAAACTTTTCTTGAACCTGTATTTGCCATTTTTGTATTTGGTTTATCAAAGTGCTTCGTGTCCTTAACTTATATAAGTTTTTAATGTAAATTTATATTTATGCATATGTTTACATTGAGGTGTTCAGCTTTTACTTGATTTATAACATTTCTTTATAAGTTATAGAAACAATGCCATTATGATATATGACTTTACTGTATCATTATATATGATAATGCTAACTTCATTATCCTGTATGGTCTATTTTCCCAGCTCTTCATTTACTTTAAATTCTTGTTGTCTTTATGTTTTTGATGTTGAAAGATTACATATTTAATCTTTTAAATATCAAAGTTTTAATTTAGAACTTAAAAAGACTTTTTTTTTGCCTAAGATTATGAAAATAATCATCCATCATTTTCTTCTAGCACTTACCTGCTTTCATTTTTTTCATGGTTGAAAATTGATTGTGGTGTAAAACGTGAAGTGGAAATAATGTTAATTGGGTTTTCCCAAGAACGCTGCTCTTTACACATTTTTCTCCCTAATTTGATCTTCTAAAATTATTTGAATGTAGATGGGACACTCCAATTTTTAGCCGCTCAAAGACCAGAGGGCCCTCCAGAATGGTCGTTATTCATTTTTCATGCTCTTTTGTGGAATGTTTGGCATATGACTAAGTTACAAATAATGGATGAAGACTGAAGCCTTAGGTCTAACTTCCAGAAAGTATACTTGGAGAGTAGGGATCATGCAGCTTTCTTTTTTTTCTTTTCTGCAAGGTAAATTTCAGACATCATATTTTTAGCTGGAGAATCCATGTTGGTGAAGAACCACACACACTAGGATAGCAATGCAGAAAGCTCAACATATCTGGTGTCCCCAATGACCCCGTGGAACTTCTAAGTCCTCCCAGACCGCTTGCTTCTGACTTTTCTCCCCTTTTCTTCACATCAGTTGTTTAATGTGCCAATGATGTAACAAGGTTTGAGGAAGGCACGTCTCCCACATGAGCGTGAAAACCCAGTCATCATGCTTATAAATCACAGAATGATCTACTTCTGGATTTTTTTAGATAAGAAAACAAAACCGTATGTTTTAAAGCCACTATTAATTTAGCTTATCTTAGCTATTTCAATATCATGTTATTTTATAGTTTGCATTTTTACTCTACTTCACAGTTTTCATTGTCTTATCTCTTCTCATTTTGAGGAATCTTTTGTTTGTTTCACCTTCTCATGATTTAGAAGTTAAATACTCTCTTCAGAGTCTTCTAGTAATTGACTTTAAATTTTAAAGATACATTCTTTAACACATTTTTCTTTAGTTATCGAGGAATTTGATCATTTGTCCTCATCAAAATAGCATGATAAGTTTGCACTTTTATATTTGTCTTCTGCCACGCTACACTTTGCTAATACAACCCATGTAATTACTCTTAAATTATTTATAAGAATTTTATATATTTTTTCTTTTTAAGTTTACTTTGTATCATTTGTATTTGGGTTTGTAATAATACTTACTTAGACTGAATTTGCTGCAGGGACAATTTTAGTTCTTGATATTATTTATTTTCTAATACAATGTTCTCAGGCTTGTAATCTTAATTTTTCTTTCTTTTTTTTTCTTTGACACAGGGTTTTGCTCTTTCACTCAGGCTCGAGTGCAGTGGCACACTCTAGGCTCACTGCAACCTCTGCCTCCCAATTCTAGCAACTCTCAGGCTTCAGCCTTTGGAGTAACTGGGATTACAGACGTGCACCACCACGCCCAGCTAATTTTTGTATCTTCAGTAGAGGGGATTTCACCATGTTGGCCAGACTGGTCTTGAACTCCTGTCCTCAAGTGATCTGCCCGCCTTGGTCTCCCAAAGTGTTGGGATTACAGGCATGAGCCACTGTGCCTGGCCTCTTTCTTTCTTTTCTTAAAGACATCTTTAGATTATTTTTTCCTAAGAAAGTTATTATTATAAGACCTCATGTAAGATCTTAAGTGTTTAAAAATATTTTTCCCTTTGTTGGAATTGAAAATTCTTAGGTTCTACATTTTTTCCTCAAAACTCTAAATATTTTTTGTGTTTGAAACTTAATGCTATATACAAGTATAAGATCATCTTGACTTCATTTTTTCTTAGTAACCAGCTTTTTTCCAAGTGAATGCTTACAAGATGTCTTTTTGTTTTGTAGTTATAAAATAGTTTCAGAATGTTTTATGTATAATTTTTATATTCATCTTTTTTTTGTGGATCATGGGGAGTGAGTCTTTTTGCTTGAACACTTAAGACTTTTTCAGCTCAAAAACATTTTATTTGTTCATGATTTTGGATACTGCTTTGTTTCTAATTATCTTGGTATTCTCCTAAGAAAGACACTAAATTAATTAGTTGATTTTCCAACCTCTCCCTCAAGATGATCATCTTGCTCATCATTTACATCTTTGTTTTTTCCATCTCTTTTAAAACATTCTGAAATTTGCCCTCCACCAGATGTCTTTGATTTGTCATGGTTACATCTGCTTTTCCTGTGCTCTTTTTCTCTGCTATTAGCCTTGTAGTCTCTCTTCTCTGGCCCTTCCTGCGCACAACATCTGCCTCCTTTTATTAGTTAGTTATTATGATTTTAAAATCTCAGCTTGAGATTTAATTGAATTTAATCTTTTAATCTCGTCTTGGGTTCACGTCAACCTATTCATTTTTTGTGGCTCTTTGAAGAAGCCAGGCTGTCTGGTGGCTGTTGAAAACACCCAGTTTCCTAGAACTTAATTCTGATCCTTTCAGTAGATAATTTTCAGAGATTGGTTCTGTTTCTGAGTCTATAATTGTTCTTCCCTATTTCCTTAGCCTCCTATTGTTTGCAAGGCCCCAAGCTGTTTTTAAAAAAATTTAATTTCATTTTAAGTTCCATGATACATGTGCAGGACATGCAGGTTTGTTACACAGGTATACGTGTGCCATAGTGGTTTGCTGAACCTATCAACCCATCACCTATATGTTAAGCCCCTCATGCATTAGCTATTTATCCTGATGCTCTCACTCCCCGACTCCCTAACAGGCCTCAGTGTGTGTTGTTCCCCTTCATGTGTCCATGTGTTCTCATTGTTCAGCTCCCACTTATAAGTGAGAACATGCAGTGTTTGGTTTTCTGTTCCTGTATTAGTTTGCTAAGGATAATGGCTTCCAGCTCTATTCATGTTCCTCAAAGTACATGATCTTCTTCCTTTTTATGGTTGTATAGTATTCCATGGTATATATGTACCACATTTTCTTTATCCAGTCTATTATTGATAGGCATTTATGTTAATTCCATATTTTTGCTATTGTGTGCTGCCATGAACATACACATGCATGCATCTTTATAATAAAATGATTTATGTTCCTTTGGGTAGATACTTAATAATGGGATCGCTGAGTCAGATAGTATTTCTGGTTCTAGGTCTTTGAGGAATTGCCACACTGCCTTCCACAATGGTTGAACTAATTTACATTTCCACCAACAATGTAAAAGCATTCCTATTTCTCCACAGCTTCGCCAGCATGTGTTGTTTTTTGACTTTTTGAGAATCATTCTGACTGGTGTGAGATGGCATCTCAATGTGGTTTTGACTTGCATTTCTCTAGTGATGTTGAACTTTTTGCATTTCTCTAATAATGTTGAGGTTTTTTTGGTGTGTTTGTTGGTTGCAGAAATGTTTTCTTTTGAGAAGTGTCTGTTCATGTCCTTTGCCCACTTTTTAATTGGGTTTTTTGTTTGTTTGTTTTGTAAATTTGTCTAAGTTTGTTGTAGATTCTGGATATTAGACCTTTGTCAGATGGTTAGATTGTAAAAATTTTCTCCCATTCTGCAGGTTTTCTGTTTACTCTGACAGTCTTTTTTTTTTGGGCTGTGCAGAAGCTCTTTAGTTTAATTAGATCCCATTTGTCAATTTTAGCTTTTGTTGCAATTGTTTTTGACATTTTCATCATGAAATCTTTGCCTATGTCTATGTCCTGAATGGTATTGCCTAGATTTTCTTCTAGGATTTTTATAGTTTGGGGTTTTAAATTTAAGTCTTTAATCCATCTTGAGCTGTTTTTTTGTATAAGGTATAAGGACTGGGTCCAGTTTCAGTTTTCTGCAAATAGTTAGCCAGTTTTCCCAGCACCATTAATTAAATAGGGAATCCTTCCCCATTGTTTGTTTTTGTCAGGTCTGTTGAAGATCAGATGGTTGTAGATGTGCAGTCTTACTTCTGACATCTCTATTCTGTTCCATTGGTCTATATGTCTGTTTTTGTACTAGTACCATGCTGTTTAGGTAGTTGTAACCTTGTAGTATAGTTTGTATGGGTAGTATGATGCCTCCAACTTTGTTCTTTTTGTTTAGAAATTTTTTGTTATACCAGCTTTTTTTTGGTTCCATATGAATTTTAAAGTAGTTTTTTCTAATTCTGTGAAGAATGTCAATGGTAGTTAAATGGGAATAGTACTGAATCTGTAAGTTACATTGGGCAGTATGGCCATTTTCACGATATTAATTCTTCCTATCCATGAACATTGAATGTTTTTCCATTTGTTTGTGTCCTCTCTGATTTCCTTGAGCAGTAGTTTGTAGTTCTCCTTGAATAGGTCCTTTGTTTCTCTTGTTAGCTGTATTCTTAGGTATTTTATTCTCTTTTTGGCAATTGTGAATGAGTTCATGCATGATTTGGTTCTCTGCTTGTCTATTGTTGGTGTATAGAAATGCTTGTGATTTTTGCACATTGATTTTTTATCCTAAGACTTTGCTGAAGTTGCTTATCAGTTTAAGATGCTTTTGGGCTACCCAAATTTTTTTTTCTCCTTAGTCATAAA
The DNA here is from genome assembly GCF_001604975.1 of Cebus imitator. Classification (NCBI taxonomy): domain Eukaryota; kingdom Metazoa; phylum Chordata; class Mammalia; order Primates; family Cebidae; genus Cebus; species Cebus imitator. The sequence continues at coordinate 3,717,439 of NW_016107453.1, forward strand.
GGAAAAAATGATCTGGATTAGGCATATAATATGATTCATATATACATACATATATATATATATATGTATATGTGTGTGTGTGTGTGTATATATATATATTTATCTCCAGCCTGATCTGTTTCCTGAACTCCAGATTTATAGACCTGACTGTCCATTCAGCATCTCCCTATTAGGCATATTTCACCATGCTTCTCTCACAATCTTTCTCATCTCTGAAAATTACAACTCTATTCTTCCAATCATTCAGGCTAAAACCCTGACTTTATTCTTTTTAAAAATTGTAAAAATCAACTTTATGACGTATATGTCCAGTAAATTGTAACATTTAAAGTGTACAACTCAATGAGTTTGGGTATACACCCATAAAGCCCTTGCCACAATTAATTTACAGAACCTTTCTATCTTTCTTTGTCACCCATTACACCCTTCAAGTCTGTCTGCAGGAGACCACTGATTTACTTTTCGTCATGACTAGTTGACATTTTCTGGAATTTTATATAGATGGAGTTATACAGTATGTGCTGCTGTTATGCCTCATTTACTTAGAGTGAATATTTTGATATTCATTCAAGTTGTGTGAAATAGTAGCTTACTTCTTTGTGTTGTGATTAATATTTCATTATATAGACACACCATGATTTGCTTATGCATTCTTCATGTGACAGACATTTGGGTTGTCCCAAGTTTTTGACTGTTATGAATGCAGTTTCCATGAAAATTCCGTAGTGGTCTTTGTGCAGATATTTGATTTCGTTTTTCTTGAATAAATCACCTAAGAGTGGCATGTCTGGATGGGTAGGTGCATTGTGTAGATTTTTAAGAAACTGCCAAATGGTTTTCCAAGGCAGTTGTACCATCTTGCATTTTCACAAGCAGTGGATTATAGTTCCAGTTCCTCCGTATCCTTGCTTGACTATATCTTTGCTCTCTTTTTCTCATGTCTAGCATCCCATTCATCAGCAAGTTCTGTTGCCCAAACCTTCAAAATATACCTAGAATCTTACCCCTTTTCATCCTATGACTGTGACCATTTTGGTCTGAGACATTCTCACCTCTCATTGGATTTTTTGCAATAGTTTCCTGCTTGCACCCTTGTTTTCTTCAGTGTTCTCAACACAGCAGTTGAAATAAACCTGTTAAAATATAAGTAGCTTCTATCACTCCACTGTTTTGTTTTGTTTGAGACAAGGTCTTGCTCTTTCACCCAGGCTGTCATAACTATAGTTCACTGCAGGCTTTAGCTCCTGGGCTCCAGTGATTCTCTTGCCTCAGCCTCCCAAGTAGCTAGGACTACAAGCACACACCATCACACTCAGTTAACTTTTAAGTTTTTGTTGAAGAGAGGTGGGTCTTGCTGTGTTGCCCAGGCTGGTCTTGAATCCTGACTTAAAGTGATCCTCCTGCCTCAGCCTCACTCCACTGTTTAAAACTCTCAATGCCTTTCCATCTTAAAGCTAATGCCAAGACATCCCAGTGCACATCTGGCCACCCCTTGTACTCCTTACCTTTCCACCCTCCTGCCTCTCTTTCCTCCATCCTTCTCTCTATGTTGTTCTTTGAACCAGAAGTATGCTCCCATCTTAGGGTCTTTGCAGATGCTGTTCTTAGGCTTCCTTCTTTCCCAGATATGTGCACATGACTTGTATCCTCACTTCTTTCAGAACTTTACTCCAATGACACTTTTTCTATGAGGCTTTCCCTGATTCTTCCATTTAAAATTGCACCCTCCCCACATTCTTGGTTTCATTTCCCTACTTTATTTTTTTGCCATTACACTTATCAGCATTTGGTATTCAATATATATTTGTTGATCATCTACTAAGTGCTAAGGACCATTCTAGGTCCCAGGGTTGCAAATTAAACAGTCAAAAATCTCCATCATCACAGAATTTGCACGTATATTACTAATTTACCTTGTTTTTTAATTGCTTCCCATCCACTAGAATAAAAGTGTTGTGATAACAGGGTTGGTTTTGTTCAGTGCTGTATTTCTAGAGCTGAAAATGCCTGTCAAACACTAGGCTCTTAACAAATACCAAGCTATTGTCTTTTTTTTTTTTCAAATAAAAAAAGCAATCATTGCTTCAAGTGTGGAATAGATTCCTGCAGTGTCATACTTTAGACCTTGAGGGAATCCGCAGCCTGTGAAAACTGAAGACACAAATGAATTGCTAATTAAACATTGGAACCAGTTCAATTATACGATTCTCTAAGGAAAGGATTTTAAGTGGTGAAGTAGTATTAATCTCACTTTCCAGACTACTTATCATGGCAGAACAAAGTTCTCGTTAGACAGCCCCTTCCAAGACCTTTAAACCAGCCTGAGAGCTGAGTGATGAGGCTGGCTGCTCCACCAATTGCCCCTTCCTTAGGGGACATTAACACTTCTGTCTAGATTAGCGCTTCTCAGAGTACAGTCTCTTGACTACCTGCATTAGCACTGATCAACTTAATCACTGAATGAGACTCTCTGGAGGTAGGCTTCTAAAATCTTCATTCCTTACAAACTCTGGAGGTAGTTGGTTAGAATTTGAAGTTTGCAATTATTTGTTTTAAAATCGGAGTTAGTGCATCTGGATCCAGGAGGATTGAATTACTGTACTTGAAGGCGGTATGGCAGGAATCATCAGGGGGTAAATTATGATGACCAGGAGAGGATTAGAAGCTTTCATTAAAGCTCAAAATTAGTATTTTTTAGCTCTGTCTTTGTCACAAGTTGAATTTTGTATTCACCCCCAAATGACGTTCTAACTCACGGTCGCTCAGAATGTGACTTTAACTGGAAATAGGGAAGTTGCATATGTAATTTGCTAAGACAAGGTCAGACTAAAGTAGAGTGCACCCTAATGGGACTGGTGTCCTTATGAAAAGATCTCCATGTGAAGAGAAGAGACACAGGGAGAATGCCATGTGAAAATAAGGGATTGGACGGAGGCATCTATAAGCCAGAGAATGCCAAAGGTTGACAGCAAATCCCCAGAAGCTAGGAAGAAGCAAGGGATTTCACTACAGATTTCAGAGGGAGTGTGGTCCTGCTGACACCTTGGTTTTGGATTTCTAGCCTCCAGAAATGTGAGACAATATATTTCTGTTGTTTTAAGTCACCAATTTTGTGGTACGTTGTTATGGTAGCCCCAGAAACTCACAGGAAACTTTTTCCTTTAGGGTTCACTAACAGCTACAAGAATTTTGTTGAGATGCGAGTGTAGATGAAAGGAGAGCAGGAGTGATAACTTCAGGGATTTTTAGAAACTAGGAGATTTTAAATGGAGGCTTGAGATTTCCCTAAAGGACAGACAAACCAATGGAAGACTAGGACGCAGAGAAAAATGTCAACACCTACGTGAAAGCTGATGTATGATATAAGTGACATTGTTAAATCAGTGAGAAAGAGATGGACAAGATAACATGTAGGAGTGGGAAAATTGGCTATCCACACACAAAAATAAAACTAGAGCTCATGTAATAGAAGTAATCCCTTCCACTGCACTCAGTAGGTGCTATTCTAAAAGGTTTCATATATTCTAATTGCAACTTTACTCTTACCTATAAGTAGGTACCTATTTATAGATTAGGAAAATGGAGTACATAGAAGTTAAATGACAGGCTAAAAAGTGGCAGAGCTGAGAAGGGAACCCAGGTAGACTGCCTCTGGACTCCATGCTTTTAATTACTATACCATGCTGCTTTGCACTTCCTAGGGATGTGAACTCAAGGTTCAATCAACACCTGACTGTGAAATTAAAAACTCTAAAAAGTTAGAAGAAAATAAAGGATAATATCTTCAAAACTTTAGCTTAGGGAGTAAATAAAACAGGAAACATACAAATTATAGAGATAAATATTGACAACACCAACTACATAAAACATTTTTGTTCATCAAAACTATCATAATAAGAATGAAAAAGAGATAGATATTTGCAGCATGCATAATCAACAGCAGATTAATATCTAGTTTATATAAGAAATTCTGCACGTCAATAAGAAAAGGACAATAAACATTATCAAAAAACAGCTGCCCCCTCAAAAAGAACATGGAATCTCACAGATGAGAAGTAATAAATTACAAATAAATGATTTGAAAAGTATTAACTCTGCTAGTAATTTGGATAATGGTAAATGAAATTACAAGTGAGATATAATTTCACACTCATCATATTGGCAGAAAATTTAAAATCTAACAATACCAAATGGCTACAAGGATATAAGGCAATAACAATTCCTATGCACCACAAGGGGGAATGTGGATTTGTGTAGCCACTTTGGAGATCAATTTTGCAACATTTAGTAAAGTTGGAAATTCATTTCCTCTATGACTCAGCAGCTTTTACTCTAGAAATATGCCCTGGGACATCTTGCCCATATTCTCAGGGAGACAGAGCCAAATAGTTTATTGCAACAAACACTTAGAAGCAACTTTAATACCCAATAAAAATGTGCATTAACTCATGGTGTTCATACGATGGATACTATATAATACTGAAAATTAATGAACTATAGCCAAATACATTTATGAAAGAACCTCATGAACATAATGTTGCTTGAAAAAGCAAATTGAATAAAAATATATAAAAACTAAAAACATACAAAGTAGACTAAAATTTAAAAAATAAAAGAAGAACATATGAAAGTTCAAAGTATACAATGCAATATGTGCAACTACTATGTACCACTGATATGGTTTGGCTGTATCCCCACCCAAATCTCATCTTGAATTGTAGTTCCTATAATCCCCACATGTCATGGGAGGGACCCTGTGGGAAGTTACTGAATCATGGAGGTGATTAACCCTATGTTGCTATTCTCATGATAGTGAGTTCTTTTGAGATCTGATGGTTTTATAAGGGGCTTTTCCCCCTTTTGCTTGGTGCTTCTCCTTGCTGCCACCATGTGAAAAAGGATGTGTTTACTTCCCCTTCTACCATAGTGGCAAGTTTCCTGAAGCCTCCACAGCCATGCTGAATTGTGAGTCAATTAAACCTCTTTCCTTTACAAATTAACCAGTCTTAGGTATGTCTTTTTTAGCAGTGTGAGAATGGACTAATACAGTAAATTGGTACCAGGTAGTGGGATGCAGCTGTAAAGTGCCGGAAAATGTGTAAGCAACTTTGGAACTGGGTAATAGGCAGAGGTTGTGAAACAGGAGAGTCCCTTGACCTCCCTCACAGGGCATTTGACAGGGGTGTGGCTCTCTGTTCAACTGCTATGAGCTCAAACCCCTTATGGGATGGGGAGCACACAGAAGGGCAGGTGCAGGAACTAGGGTGAGCACTTTTGGGCTCCAGCCCCACGGCATTGTCTAGGGGTGGGTGTCTGTGACTCCCAAAGCCCAGTAGACACATGTTACAGTGCGCTTCTTTAGCCTTGTTCTCCACAGATAGCTTAAGTGTTAATCAGCCCAGTGGACTCTCTGCCTTTCTGCAAGGGCAGAGGGCCAATGTGATAGCCTTCTGTATCCCAAGCTCTTGTGCAGCATCCTGGAAGAACTGGGTCACGCACAGACTTGAAGGATGAATGCGGGGGTTTTATTGAGTGGAGGAGGTGGCTCTCAGTGGGATGGATGGGGAGCTGGATAGGGGTTGGAGTGGGAAGATGATGTTCCCCTGGAGTTTGGCTGTCCAGTGGCCAATCTCCTCTCCAACAATCCCCAGCTGAACTCCTCTTGATGTTCAGACATTCCATCTCTTCTCTCCTTCTCTGCTGTGCCATTGTATTACTGTTCTGCTCTTCTGTTCATCTGGCCATGGATCCTGGGGTTTGGGATTTATATGGGTACAGGATAGGAGGGCATGGTGGGCCAAAAGGCTACATTTTGGGCATGAAAACAGAAATGCCTGTTCTCACTTAGAACTCTGGGTATCAAGGCTTGAGGGTGGGGCCTTTGCTGGGTAACTGCCCTCTTCTACCCAGTAGTTTTCTATATCCTGTACCTATCATTTGGAACAGTTTAGAGAGGTCAGAAGAAGATAGGAAAATGTGAAAAAGTTTGGAACTTCCCAGAGATATGTTGAATAGCTTTGATCAAAATGCTGTTAGTGGTATGGGTAATAAAGCCTAGGCTGAGGTGGTCTCAGATGGAGATGAGGAACTTGTTGGAAACTAGAGTAAAATTCACACTTGCTGTGCAGAGACTAGCGGCAATTTCCCCCTGTCCTAGAGATCTGTGGAACTTTGAATTTGAGAGAGATGGTTTAGGGTATCTGGCAAAAGAAATTTCTAAGTGGCAAAGTGTTCAAGAGGAAGCAGAGCATAAAAGTTTAGAAAATTTGCAGCCTGACAATGCAGTAGAAAAGAAAACCTCATTTTCTAGGGAGAAATTCAAGCTGGCTACAGAAATTTGCATAAGTAAAAAGGATCCAAATGTTAATCACCAAGACAATGGGGGAAATGTCTCCAGGGCATCAGATACCTTCATGGCAGCCCCTCCCATCACAGGCCAGAGACCTAGGAGGGAAAAATGGTTTCCTGGGCCATGCTCAGGGTTCCACTGCTCTATAGAGTCTTAGGGCATGGTACCTTCAGCTCCAGCTGTGGTGAAAGGGGCAGAGGCCAACATACAGCTCAGGCTGTTGTTTCAGAGGGTTCAAATGCCAAGCCTTGGCAGCTTACATGTGTTGTTGAGCCTGCGGGTATACAGAAGTCAAGAATTGAGGTTTGAGAGGCTGTATGTAAATGCTTAGATGTCCAGGTGGAAGTTTGCTTCAGGGGTGGAGCCCTCATGAAGAACCTCTTCTAGGACAGTGTGGAAGGAAACTTGGGGTTAGAGCCCCCACACAGAGTCCCTACTGCACTGCCTAGTGGAGCTGGGAGAAGAAGGCTACCATGCTCTAGACCCCAGAAGGGTAGATCTGCTGACAACTTACACCATGGGCCTGTAAAAACCAAAGACACTCAATGCCAGCCCATGAAAGCAGCCAGGAGAGGGGTTATATCCTGCAAAGCCACAGGGCTGGAGCTGCCCAAGACCATGGGAACCCACTTCTTGTATCAGTATTACCTGGATGTAAGACATAAAGTAAAAGGAGATCATTTTGGAGCTTTAAGTTTTAATGACTGCCCTATTGGATTTCAGAATTGTGTGGGTCCTGTAGCTTGTTTGTTTTGTCCAATTTCTCCCATTTGGAACAGGTGTATTTACCCAATATCTGTGCCCCCACTGTATCTAGGACATAACTAACTTGCTTTTGATCTTACAGGCTCATAGGTGGAAGGGACTTACCTTGTCCTAGATGAGACTTTGGACTTGGACTTTTGGGTTAATGCTGGAATGAGTTAAGACTTCAGGGGATTGTTAGGTAGTCATGATTGTGTTTTGAAATCTGAGCACATGAGATTTGGGAGAGGCTGGGGCAGAGTGATATGTTTTGGCTGTGTCCCCACCCAAATCTCATCTTGACTTGTATTCCCCACAATCCCCAAGTGGCATGGGAGGGACCTGGTAGGAGATAATTGAATCATGAGGGCAGTTACCCCCGTGCTGCTGCTGTTCTCATGATAGTGAGTGAGTTCTTATGAGATCTGATGGGTTTATAAGGGGCTTGTCCCCATTTTGTTTGGCACTTCTCCTTGCTGCCACCATGTGAAGAAGGACATGTTTACTTCCCCTTCTTCCACAATTATAGTTTTCCTGAGTTGTCCCCAGCTATGCTGAACTGTGAGTCAATTAGACCTCTTTTCTTTATACATTACCCAGTTTTGGGTATGTCTTGATTAGCAGTGTGAGAACAGACTAATATACTCCCAACAATTAAGAAAATTTAAAAACAAAACAAATTATACACCAAAGAAATGCTTGGGGGAAGAAAAACCCTGAATTCAGAGCAAGAAACAGAGGATATAATTTGGAATGGAGAAACAGAGGCTATAAATATAATGGATTAGTAATATTTTAAGAAATAAAAAAATATTATTAGTAATATTTTAAGAAATAAAATATTACTAATAAACAGAGGCTATAAATATAGTGGATTAGTAATATTTTACTTCTTAAAATTTTATTTCTTAAAATATTACTAATAAACAGAGGCTATAAATATAATGGATTAGTAATATTTCTTAAAATTTTATTTCTTAAAATATTACTAATAAGGCTATAAATATAATGGATTAGTAATATTTTATTTCTTAAAATAGGTGTATTCATTCATTTTGTATTGCTATATAGCAGGAGTATCCAATCTTTCAGCTTCCCTGGGCCACACTGGAAGAAGAATTGTCTTGGGCCACACATAAAATATACTAACACTGATGATAGCTGATGAGCTAAAAAAAAAAAAAATCACAAAAAGAACTCAATGTTTTAAGAGAGTTTACAAATTTGTGTTGCCCACATTCAATGTTGTCGTGGACTGCATGCAGCTTGCAAGATGCAGGTTGGAAAAGCTTGCTATAAAGGAATACCATAAGTCCAGGTAATTTATAAAGAAAAAAAATTTAATTGGCTCATGGTTCTGCAGGTTGTACAAGCGTGGCATCAGCATCTGCTTGGTGAGATTTAACTTATAGTGGAAGGCTAAGGGGGAACAGTATGCTACATGGCAGAGAGGGAGCTAGAGAGAGAGAAGGAGGTACCAGGCCCTTTTTGACAGCCAGCTCTTGTGTGAACTAATAGAATGACAACTTACTCATTACTGGGAAACCATTTATGAGGGAGCTACTCCTATGACCTAAATGCCTCTAACCAGTCCCACACCTTTAACATTGAGGATCACATCCTCCCCTACCCTCCCTTCCCCTCCCCTCCCCTCCTCTCCCCTCC
>NW_016107453.1:3726206-3733501 GCF_001604975.1 Cebus imitator
TTTCCTTTCCTTTATTTTCTTTTTCTTTTTTTTTGAGACAGGATCTTTTCCTATTGCCTAAGCTGGAGTACAGTGGCACAATCACAGCTCACCGCATCCTTGACCCCTGGGCCCAAGCAGTCCTCATCCCTCAGTCTCCTGAGTAGCTGGGACCACTAGTGGGAGCCACCATGCCTGGCTTTTAAAAGTTTTTTGTAGATGGTGGCATGCACCTGTAATCCCAGATACTCAGGAGGCTGAGGTAGGAGAATTGCTTGAACCCGGGAGGTGGAGGTTGCAGTGAGCTGAGATTGTGCCACTGCACTCCAGCCTGGGTGACAGAGCAAGACTCCTTCTCAAATTTTTTTTTTTTTTTTTTTGTAGAGATGGGGTCTCCCTGTGTTGCCTAGGCTGGTCTCAAATTCCTGAAATCAAGCAATCTTTCCATGTCTGCCTCCCAAAATGCTGGAATTCAGGTGTGAGCCACCACTCCTGGCTCTGGGATTACATTTCACCATGACATTTGGAGGATACAAACATCTACCATATCACTACTTGATAGGTACATAGGTACTTATATTATTCTTCATTTCCTTTTCTATGTCTCAGATATTGTGAAATAAATTTTTATAAAGGAAAGAGATTGGGAGCCACTCAGTTGGGTGGAGAAAGTGAATCATTTGAATGTCAAATAGGGGACTATAGGTCAGAAGGTGCTGTAAGTGCCATGGTATTTGCTGCTTCTGACTTCACTTCTCTTTTCCTATACCAGAATGTTAACGTTGGGAAAGAAAAAGTGCTATAAGAATCTCTTCCTTTTCTTCTGAGATCCAGGATCCTTACAGTTCTGTTGTATAGTTTGCTCTCTTTCCTGGTTTGAATAGGCTACTGTTTGGGCAGTCAAGTTCAGAGTGAGTACTTGTTTTTGTAACATCACTGTGGTTTCTTGTCTTTTGTGTTTTCCAAGCTGTTTTTGATTTAATATTTTTTAGTCCCCCTTTTATGCACATGTTCTTAGTGTACAAATTCTCTCACAAATGAAATGTGACTGATATACAGTTAATATTCCTCCTCCACACAAACAAAAGGTCTTCTAGACAAGCAATAGATAAGAATCAATGTGCTTGGTGTTGGTGCTACAGAGTGGCTTACAGCATATCTCTCTCTTTGGTCAGCTGAAAAGAGGGAAGTGCTTTTAACTCAAGTTAATTAAACAGTCCTGCTATTCCTTATGCTCTTACATACACCCATGTCAATAGAAAATATCCTGTTGGTTGTATATATTTTCACTTAATACTTTGCTGTAGTGAGCTTTGCCCAAATGTCTTATTACAGTGGAGAGAGTAAATCTGAGTGCAGAATACTACTCTTTTTGTGTTATTTCAATGATTCTGTCCTCTTACTAGTGTTATAGGACCAACAGGTTTGTATGTCCGCTGTGCAGTAACATACCAATTACACGAAGACAGCAGTGTTCGCAGCAGAGAAAGAGTTTAATGGTTGCAGGGCACTTAGCATTATTGGAGATGGAAGAACCCTTAAATCCAACTCCCCGAGGAGGAGGAGGAGTTCTGGGTGGGGGCTTTTAAAGGGATCATGAAGTATGAAGGGTTGGAAAATTGGGGCCATTGGTGAGGGTAAGGGGTATGAAATCATCAAGATGTGGAAACTCAGAATCACATAGGCCTCATATCATATAGGCTTCTTCAGTAAGTCAGCATCTTGTGGGGTCTTTCAGATCAGCTGACATCAGTAGTTTCACTGATACACAGGACCTGAAAGAACATCTCAGATGGAAAACTTAACATCTTATAATGAATGTTCACGTTGTTATCTATAGAGCAGGTAAGGGGAAGTATAATCTTATGACAGGTTGTAACCACCCAGTGGGTTCACCTTACCCGCTGCCTAGACAGAGCCGGCTTATCAAGACAGAGTAATTGCAATGGATAAAGAGTAATTCATGCAGAGCTGGCTGTACAGGAGACTGGAGTTTTATTATTACTCAAATCAGTCTCCCTGAGCATTCGGGGATGAAAGTTTTTAAAAATAATTTGGTGGGTAGGAGCTTGGGAAGTGGGGAATGCGCATTGGTCAGGTTGGAGATGGAATCATAGGTGGTTAAAGTGAGGTTTTCTTGCTGTCTTTTGTTCCTGGGTGGGATGGCAGAACTGGTTGAGCCAGACTACGGGTCTGAGTGGTGTTACCTGATCATCCGCTGCAGGGTCTGCATACTGATCTTAGGTTTTACAATAATGATACTATCCCTAGGAGCAATTTGGAGAGTTTCAGCCTCTTGGAGCCAGAGGCTGCATGACCCCTAAACCTTAATTTCTAATCTTGTATAGATAATTTGTTAGTCCTACAAAGGCAGACTGGAGGCCAGGCAAGAAAGGGGTCTTTTTGGGTAAGGGCTATTATCAATTTTGTTTCAGAGTCAAACCATGAACTGAATTCTTTTCCAAAGTTAGTTTGGCCTATACCCAGGAATGAACAAGGAGGGCTTAATGGTTAGAAGCAAGATGGAGTCAGTTAGGTCTAATCTCTTTCCCTGTCATACTTTCCTCAGTTGTAACTTTTGCAAAGGCAGTTTCAGGGTCTATGTGATTCTGAACAACCAGGAGGAAGCAGGTCAGAGAGCAGCTGGCCTAGTGATGAACACTGAGCCTGCTGTGAGCTCCGTTTAGTTTTCCTGCTCTCCCTCCCTTCTTTCCTGATAAATTTTATAAAGTTTATAGGGACAGCTTTGCCAGCATCCTGTGTATCAGGCTCATTAATTAATGAAGAAAGACCAAGGCAGGGGTTTGGGGGAATACAGAGGAGCCTATCAGTCTTCTGTTTATGATTCAACCCAGAAAACCCATTCAAAAACTGAAAGTATTCCTTCTCACCCATAGAAATCATTATTTTGGTTATAGTGGCAGAGTAATGCTTTCTCAGGAATTTAGTATTTTCATTGTTGTGGATTTTTTGGGTTGTTTTTGTCAATTGTTGGTCATTGAAATCTGATCCCTCTACTGAAACTGAATTTGGAAGCTGAAGAATGGAAAGGTTTTAACAATATTCTTAAAAATAAAAAGCTTTTTAAAGTGGTAATAGGGCTGGGCACAGTGGCTGACACCTGTAATCCCAGCATTCTGGGAGGCCAAGGTGGGAAGATCACTTGAGGTCAGGAGTTCAAGACCAGCATGGCCAAAATGGTGAAACCCTGTCTCTAGTAAAAATACAAAATTTAGCTGGGCATGGTGGTGTATGCCTGTAATCCCAGCTACTCCAGAGGCTGAGGCATGAAAATCGCTTAGACCCTGGGAGGCAGAGGTTGCAGAGAGCCAAGATCAACGCCCCTGAATTCCAGCCTGGGCAACAGAGTGAGACTGTCTCAAAAAAAAAGTAGCAATAGTAGTCAAGTATTACCTGGATATGCTAGGATTTCGATTAAGGGGAAAGGTTTCCCCCAGGGACATTTCTCTATAAAGATCTTGCTTAGGATGTAGTGTGGGTCAGGGGAGTTGGCCCGGGAGTGCTATTTATTGTGCATTAAAAAATGCATCAGGCACGATTCAAAGCCTTTGTCTGGTCATCAAAATCCTGTGATGCTGGAATGATGCATTTTATCACCTTGTTCGCAATCTTCTAACAGAATCCAAACACTTTACTGGCTGTATGATGAATTTCTTCAGTAAACAATTTGCACCTTGCAGTCATCTGAAACAGAAGAATTTTTCTACAGAATTATTTACTCATTAAAAGCATATTTATTTTCCTGAGTCACTTGCACTTGCTTTCTTAGCAAAGAAATGGTGAAAAAGTCCTAGTTAGATTCTAAAATGTAGTCTGTAAAAATAGATGTGTCAGTCTTGTTCATGCTCTATGTTAATACGTAAAATAATACCTGCCACATAATAGATCCCCATTAACCACCAAAAGTAAAAAATGAATGAATGAATATGTTCTTCATATTTATTCTCCTACAATTTCAGGATACTGTTTTTCTATTAATATAACTCTGGCTAGTGGGAGATATGAAGAGCCTAGGAAATGGAAAAGAAAGAAACAGCTGGAACACACAGGCAGGTCACGGAGCTCTAATCATCTTTCGTTTTATACACACAAGATTAAAGATTCCCTCTGAGTTTTGATTAAGGATGCACAGTTATAAGATTAAATACCCGTGAGCCAAATTGGAAAAGCTTTAACTCCAATCTCAGGATTCATCAAAACTCTTCCTGCCACCCCCTCCCTCACATTAAGCTGTCTTTACAACATGGGATTATAGCAAATTCTTTAAGACTTCATGTCCCCAGGCTCTTTGTCACCTTTGCTACATAGCTGTCCTTATTCTGATCACAAACAATTCTCTCATCAAGAATCAAAGCTCATTTCCCCTTGAAGTTTCTGTTTATGCCCATGACTCAATTCATTCTGGTGCCTCTACACATATTTATTTATTTTGACGACCTGCAGGGTCCTGTATCAGGTACAACATGCACTCTTGCCTTATGCGTTGTCATGAAACATATTAAAACTTGGTATGCTTGTCTATTTTAGAAAACACCTCTTTAATCATTCCAGTAATTATGCAAACTCTCCCACAGGGCCAACAATAAACATGTCCTTCCCTTCCCGAGAAGCCTTCTGACTGTCTCCTTGGAAGCCACACCAAAGGGATGTGGACAGAACGTGTAATTAATAACTCAAATGAGGGGAGGTTAATATGGTCATCAGGCATCCGAGAAATAAAAGTGTCATTGCTTTATTAAAAGCTGTAATTCAGATACAAGCTTGCACAGTAATGATAAGACAATTTTAAAGAAATAAATGAAAGGACCAGAACAAAAAGATATGTTGATCTTAACTCTAGACTGGATTTGAGATTCTGCAAGTATATTTTCTTGGTTGATAAAGAATGAGATCCATTGACCTTTAAATGTATTATTTGTTGCAAGAAAATGTAAAAGTCCAAGAAACTCTACAGGGACTTTGCTACTTGAGGTTTGATAACCTGTCTAAGAGTTTCCTAAGCACATTGAATTTTTGAGAGTCCAGTTTTATGTGGCCTCTGGAAATCAAATGTAATTATTTACGTTTTTCTTTCTTCCATGTGGGAGGAAGGTAGGGACTTCAGAAGCTCAGGGTTGTTTAAAAAGTCCTACATGGGCTAGACATGGGGGCTCACAGCTGTAATCTCAGCACTTTGGGAGGATGAGCGGGGAGGATTACTTGAGCCCAGGACTTTGAGAACAACCTAGGCAATATAGGGAGACTGCTGTCTGTATAAAAAAACATTAGCCTGGTGTGGTGGCACCCATGTGTCCTCTCAGCTACTCAGGAGGCTGCGGCGGGAGGATCTCTTGAGCCCAGGAGATTGAGGCTTCTATGAGCCTTGATCAAGCCACTGCCCCAGCCTGGGCAACAGAACAAGACCCTGTCTCAATAATGTAAAATAAAATAGCCTATATTATCTCTCTTTTGTTGTTGCTGCCTCACTTAGTATCAAAGAAGAATAAAAGAAATGTTAAGCGCTGGACTTTGAGCTCCTATGTAAGGTCCAGCTATATGAAAAAGAATAATGATGAGGCCCTGATGTACAATCCCATAACATGAGAAATGACAGATACAAGAACAGGGGGACTCTGTGTAGTGGTAACATGATTCTTTAAGGAAGCTGGGACAAGGGAGAGCCATCGATTCCTCATACACAGCAGCCAACACGGTTTATGGTTGAGTGGGGAGGTGGATGGTTTGGGTTCCTTGACCTATGTCACTGAGGTACAATCTTTATTTCAAAACCTCCCAGGCCACAATGAAAGGACTCCTGGAAAACCGTGAGGTGGCCCTCCCAAACACGAAGATTGGAATGTGGTTTTCCCTGGGAAAGAAGAATCATCAGATGTCTGGAGGTGAGCCTTGGTGGGGAAGGTCTTTAGGAGCAAGAAGAAAACCATGGGCTTTATCCTTTAGGCCACGGAGTCAATGGAGAATTTTGGACAGAGGAATAATGAGACAGAAGTAGTGTCTGGAGAATGTTAATTTGATAACAGGGTACGAAATAATTGAGGAGATTTCTGGGAAGGAGGCCAGTTCAGAATTCCCCCCACCCCACCCATAATCTGTACATGAGAACATGAAGTGCTGTTGGTTTATTGAGTGAGCTAGACTGAGCGGGGATAGAGCTAGGGAATGATTTAATTTTTCATCATCTGTTGCATTTAAATGTGGTCTGTTTTATCTCCTTTCCTTATCTCCGAATGGATCTGAGGAAGATCGCATAGCTTTCTTGTACTTTTGACTTGTTAGACAAGTCCAATTTTGTTAAAAGTCACTGTGTCTGATATTAAACAGCCCAGTCTAAATAAAAACTTCAGGCTCAGATCCAATTCTGAGCTTCTTCCCTCCCCTCAGCTCAGGTCTGACCTAGGCTAGGGAAGAGATGTGATCTTTTTTTATACAACTCCTTTCTCCTTTTTTTCTCTTCCCATCTCCTGCTTCTGGTTCCTTCATAGCTGGGAAGCAGGGGTTACCATGAAAGGGGGAAAAGGCATTTTTACTCAGTTCGGGATATTTATGGTTTCTCTTGGCTGGTGATAATATGTGTGCTGGGCCTCCAAATGCTGGCTCATTTGTGGGGTGCATCGTGGTTTGTGTGTGCTCCATGTGGGCTCTGCACAGGGTTTCAAGAGATGCAACACCCAGCTGGCCTTTGCCAAGTCTCCGACGGTACTGCTTAGTGTGCCGCATCCCATCAAGACAGCTCCCTTCCCAAGTTCACCAAACCCACAGGAAATGCATGGTTCCTTGCCATTCCAAACGTGGGAGGCTTCTGCTGCTCCTTTCCTTCCTCCTGCCAGCCTCTCACTGTCTACGTTCTCTGGCAGGAGGCAGGCACCAACCTCTGTGTTCAGATAAACCCCTAAATTCTAGCTTATCCATGTCATGCTCACCAGAGAGCAATTTCACCATATCCTTCTTTAGGGACTTAAGAATTTCTACAACTGCTTAACAAGCCCCTAGCTGGGGGTGAGATGCTCTTATGGGTTGAACTATGTTCCCCCCAAAATTCATATGTTGAATTCCTAACCCTTACTACCTCAGCATGTGACTGTATTTGGAGATAGGGTCTGTTAAAAATGATTAAATTAAAATGAGGTTATTAGGGTAGGACCTAAATCCATGACTGGCACCTTTCTAAGAACAGGAGATTGGGTCCCTGGGAAGACCAAGTGAAGACACAGAGAGAAGAGGGATACCTGCCAGGCAAGGAGAGAGGTCTCAGGAGAAACAAACCCTGCTAGTCTCCCGATCTCAGACTTCCAACC
>NW_016107453.1:3739620-3751118 GCF_001604975.1 Cebus imitator
GACCGTGGAGCACCTCTGCCCGGGAATTTCCTAGTCTGTGGGCAATAAAAACACGGCGTCCACTCACCCTCTGCGCTTTCACTGGGAGCGGCAATCCTGAGCTGTTCCTAAACGGCCATCTTCCAACCTCCAGAATTGTGAGAAAACATATTTCCACAAATCAGGAAGTGTCTGCCGGTTTCTTGGTTTCACGCTTTGTGATGCTTATTTTACTCAGCTTGGAGATTTGCCTCAAAATCCGAGACCACAGGAGACATTCTACTCCATCATTTCTTCTTCTTCTTCTTTCTTTTCTTTTCTTTTTTTGAGAGGGAGTCCTGCTCTGTCACCCAGGCTGGAGTGCAGTGACATGATCTCAGTTCACTGCAACCGCTGCCTCCTGGCAATTCTTCTGCCTCAGGCTCCCTAGTAGCTGGGATTATAGGCACGCACCACCATGCCCAGCTAATTTTTGTATTTTTAGCAGAGACTGAGTTTCACCATGTTGGCCAGGTTGGTCTTGAATTCCTGACCTCAAGTGATCCGCCCACCTCGGCCCCTCAAAGTGCTGGGATTACAGGCATGAGCCACCACACCCGGCTCCATAGTTTCTTTTAATCAGCTTACATAAAGATGCTAGCACAGAAACTTGTGATTTACCATGACTGATGCCGTATGTCCTCAGTCTCTTTAATCCAGAACAGCTGTGCCACAGGCCACTGCCAGGGACCTTCACCAAGATTGTGTGAGGGCATCTCTCTAAGTTGCCTTCTCTAAAACTGCAGGAGCCTGCTTAACCCTCTTCATGCATGACACATGACACAAAATTTCAAGGGAGTTAACACCCTCAGAGGCAACCCTCAACTAAGGTGAGTAATACCTCCACCCCCCATCACCTGGTGTGACAATTCTAAAGAGTGTTCTACACAGCTGCCCACAGTGTTAATCCAGTTCATTAAGACACCAATTATTGATATTTTCTCCTTTTTGTCTCACTGTTTCCATTCCTTTCTTCTGTTTTCGAGGTTAACTCCCGAATAAACTATTTGCACCAAGTCTTCAACTCAGAGTTTTTTTCTTTGGGGGAACCTAAACTAAAACAAGTTGTGCTTTATAACTTTTTGCAGTGAGGTTGGATCAATATCTACTTCTGATTTTTTTCTTGGTTCTGTGTGTAGTTTGTTGCTTATTGATTTTTGTCCCCTGATTTAATCAAACGTGTGTATGTGATGCAAAGCTAAGTAAGACATGGCCCTTACTCTCAAAGTGTTTACACTCTGAGGAGTTTATAACCCAGAGAATGTATTGTCACAGACACTGGAAGGTTCTTTGAGATACTTCTGTAACTCTTGAAATGTTAAGAAGGAAAGAAGACAAGGGCACTACAGGGTTCTTTGAGCAGTGGGATTGTGGGTAATTTGACACTGCCTTCTCCGCTTCAGCTCTGACACTGCAAACACACAACTCCTGTACATTCCTCTTTCTGCTTTTTTCTCCATGCTCTGACTGCCACCAGCCATTTGAGTTAACTATTGCATTCCAGCTCGGATCTCTGAGGCAATGTTCTCATAGTTATCACACTGGATAGAACTCCAACTGGGATCTCTGAGGAAATATCATAATGGTTATTGCATTGGACAGAATGTCATGATTTCATGATTTCTTTGCTTTGAAGACAAGAACGTTTAATCTGCATGAGAGCAGGCTCAGGGAGGCAACAAAGCTGTTGCTTAACATGCAGCTAATGATGTATAGTTGAGAGTGGAGGGTTCAAATTCTGGTTCCACTACTCACTGGCTTTGTGATCTTAGGCTGGTTACTTAACTTCTCTGAATTTGAATTTATCCTGTAAAATGGAACAAAATATTAGTATCTGCTGACTGAGGCTCTTAGGTGGATCAAATGAAGAGTACCTTTAGAGTTTTTAGCAGAGTGTTTAGTATATGAATAAAGGACCAAGACATTAGCAATCATGAGGATGATAATGATGAGGCAAAGAAATTTAGCTTTTTCTGTGTGGTCTCAGAAGGTGAGATACACCTGGTGTTTGGGGTGAATAGAACTACCTGAGATTGGAATACCTATGTGGTGGGTCCCCAGCAGAGCTTGGTTGGTGTCACATCTCTCTGTTAGGATAGTAGAAGAGATTTAATAGAGGGGTGGGATTTTCAAAAGAAGACATTTATGCAACTAAAAAACATAAGGAAAAATGCTCATCATCACTCGTCATTAGAGAAATGCAAATCAAAACCACAATGAGTTACCATCTCATGCCAGTTAGAATGGCGACCACTAAAAAGTCAGAAAACAACAGATGCTGGAGAGGATGTGGAGAAACAGGAATGCTTTAACATTCTTGGTGGGAGTGTAAATTGGTTCAACCATTGTGGAAGACAGTGTGGTGATTCCTCAAGGATCTAGAACTGGAAATACCATTTGACCCAGCAGCCCCATTACTGGGTATATACCCAAAGGATTATAAATGATTCTACTATAAAGACACATGCACACGTATGTTTATTGCAGCACTGTTTACAAGAGCAAAGACTTGGAACCAACCCAAATGCCCATCAATGTTAGACTTTACAAAGAAAATATGGCACATATACACCACAGAATACTGTGCAGCCATAAAAAATAATGAGTTCATGTCCTTTGCAGGGAAGGACATGGATGAATCTGGAAACCATCATTCTCAGCAAACTAACACAGGAACAGAAAACAAAACACTGCGTGTTCTCACTCATAAGTGGGAGTTGAACAATAAGAACATATGGGAACAGGGAGGGGAATATCACACACAAGGGCCTGTTAAGGGATGGGGGATAGGGGAGGGATAGCATTAGGAGAAATACCAAATGTAGATGACAGGTTGATGGGTGCAGTTAACCACCATGGCATATGTATACCTATGTGAAAAACCTGCACGTTCTGCACATGCGTCCCAGAACTTAAAGTATAATAATGATTAAAAAAAAAAAAGAAATTATAGTACATATATACCATGGAATACTACTCAGTCATAAAAACGAACAAATTAACGGCATTTGCAGCAACCCGGATGGACTTGGAGACTATTCTTCTGAGTGAAGTCACTCAGGAATGGAAAATCGAACATTGTATATTCTCACTCTTAAGTGGGAACTAAGCTGTGAGGATGCAAAGGCATAAGAATCATAAAAAAGACTTTGGGGACTCTGGAAAAAGGGTGTGAGGGGGGTGAGGGATAAAAGATTCTAAATTGGGTTCAGTGTACACTACTCTGTTAATGGGTGTATTAAAATCTCACAAATCACCGCTGAAGAACTTATTCATGTAAACAAAAACCACCTGTTACCCCAAAACCTATGGAAATAAAAAAATTTTTCCAAAGGAATTCAGAATCATTTCCCTGCCCTGAAAACTTCTGAGCTCTCCCTCTTCATGTTTCCCTCCCCAGCAACCTATGCCAATCTCTGATCTGTGTCTCCGTATTTGTGTTTCAGAATGTGATATAGTTGGAATCCTACAGTAGGTCATCTTTTCAGATTGCCTTCTTTCACTTAGTCATATGCACTTGAGATTCCTCTTTGCCTTTTCATGGCATAATAGCTCATTTCTTCTTGGTGTTGAATCTTATTCTACTGTTTATATGTACCAAAGTATAATAATTTCTGCATCTATTAAAGGGCTTCTCAGTTGCTTCCCAGTTTTAACAACTTTCATTCAAGCTGCTATGAAGATCTGTGCCCACGTTTTTTATGGAGATAAAATTTTAACTAATTTAGGTCAATGTCAAGGAGCACAATTATTGGAATTTATAGTGAGAATATGCTCATGTTAGTAATAACCTGCCATACTGTCTTCCAAATTGTTGCACCACTGACATTTCCATCAGTCAATGAATGAGAGTTCCTGTTGCTCCTCATCTCATCAGCTTTTGGAGTTGTCTGTATAGAATCTTTTTTTTTTTTTTTTTAAAGGAAAAGACGGGGAAAAAAAAAAGAACTAAATGAAGTAGCTAGAGTGAGACATCATTGATTAGAAGAATTCATTTGAGTCAAAAAGTGAAATGTGGCCGAGCACAATGGCTCATGCCTGTAATCCCAGCACTTTGGGAGGCCAAGGCAGGGGGATCACGAGGTCAGGAGGTTAAGACCAACCACTCTGGCTAACACGATGAAACCCGTTTCTACTACAAATACAAAATTTGGCTAGGCGTGGTAGCATGTGCCTGTAGTCCCATCTCAGAAAGAAAAAAAAAAAAAGTGAAATGCAAGGAGCAGCAAATATAGAAATCAATCTGCATCCAAATCCAGCTCACCTCACATGTCACCACTACCAGATGTATGGAATGAGACAACCACTTTGTTACTTCAGAACTCACACACCATCAGTGCCTAAGCCAGACCTTCTGGCTTTCAAACTGTGTAACTGTAGACAGACTTCTTATTTTCTCTGTCTGTAAGTCATTAGCCTCAACTATAATACTGGACATGTAATAACTTATATCTTATACTTTGGTAACAAGGATGTGAATATAATAAATTGTGTTTTGCAGGTACGGATATACACACTGGAAAAAAAGGTGGGGGGATGGTGGAAAGAGAGGACCCTTAAGATGAGCACGAGCCCCAGGGTCTACAACTTCACTCCAGGAATGATGAGAGGCATCCAGTGTAGATGGGATATGAGTCAGTAGCTTTGAAAAATTCAGAACACAGCTGAGCTCTGATGGCAATGGTGTAGCACTGGCCTAAATGGCACCAAGAACTTGGATGTCTCTTGAATGTAGCAGTGCTGGCCAGAGGAGGTCAGCTCTAAATGGGGACTGTAACCTGACATGGAAAGGTTTCCAGGTATGACCCTGAACTTGACCATTGCTCGACTATGAGTACTCTGGAAGTGGGATTCGAGTCTGTGCCTGTCTGTCCTTTTTCCTCTACACCACGCTGCCTTGTATCTATGTGTCTATTTGTTTTATCCTACCAACTAAGACATTCATATTTACATCTGTTTCTATTTCTATGATGCAACAATGGCAAAATTTTCTTTTGAATGTCTGTTGGTATTAGGGAATTTTTCCTTATTTGTTTGTTTTTGGGTATTTTTCTCTTTTGCATTCCTGTTATTCAAGTTTAAAATAAATGAGATGAAACCAAACATTTTTTAAAAATTTCAACTCTGTGCTATATTTCTTTTGATTGTTAGCCTATCTTGAAATTGTAATTGGGATGGCGTTTGTTTTATGACTTAAAACAACTAAGGATTATTTCAGTCAAATATATGAAATCAATGCCTTTTTGACGAATAGAGGCTTTACAGCTGAATAATAAGCAGACTGTTCTTTGTTTTCATAAACAGTTGGAGAAAATTATAAACCCCAGTTATCGCCTGTCATTAAACTTATCCTGGATATGTGGGAAGTCTACTTTAGAAATATTTACAAAAAATAAGTTCACAAATGTAGATTATCAAAAGAAAAAACATTAAGTGTTAAATATAAAGAGTAGGGATAACTTGTCATATATGAACAGCAAGGATGTTCACAGGGAGAGAATAGATAGATAGCCAGCCAGGAGCACAGCTTCGTAATGATTACAAAACATAAGGCACGTCAGTAAAGACCTGGACATTTATGTTTATCTTAGGTTAATTTGCCAGTAAGCACATGATTAGTCTTCTTCTAGAGGCATTAATGAATGATTTACATTAAACGTAATGAGTAGCACATACTTTCTGACTGCTAACTCATTGAGGTAGGGAAATACATCACAAGTAAATCAACACCATTGCTTTGGTAGCTATAAAATTAGTCTATCTGATTTAAATGTTATAGTCATGGTATTTGGTAGTCTTGTTAATTTTGGACTTGTTTTAGCTAAGAAAAAATGCACCTCATCAAGTAAAGCCCTTATAAACAAAGTAAGATTTTGCCTGTTTTTTATGCGAAGGAACTAGTTGATTCTCTTGGGTGATTACTCTCACTTCTGCAATTTCCTTTCAGGAATGAGTTCTAGTTCATTGATTTTAGCAGAGCATATACAACTTACTATTTTCAAAAGGACTGTCCTTCTAGTGGAGCACAAGGAAAATTTTAAGGGTTGATTATAAAATTAATATGTGTTCATTGTAGGAGTTATGTAAAGAACAGACAAGAAACAGAACATTTAAATTCTGCTCTCTAGGTACAAATACTAATATACCAGTAGGGGAGTTTTTCTTTCCAGCACTTTTTGAGGGTGGTGTATCAGTATGCATAATTTTTCTGCATATGTAGTCAATATGTTGCTTATGTTTAAAACAATATAATTTTTTCAACATTTTCTTATGTTATTCAATATTTTTAAAAAACTTTTATATTTGAAATAATTATTTATTCACAAATAGTAGAGAGAAGATTCATGTCTCTCCCAGCAGTGACATCTTATATAACTATAGTACAGTGTCACCCATTTCCTCTCAGTGGTGACATCTTATGTAATTATAGTAAAATGTTGCCCATTTTCTCCCAGTGGTGACATCGTATATAACAATAGTACAGTGTTGCCCATTTCCTCTCAGTGGTGACATTTTATATAACTATAGTGCAGTGTCACTAATTTCCTCTCAGTGCTGACGTCTTATATAACTATAGTACAATGTTGCCCATTTTCTCCTAGTGGTGACATCTTATATAACAATAGTACAGTGTCACCCATTTTCTCCCAGTGGTAACATCTTATATAACTATGGTACAATACCAAACCCAGGACATTGCCATCAATACTATATGTGTCATTTTATTACATATATAGATTTGTGTGACCACATCACAGTCAAGACACAGAACTATTTCATTACCATAAAGATCTCATGCATGTTAATTCTTTATACCCTTATGGTCACTCTATCCACCACCACTTCTGGTAACCATGAATTTTGTTCTTCATCTCTCTAATATTGCTTTGAGAATGTTACATACATGCAATCATACAGTACGTGACCTTTGGAAATTGGATTTTTTTTACTCAGCATAATACCCGTGAAAGCCATCCAAGCTGTTGCATGTGTCCATAGTTCAGTCCTTTTTATGGCTGAGTAGTATTCCATGACATGGACCATGGCTGGTTTCACCATTTCCCCATTGGGGGACATCTCGATGGTTTCTGTATCTTTGCTATA
The DNA here is from genome assembly GCF_001604975.1 of Cebus imitator. Taxonomy (NCBI): domain Eukaryota; kingdom Metazoa; phylum Chordata; class Mammalia; order Primates; family Cebidae; genus Cebus; species Cebus imitator. Next base: position 3,746,743 of record NW_016107453.1, read on the forward strand.
AAGCTGCTGTGAACACTGTGTACAGGGGTTTGTGTGGACTGAAGTTTTCATTTATCTGAGATACATTCTCAGAAATGTGATTGTTGGTTTATATGGTAAATATGTGTTTAGTTGTTTATTTTTTATTGAATAAGAAACAGACAAGTCTAAAAAACCACCCAGTTATATAGTATAAAAGTAGCTGTCTCATTTTGCATTCCTACTAGCAAGGTATGGCAGATCCGTTTGTCCACATGCTTACCAGCATTTGGTGGTGTTACTATTTTTTATTTTTGCTGTTCTGATAGGGGTGTATTGACATCTCATGATGTCAATACATATTCTTTGAAAATATTCCCTAATGGCTGGTGCTATCTTCCACCAGCATTTATGTGAAACCTAAATAGGTGAGATTATAAACTACCACCATAACCAAAACCGGTTATTACCTGTTAAATGACATTTCAACAATTCTGTTTTCACTGTACTCAATGACTGAGTTTTGTTAACTGGCCAGGGAAAATAGCCTACAGATTGTCCCTTTATTTAAAATAAATCATTCATGTTTTGCCCTTGTCTTATCCACTCTGTCAAAGGCTAGCACAGAAAGAGAAAGATTGAGAGAGAGAGAGATTTAAAGTGAGTACCTATCTGATGCTCCTGCTCAGCGATCACAGCTGAAGTGGCAGTGTTGATTTTTCCTGCTGTATGTCATCCAAAGGCATTTTAAAGACTAGGTATTGTATCAACATAAACGTTCTTCATTGCCTTGCACAATGAGTTCTTGTAATCATTCATCAGAGGGTGACTGAGGAGTCTGCCTCTGCCCTTCAAGAAGCCACAGCTCATTGTCTGCACTTCCTTTCATTGCCAACTGGGGAGAGCTTCAGAAAGCAGGAACACAAGCACAGGGATGCAAGAGGAGGTGGGTTTATGTGGGTGATTAATGCAGTTCCATAAAAAGAGCTTCTCTAAGAGAACAAAGTGCTACTTCATTTGTGGGAAGGAACAATTGAAGAAGAGTTCTCTTTAACGCACTAGTCAAGAGCAGGCCAATAGATATATTGCAAAACTCCCTAGGAAGAAACAAATCCCCCCAAACCTGAGAGATAATGGCATGATAGTCAATTTTAAAATGGACATTAGACTTGAAGAAAATGTGAAACCCATTAAGCTGGAGGGGTTGCAAAAAACGAGGCACATAATTAAAGCATAAGTCTTCTGGCTGTGACAGCATGAGGTCTCGGGAAGATAGATTCACCAGCCTGGTGCTGAACTCCACAACTTGGCTGAGCGGGTTCACCTCTTGTTGCTGTCACCGCAGATAATCCTCCTGGGATATGGGGTCTTAATGTATGCCTTCACTAAGATTACCTTCCAGACTTAATAACCCCATAAATCCCTGGGAGATGTTTATTCTAATTCTAATTGACTACTTAGGAACCACATTTATTGATGACGAGCTAAATTGTCAGAAATCAATTGCTAATTAGTGACACAGCCAAGATAATGATGTAAACAATAGCCAGGTTGTAGGAAAAGCTATGAAAAAAGAGGTAAAAGCTACTAGATGATAAAAAAAACAACTAAGTTAAATAAGACCAGAATGAAAAGCAAGTAAGTATCAGAAAACTCCTTAGGCAGAAAAGTAGCAGGCCTGATACCTAGTTCTAATGTCAGCATGAGCTGTGTGACCCTATCTAGCTGTCTTTACCTGCTCCAAGTTAAAAGTTTACTCAGACAAAACCAAGTGACCTAGGAGAGACTAATGGGGGCTCATTCATTTTTTTTTTTAAGACTTATTAGGCTTTACTTTTTAGAGCTGTGTTCCGCTTACAATTATTGAGCATATAGTATAGAATTCCCACATACTTCCTCTATCCCTGCCTCAGTTTCCCCTATTATTGGCTCCTTGCTTTGGTGTGCTACATTTGTTATGATTGATAAACCAATATTAATACATGATTATTAACTAAACCCAAACTTTACATTACGGTTCACTCCTTGTACGATTCTATGGGTTTTGTCAAATGTATCATCATATGTATCCACCATATCCACCAGAATAGTTTCACTGCTCTAAAGAGCCCCCGGACTCCATCTATTCTTTCCTTCCTCTATCTCCCCAAGTTCCTGGCAACCACTGATCTTTTTACTGTCTCCATAATTTTGTCATTTTTTTCCCCATTTATTTATTTTATTGCATTTTAGGTTTTGGGGTACATGTGAAGAACATGCATGATTGTTGCATAGGTACACATGTGGCAGTATGATTTGCTGCCTTCCTCCCCATCACCTACATCTGGCATGTCTCCCTTTGCTATCTCTACCCAGCTCCCCACCCCCCACCATCCCTCCCCTATTTCCCCCCAACTGACCCCAGTGTGTAGTGCTCCCCTCCCTGTGTCCATGTGTTCTCATTGTTCAACACCCGCCTATGAGTGAGAACATGCGGTGTTTGATCTTCTGCTCTTCTGTCAGTTTGCTGAGAATGATGATTTCCAGGTTCATCCATATCCCTACAAAGGACCCAAACTCATCGTTTTTGATGGCTGCATAATATTCCATGGTGTATATGTGCCACATTTTCCCTATCCAGTCTATCGTCGATGGGCATTTGGGTTGGTTCCAGGTCTTTGCTATTGTAAACAGTGCTGCAATGAACATTCGTGTGCACGTGTCCTTATAGTAGAATGATTTGTAATCCTTTGGATATATACCCAGTAATGGGATTGCTGGGTCAAATGGAATTTCTATTTCTAGGTCCTTGAGGAATCGCCACACTGTCTGCCACAATGGTTGAACTAATTTACACTCCTACCAACAGTGCAAAAGTGTTCCTATTTCTCCACATCCTCTCCAGCATCTGTTGTCTCCAGATTTTTTAATGATCGCCATTCTAACTGGCGTGAGATGGTATCTCAATGTTGTTTTGATTTACATTTCTCTGATGACCAGTGATGATGAGCATTTTTTCATATGTTTGTTGGCCTCATGTATGTCTTCTTTTGTAAAGTGTCTGTTCACATCTTTTGCCCACTTTTGAATGGGCTTGTTAGTTTTTTTGGAGTGTCATAGTGGAAATCAAACAGTAGGTAGACTTTTTGGACTGGATTCTTTCACTTAGCAAAATACGTTTAAGTTTCCTTCAGGATTTTTCATCTAGCATGTTAGATACATTTTAATAATAAACTTATTCAATCATTAATTATTGGATGCACATCTACTTCAAGTACTGTGGGCCTAGAGACATAAAGACAACTAAGAAATTGTTTTGCTTGTATGAAGGTCACATGGGAACCAGTGGAGAGACAGATGATTGAGCAGTGGCAGTACCTTGTGGAGATGAGGAAATGACAGCAGAAGGCAAAGACAGTGAAATGTGTTAGATGATGTCTCAGGGAAGCTGGACACGGGGTCCTAGTATGTGTAGAGGAGGGTCCAGCTGAACTGGACCAGCTTCCCATTTTACCAGCCAGGAAAAAGGAAGGAAGCGTGGGAAAAAACTCCATTGGTGTAAAAATTAACACATTAAAGGAAGTGAGAAAGGTAAAACAGAAGATAATAAGGAAGAACATATTTTTAGTTGTAATGGTTTTGAATGAATACCTGATATGAGTGTTTTCTGTTATTTCCTCTTACAAAATAGAAGAATCTTTGCTGGTGCCTGAAACAAAATTAATTCCTTTTCCTTAAATAACCTAAGTTTAAATATGGGTCTTATTTCCACCAAGAATCATAGCATTTTACAACTGGAAAGAACCTTAATGGAAATTTAGCCTAACTCATTAATTTTACAGATAAGGAGACCAATGACTAAAAATTGTTTTTCCCAATTATTTAAGAAACAGAAGTATTTTTAGTAGGGATGAGGTTTCACCATGTTGTTCAGGCTGGTTTTGAACTTCTGACCTCAGGTGATCCACCCTCCTTAGCTGACAGAGTGAGACTCGTCTAAAAAAAAAAAAAAAAAAAAAAAAAGGAAAGAAACAGCAGCGTGAGGCTGGAAAGTAGGGCTCTTTATTCTGATTCCAATGGTCTTATTCTTAAAGACTTTCTAAAGACACAGAATAAACAAACAATACAATTATCCAATAGCAGGTTCTAAAACATGGGTTAAAAAAAAGAGGGAATGATAGTTAATCCTGTTTTTTTACCCAAATAAGAGGCCAGTTCAGAGAGTTTGAATATCCAGATGTGGTTGACGTAAGGAACTGAGAATAAAAGGGGATGATAAGAACATTCAAGTGGGGAGGGAAGAGAGAAAAGGAAAGAAAACAAGATAGAAGCAGAGGGGAGGCAATGAGAGAACAATCTAAAGATACTCATGGCATTGGATGTTGGATATGCCATTTTATAAAATTAAATTAATTAATTAATTTTTTTTTTTTTTTTTT
>NW_016107453.1:3751365-3813862 GCF_001604975.1 Cebus imitator
TCAGGTGATCCGTCCACCTTGGCCTCCCAAAGTGCTGGGATTACAGGCATGAGGCACTCTGCCTGGCCTGGATATGTCACTTTAAAGAAAATGTTGCCAAGTCTGTGGGATCCAAACAATAATCACAAAATACAACAAACAAATGACTTCGGGTTAAGTTGGAAATTCCAGACATCTAGAAATGACAGCAATTCAAGGAGAAAAATCAAATTCCTGTCGTCATCTTCTGAGAATATTCCAAGTGGGAGGTCCTGATCTGAGGTCCACACACTTTCAGATTTCCCCAGTTTGGTTCCTGTTTCTCCGGTTTTCCATGTTGCTTTTCTTTGTTGTTTGAGGGTGTTTGGACGTTTTCCTGGGAGAGTTGCTGGCAAGCTTACTTGCTTTTGCCAGGCCTGTTATGCCTCCTGTGGGACAGCTCTCCTGGGAGGCTGTGTGTGAGCCCAAACAAGGGCTGGAGGGGGTTAAGATCTGTTGTTCTCTTCTCTTCTGTTTCTCTTTCGTCCTTTCATTGCTGCTTCCCTTTCTCTCTTCTTTCTCTTTTAACTGTGGATTAAGAGTTTCTGCATCCCTCTCACACTGCCTCATGTGACTAAAACTCCTTCTTGTTGATTAATGGTTTCAATTGCTTTGTATCTTTCACCCTTCTCCCCACCAGACAAAGAGGTTTTTGTCTATTCTGGGGATGGGAAATGGTGGGGTGTGGGTGATGGTAACAGAAAAAATACTTTTTTTTTTTTGAGACAGGATCTCACTCTGTCACCCAGGCTGGAGTACAGTGGCACGCTCTCAGCTCACTGCAGCCTCCGTCTCCTGGGCTCAATCAATCTTCCCACCACAGCCTCCTGAGTAGTTGGGATGTGCACCACCAAACCTGACTAGTTTTTGTATTTTTTGTAGAGATGGAGTTTTGCCATGTTTCCCAGGTTGGTCTTGAACTCCTGGGCTCAAGCAATCTGCCCACCTCATTCTCCCAAAGTTCTGGCATTACAGGCATGAGCTGCTGTGCTCAGCCAAGAAACTTTTTCTTTTTCTTTCTTTCTTTCTTTTTTTTTTTTGTGTGTGTATGTGTGTGGAGGGACAGATTCTTGCTCTGTTGCTCAGGCTGGAGTGCAATGGTGGGATCTCCCCTCACTGCAACCTCTGCCTTCTGGGCTCAAGTGATTCTCCCGCCTCAGCCTCCCAAGTAGCTGGGATTACAGGCACCCGCCATCATGCCTGGCTAATTTTTGTATTTTTGTTGAGATGGAGTTTCACCTTGTTAGCCAGGCTGGTCTTGAACTCCTGACCTCAGGCGATCTGCCCGCCTTGGCCTCTCAAAGTGCTGGGATTACAGGCGTGAGCCACCATGCCCAGCCTCAGCCATGAAACTTTTAAGAGGCTAAAATGTGATCCCATAGCTCTCTGTGTTTGTTGGGATGACAACATGGACCATGGCTCAGGCAATGCTCCTGCTCAGCAGCCTGAATGAGGAGGGTCTCAGGGAAAGTGTTAGGGAGAATTACAAGTTAACACTGCACAATATCGTCTCGGCACATGTACAATTATTCTCAGTTTCTGAAGAAAAGGGTAACTATATTCAGAGCTGCACTTCACACCATTTTTTCCAAACACATTGCCGATTCCAATTTTGTCCAGAGAGTAGAACTCCTTTGTCTACTGAGTTTACCAATGCGTTCAAGATTTTTTGTGTGAACATACTGAAATCTCCTTTTTTATGACCTTGAACTCTATATTCTACATATGTTTATATTTGTTAGAAACTCTCAAGCAGAGTCTGATGGAATGATATGGCAAGGGAATGGAGGCAAAGGCAGGGTCTGAAGGGAATAAAAGCTAATGTGAACTCCCAACCAGTGCTACAAGAACATGAGAAATGGTGGCCAGCCCAGACTCAAAGTGTCATGGAGGGCTCTCCGGCGGAGATGACATTTTAAATGATCCAGGAAGGATGACTGGGAGTAGCACAGTCTGGTGTCCTGCTGAGGAAGCATAGCCACATCTGTAGTCCATGCAGCAGAGGAGCATCAAAGTGACTCCAGGACGTCTCCTGGTAGTTATGGTTTTGGGTGGCTGATTAGCTTATAGGCTTTCTTCTTCTCTAGCATGAACGGTGGAAGGTATCCGAGTTACTGGCAATGAATGGGTCTGCAGTGACCTCAATCCTTGCCTCCTCAGAAGAAAGAATTCAATTGAGGGGCATAAGGCAGAAAAAGAGGCTGGGGCAAATTTCAGAGCAGAGGAGTGAAAGTTTATGTAAAAAGGATTTAGCGGCCGGGCACCGTGGCTCACGCCTGTAATCCCAGCACTTTGGGAGGCAGAGGCGGGTGGGTCGCCTGAGGTCAGGAGGTCGAGACTAGCCTGACTGACATAGTGAAACCCCGTCTCTACTAAAAATACAAAAAATTAGCCGGGCGTGGTAGTGGGCGCCTGTAATCCCAGCTGCTCAGGAGGCAGAGGCAGGAGAATCACTTGAACCTGGGAGGCGGAGGTTGCAATGAGCTGGGATTGCACCATTGCACTCCAGCCTGGGGAGTAAGAGTGAGACTCTGTCTCAAAAAAAAAAAGCCTTCAGAACAGGAAGGAACCCTAGGAAGAGACCCAAGTGGGCACCGAGGTCAAGTGCAGTGTTTACCCTGATCTTGGGCGTTGTAGGCAGGCTCATTTACCGTGACTCTTCCCTTAGGGTGGCCTGCCCGCAGTGCGCAGTGCCTTCCTTATGCTCAGTGAGCACCTGCAGTGTGTGTAGGAAGTTGTTCGCATGCCCATCTGAGGTTTTCTTCCCTTTTCCAGGGGCGTGTCCCCAGAAAGTGATACTGCGCCGTGTCGTCTCCTAATGTGCATTCCCCAGGCTCACTTGCCCAATACCTGATATTTTATTGGAAGCCCCTTTTTGCTTCTCTCTGGCACCTGCATGCAACTAACGCTGTAATGCAACAGGTGTGGACCATCAGGAAATGGCCTCTTCTTGGCGCTGGCTGCCAATTTATCACTTTAGAGAGGCCATGTGATAACTGCTGAACCATCACCCAACACTCCTAGTGGGTCGAGGAGAGCCCTCTCCTCCCCAGCTCGTGCCTCTCTCCCTGTAACAACGTTGACCCCTGGATGAACAGTTTTCATGGTTGTGTTCCTACTCTGTGACCCTGCCAGGTAAGTTATAGTGATGAATCCCTGGCTTAGGCTAAGCCCTTCTAATTTCAAATACCTGAAATTTCATAGTTTGAGTTGAGGCGAATGGGAGATGGGAACTGAGTTGCCAGTGGCTGTGCTCTAGAAGGAAGTTTTTTTTTTTTTTTTTTTTTTTTTTTTTTCCCAGAAAGAAAGAAAGAGAAAGTAAAAGGGGGAGAGAGAACAGGATTCTTGCTCTATTGCCCAGGCTGGAATGCAATCTAAAAACAGCTAATAAAAACCTCTTTTATGCCGATCATTGTACTTAACAACAGAGACAGGAAGAAATAAGGGAAGAAAATAACAAACAGCCAAACAATATTTCATTTAAGTCTGTGAGATACTATGCAAATGCTAAAGAATGATTTACTTCCAATTATGTAGTCACTTTCAGAATAGGTGTAATATGATACTGAGAAAAATGTATGTTCTGTAGACCTGGGGTGGTGAATTCTATAAATATTCACTAAGTTTGCTTATTCCAGGTCTACATTTAGATCATAGATGTCCCTATTAATTTTCTATCTCGTTGATCCATCGAATATTAACAATGTGGTGTCAAAATCTCCTGCTATTATTGTGTGTGAGTCGAAGTCTCTTTATAAGTCATTAAGAACTTGTCTTATGTATCTGGGTGCTCCTATACTGGGTGCATGTATATTTATGATCATTGACTCCTGTTGTTGCATTAATCCTTTTACCATTATGTAATGTCCTTCTTTGTTTCTTTTAGTCTTTGTTACTATTAGAGCCTATTTTGTCGGAGACAAAAGTTACAACTCCTGTTTTTGTTTTTTTGCTCTCCATTTGATTGGTAAATCTTCCTCCATCCCTTTGAGTCTTTGTGTGTCGTTGCTTGTGAGATGGGTCTGGATACAGCAAACCGATGGGTTTTGACTTTTTATTCAATTTGCCTGTGTCTTTAATTAGGGCATTTAATCCATTTAAATTTAGGATTAATATTAATATTTGAGAGTTCAATATTGTGATTTAATGCTAGCTGGCTATTTTGCCCGTTAGTTGATGTAGGTTCTTCATTATGGAGATACTCTTTACGTTTTGGTAAGTTTTTGGGATGACTGATACTGGTTGTTCCTTTCTGTTTGTAGTGCTTCTTTCAGAAGCTCTTGTAAAGCAGGCCTGGTGGTGATGAAATCTGAGTGCTCGCTTGTTCGTGAAAAATTTTATTTTTCCTTCACTTATGAAGCTTAGTTGGGCTGGATATGAGATTCTGGGTTGAAAATTCTTTTCTTTGAGGATATCGAATATTGACCCCCACTCTCTTCTAGTTTGTAGGGTTTCTGCTGAGAGGTCTGCTGTGAGTCTGATAGGCTTCCCTTTATGGGTAATCTGACCTTTCTCTCTAGCTGCCTTTAGAATTTTCTCCTTTATTTCAACCCTAGTAAATCTAGCAATTATGTGTCTTGGAGTTGCTCTACCTGAGGAATATCTTTGTGGTGTTCTCTGGATTACCTGGAGTTGAATATTGTCCTGCCTTAATAGTTAGGAAAGTTTTCCTGAATAATATCCTGAAGAATATTTTCCAACTTGAATTCATTCTCTTCATAACATTCAGGTACATCTATCAATTGGAAATTAGGTTTTTTTCACATAGTCCCATATTGCTTGGAGACTTTGCTCATTCTTTTTTACTCTGTCTTCTCAAATCTTATCTTCTCGTTTCATTAAGTTGGTCTTCGACCTCTGATATCCTTTCTTCTGCTTGATCAATTTGACTGTTAAAACCGGTGCATACTTTGCAAAGTTCTCGTATTGTGTTCTTCAGTTCCATTAATTCACTTATATTCCTCTCTAAATTGTCTATTCTCTTTAGCATTTCGTCAAACCTTTTTTCAAGGTTCTTAGTTTCTTTACATTGGGCTAGATCATGTTCTTTTAGCTCACAAAAGTTCCTTATTATCCACCTTGTGAAGCCTAATTCTGTTAATGGAACACACTCATTCTCCATCTGGCTTTGTTCCCTTGTTGATGAGGAACTGTGATTCCCCTGTAGGAGGGGCATTCTGATTTTGGGTATTCTCGGTCTTTTTACACTGGTTTCTTCCCATCATTGTGAGTTCATCCACCTGTCGTCTTTGTAATTGCCAACTTTCAAATTAGGTCTTTGAGTGGACATCCAACTTGTTGATTCCCAGCGCGGAAATCTGAGCAACCCACTGCGTCGGCTAAACCAGCAGCATTAAGATTCGTGGTGCTTTTTTGCCTGGGAATCTCCGGTCTGGCTTCCCGCTTGAATCCGTTTTTCAATCTGGTAAATGGGCGACTCTGCCTTCCCGGAGCTCCAAACGTCCACCAAAAGGGGACCCAGTCCCGTTTACTCTGCACCGAGAACCGCCACGCTGGCCACAAGAGTCGCGCTGGCGACCCGTGGGGCTCCTCCACTGGGAATCTCCTGGTCTGTGGGCAACAAAAATCCGTCTGAAAGTGTGGTGTCCTCTAGTTCTGTGCACTTTCTCTGGGAGCTCCAATCCTGAGCTGCTAGTAGTCGGCCATCTTGGCTCTCTCTCTGTAGAAAGAAGTTTTATAAGCATTGGGGCTGGTGCCGGGGCTGCCTGTTCACCTAGGTTCCAACATGTTAAACTTGCTGAGTTGGTGGTAGATGCCAGTATTCTCCTAATTAATTCATTTTTGATGGTTGCTTTTACAAACAATTTCCAGTTTTTAAAAATACCTTAACTGATTAACTGCCCACAAATCTGTCATTCAAAATTAACCCCTGTGTTCCTAGTACTGTGACTTTTCTCAGATTAAGGAAGTGGTTCTTAAACTTTAGATGACATCAGACTCGCCTAGAGGGTTTGCTAAAACACAGATTGCTGGAACCCCTGCCCCTCGCCCCCTGCAGAGGTTCATTTGATTCATCAAGTCTTGGGTGGGGCATGAGAATTTAAATTTCTACCTCGAATAAGTTTTTAATAATGCTTACATTGCTGGTCAGAGAACCACATCATCAGAAACACTGATTTATGAAGTAATAGCTTTTGAAGAATTCTGTAAAAATAAAAATACATTATGAGATGCATTACACTTAAGTGTTTGTATGGTATAAAAATCCAATGTCAAGACCTTTAACACCTTAGCATAAATAGGATAATATTCATTTCTAATTGGAAGATTATTGATTTAGGTATAGTTGTGGTGATCATATGCCCTGAAATATCCTGATATGCCAATTTCAAGTAATTTTATTCCTTTCAATAAATTTGGGCCATCATATTCATAAACAGAATTTAATATGTATACTCTGATAAGATTAAACATGTTCATAGAACAATAAAAAATATCTATTGTTAGGTCACAGGTCCCAGCTTTTTGTTTACCAGGGAATACCATCACTGTGGCATACAAAAAAAAATTTGACTAAAGGAAGAGAGGAAAGGAAGTCCAAAGCAGGGGTCACCAGAAAGATGTTCCCAGCGGGACTGGGTATGGTATAGTACGAAGGTGTGTCACTTAGCATTTGCCCAGAGAAGCAGGACCAGTAGGGAGGAATGATCTCTACCGCACAGGACAAAATTATTGTCTGCAGGTGGAATTCCTTCTTCTCACAAGGAAGGTTCAGGCCTGATTTCCAACTGATTAAGCTAGGCCCACGCAGGTTATCCAGAATAATCTCCCTTAATTAAAGTTAACTGAACAGGGACTTTAAATCTGCAAAATCATTTCAAAGCAACAGCTAGATCACTGAACACCTGGAGACTACAGCTTACCCGGTTGACACCAAAAAAGCCATTACAGAGGGTATGAACTATACTCAGAGGGAAGGTGCCAGGAAGCGTGAAAGAATGGTTCTGAGGGCCAGGAGCACCAATCTTCTCTGATTTTCAGTTTTGGAGACAGAATATACTCTGTATTCAGCAATTGCCTTGTAATAGACTTGAGGAGTGAGAAAAAGAAATCCCTTAATAATAGTTTCTGCAAATGTGTGAAAGCTGAATGTGAGGAGAAAAAGTTGTTTTCAGGAACTAGGAGCTGGCTCAACTTTAAAAAGAAAATCAGCTGCCTCTAGCAAAGTGAAATTGCAGTATTGTCCTGGATGGTAATTTGCACTTAGTAAATTTATCACCAACCTGGCAGGGGAGATGCTGAATACAAAAGCTTTTATCTCTCAGTAAGTCAGTAATGAAGCCTCAAAAAGGCAGCTGAGGAGCGTGCGCGCTTGGATGGCAAAGTTGCCTGCCCTTTGGTCTCTGAGCCCATGGCGAGAGTTGGACAGGTGGATCGCAGTTAATTTTAGCTTATCATAAAAATGACTGCGGGTCCCAGGGAGGTTCCATGGACTATTAATTAAAGATTCAGACTTAATGTAAAATTCCATGATTGCCAGGGAATCAATCACTTAGCAATGTCAGGTAAATTGCTGTGCAAGAAAAATAAGATCTCAGGACCCCCAATTCACTAAGTCAAAAGGGAAAAGTTAAGTTGAGAAGTTGAGTCATGCAAAACACACACACACACAAACAACAGCAACAAAACTACCTTTGCTTGTGTTCCTTAACAAATAGTTATAGGGTAGGAGTCCTCATGTTTCTGCAGGGGTCCTCTCACTCTGACAGTCTAAGTGAACAGCTTATCTTCACAGTATGGGACAAGAGGAAACTGGAAATCATTCCTGTCCACCCTGAGATGAATGCATATTTGACTTCTTCCTCTACTCTGTTTATTTTATCTTAGGTAAAGTGCAGATTTACTGAATGTGAGATGAATACGTAATTGACTATTCCCTCTACCCCCTCCTTTTCATGTGAGGATTCGGTGAGCCTAATGAAAGCATCACAAGAATCTGATGCTTTTTTTCTTTTTTCCCTGTTTTTTTTTCTTCTTTCCACTTTCCCACTGCCCACTTTTTTTCCCTTTAAATATTGAAACTCTCAAAGTCCTCTTTGGAAAAAGTATGGGCCACAGATTCTACTGGGACTGGTGTCTCCTTTTCCTGGATGCATCCTTAGTATTGACAAAATAAACCTCTAAATTGATTGAGACTCACTCCAGTCATTTGTTTGGTGTTACACTCCTAAGAACTTGGAACACAATCTAATTTTCATCTCAGAGTCAGAAATTAATGCCACATCCACGGCAGCTGGAGTGGATAATTGTGTGTTCGATGAGAGCCACCCTGAGAGCCTACCACGGAGCTGAGTGGTTAACAGATAAATGCTGTTGCTGATGGACAGGAGAAAATGGTGCTTATGTAAAATATACCTTTCAGAGGAAAACTACCTGAGACGGGGTGGAGTCCACATGAAAACCTCAAATTATAGCACACATGAAAGAAAATAAGCCAGCAGTTAGAGGAATGAAAAAGTAGCACTGCCTTAGCTCCTCTTCCAAAGCCTTTCCCTTCTTGGTACCTTATATTATAGCCTCCTAACACCATTTTTATGCCCTATGGATATCCAAAGGTTTTTCTCAAATCTTACCTCTGGTTTTTGGTCTGCCATTGATCCTTTCCCTGCCAACCTTATTCTTTTAAAATTTACCTCTCCTAGGAGTAATAAATCTTGGGAATCTATTTCTAATTCTCTGACTTCTGAGAGATACTCTGATAACCATGTTAATGCTGACTGTGGAATTCACTTGGTGGTAGATCTTAGAATATAATATCCCAGCCATTTGGGAAGCCAAGTTGGGCAGATCACCTGAGGTCGGGTTTGAGACCAGCCTGGCCAGAATAGTGAAACATTGTGTCTATTAAAAATAGAAAAACTAGCCAGATGTGGTATCTGTAATCCCAGCTGCTTGGGAGGCTGAGGCAGGAGAATCTCTTGAACCTGGGAGATGGATGTTGCAGTGAGCCGAGATCACACCACTGCACTCCAGCCTGGATGACAGAGACTCCGTCTTAAAAATAATATTAATAATATCATGTTTCTCCTGGTTTGGTATGGAAATTTAGCTATCTTCTTTCCAGCAGAAGAAGGATGGGATGCAGACACCTTGCTCCTTTTCCTGGGAAAGAGAACTGATTCTTTGGCTGCTTGTGATGACCTTTGATGGGCATCCTAGAAAGGATGAATAATTATTGTTGTTATTTTTGCCTATCTGAGCATCATTCCCATTTCATTGATAAAACTGGGGAGTAGCTTAAAGGTCTGTTTTCAATATTATAAAAAAAGACATTAAAACCAACACTCAAAAAAGTTATGTGAGTTTCCCAGTAGCAGACAACGGTCTTGATAGGTATCACTTAGAAGTATGACAAATTGACAGAAATGGATATCTCCTTGTGGGCGTCCAGACAACAGGGCACATGACTAGGGATTTTAACAGCTATGGATCTTTTCTGTTATACTGTAAATCACATAAACATGCAACTACCTATCTGTGCCTTAATAGGCTTGTTATTTTGGTCATTACAAAGAGGCATTACACTAATGCAGGAATAGAAAAATAGAATGCATGTAGGTCAACATGTGGCATCTCTGAATTTTATCACTTTTTGAATTAACCAAGTGTTAAGTATTTAACTGATGGCCTAGGTCAATGGAATTCTACTGAACTTCATGATCTTAGATAAGTCACTTAATTTCTCTTCTGAGTGTTAGGTTACTTATACAATTGACAGGTTAAATTACATTGTCTTTCAGCACTAAGGTTTTATGGTCTTCCATCTATAGTCCATAGATAATATGGCATCTATGGGAAATAAGATCTAAGTTAGATGGTTCATCATTGCTGGGGAAATACAGAACCAACAGTGATTCTGACAGAATGATTAGCATCCCTGAAGGATGGATTATACCAAGACTTATTTATGCATAAGCAAGGGATTGTTTAGGTGCCCTGGACAGTTATGGTCATTATCTTTAAGTGGTCTTATCACAGGGATAACTGCAGCTTTTGGTCATTTCTAAGAGATTTACATCAGGGCTTATAATTCCACATCATATCATGAATAGCAATAAGATAAAGTTCAGAGCTTAAAAATTACCATAAGAGCAGAGAAAGGAATCTGTAGCAAATCCACAAGTTAATGAGATGCCTGATGTGGGAGTGTGTATTTTCTAAGAAAAAACATTCCTGTGAATGACACTGATCCCAAACTTCAGAGAAATCATGAAGGCCTTGGAACTTTACTGCTGGCTAATCTGCCAGAGAATTACTTTGCCAGTCCCTCCGATATTTGCTCCTGCTTGTTTCTTTTCCAATTGCTGTTGTTTACATTCCTCTGCCCAGTTACCTCCTCACATTCCTCTTATGTATATATTTTTCTTAGCTTCCTCCTTCCCTGCTGTATTTGAGGCACACCTAACGACTCTCTTTCATTGTTATTTATTTATATTGCTAAGAACTATGGGAAAACATAAGTCGATTGACAAAAGTAACTGATCTCAGAGAATGAATCTCAAAATATACTGAGGTAATTGATGTAGTTTGGCTGTGTCCACACCCAAATCTCATCTTAAATTGTAGTTTCCATAATTCCCACGTATTGTGGAAGGGACCTGGTGGGAATTAATTGAATCATGTGGGTGATTTCCCCCATGCTGTTCTTGTGGTAGTGAATGAATCTCACGAGATCTGATGGTTTTATAAGGGGAAATCCCTTTCACCTGGTTTTCATTCTCTCTTGTCTGCCACCATGTAAGATGTGCCTTTCACCTTCTGCCATGATTATGGGGCCTCCCCAGCCATGTGGGACTATAAGTCCATTAAACCTCTTTTTCATTATAAATTAACCAGTCTAGTGTGTGTGTTTATCAGCAGTGTGAAAACAGACTAATACAGTGATGGTCTCTAGAATTCCCTGAATTGCAAACAAGGCTACATATACATTCTGGTAGCCTCCTTTCTAGATTCCTTCTATGACTGTTTCCTACTTCTTTTGTTAGTATTTTCTTTTTTTTTTTCCCCTAGTCCTGTCTATGTTAGGCACTTGCTGGGGATGCTCAGAAGTGACAGCCTAAGGTCCAGTAGGTCTGGTCCTGTTGTCCCTGGACTGTGCTGGTCTTGCCTTCCTGTTTTTTTTTTATTTTTCTAGCATTCCTTTACTAACCTTTAGGCTATTTTTTTTATTGACCTTAGTGTAAATGGCATGTTTGAAGATGAAATGGTGTTTATAATATGATCGTCTTTGGATTTATTTTTAAGTTATTTTTTCCTCTCTTAGCCTTGATCCTTGGGGATACCAGTTTTATTTACTGGTTCTGCTACTGGTGGAGGGTGTCCAGGTTCTTGGTGTCTTGAACAAAGAATTGGACAAAACGCACAAAGCAAGGAATGAATGAAGCAACAAAAGCAGATTTATAGAAATCAGAAGCACGCTCCACAAGGTAGGACCAGGCTGAGCAAGCAGCTCAAGGGCCTGGTTACAGAATTTTCTGGAGTTTAAATACCCTCTAGAGACTTCCCTTGGTTACCTGATGTACTGCCCTATGCAGAGAGGCTAAAGTGACATTGCAAAGTTATTTACTTGGTGTATACTCCATGCAAATGAAGAGGATGTTTTCTGTCATTGCTGAAGTAGAGTTACAAAATTGTTTACTTGGACTTAGAAGCCTAGGTTGGTGTTTTCCCATCTAATTTAGTTCTAGAAGTCCTTAGGTTCCCTGCCTCTAGACCCTATTTCCTGCCTTAGTTCCTAGTTCCAATGCTTGGTTCTGTTTCAAAGTTTTCTGCAGGCCATCTGAACTTTAGACAAAAGGTTCTTTCCAGTGATGTGCTGGCAAATGTTTAACAACTTCCCCTTAGAAGAAGAAGAAAAACCTTATTTGTAGCATTTGCCAGTTTCTATGGTGTAAATACTACCACTATAGTCAATTTCAAAATCCCAATGTGATGCATGGAACTCAGAATTGGAAAGAGATGCACGTAACTGACTCTCACTAGCTGGCTCTCTCACCCCTTAATCAGTTCTCTAACTCATTTATGGAATGGAGAAAGCAACTTAAATCTTTCTTAATTTTTGTATTTTGTCATTCCCCACCTCTCCTCCCACCATCCTTGGAAGACATGCCAGGCTGATCTCATAGTTCTTCTGGTGATTTTTAGTATTAAAATATTCACTAAAGTCTAACACAATTGCTTATTCAAGTTAAAAATTCTTCCCTATTCCAGCTTGTACTTGACCTCGTCTGCAAACCTACTGTTGAGCAGAACACCATGTACCAGTTACCAATGCCAGGGGAAGATTCCAATTATCTAGAGAATAGACAAGATCATCATAATGCCAGTCACCTATAATAGAAAACCAAACATTTCTACCCACTGTATCTTAGTATTGGAGTCGCCCAGGAAAATGCAATACTGTCAAGCACTGGCTGGAGCAATGCTTTTACTCACCACATAGAGAAGAGTCAGGATGAGATCTGCTCCAACAACATACATGAGTCTTGCACGGCTAGTGGGCTCCTCTGGCAGCCAATGCAGGGCAAGAGGCCTTCACATACCCATCTTGTGCTGCAGTAGGAGGACGCTGACCCTTCCCTGGTGGGTCCTGAAATACTGAAAGCTGGGGGTGTGCTTGAGGGCCATTGACACACATGCTTAAGACTAATAAAGGAGCACACACGGAGCCTGGAATTTGGGAAGGAAGTGTTCCAGGCATAAGGCCCATTCTTATGGGGCAGAGCCTGGGGACTGCCTTTCATCTCTATTTTCTTGTCTTGCTCTTTTACTCCTCCCACACACTCTGCCCATGCTGCTTCCTGTTTCTCCAGGGTTAAAGGCTGCAGTGGTGCAGGGTATTGGTGGGTGGGCGAGAAGGCCTTATTTCCCTGCTTGGCTTGGTGGGGCTGGGGTGACATCTGCCTCTTTCTCCCTAGCTGCCTGAGGACCTCCAATTCCAGTTTTCTGGCAAGGAGCTTACTCTTTTAGTTGGCTATTTTCTGTTTCCCTCAGATCCTGGATCTGACTCTCTACATCTAGCCTCTTATTCACTTTTGTCCTCTTAAACTCTAGACATACATCTGATGCCAATAATTCCTGCCTTTTGGCTCTGTGACTGGCAGGCTGCTTCAGGTACTCTCTCTCCTTTGGACTTTCTAAGAGGGAGGCTGTTACCATCCCGGAAGTTGAAGGGACACATGTCCTCTGTCTGGTTCCCTTAAAGCCATTTTCTCTTCACTACAGGTGAGGAAGAGAAGTGCCACAACACAGAACACCAGACACATTCCTCATCTCCAGTCTCTTCAACCTCCTGTGAACCCCAAATATCTGAGAGAGTCTCAATCAATTTAGAAAGTTTATTTTACCAAGGTTAAGATGCACCTGTGGCACAACCTCAGGAGGTCCTGACGACATGTACCCAAGGTGGCTGGGGGACAGCTTGGTTTTATACATTTTAGGGAGACATGAGACGTCAATCAATATGTGTAAGATGTACATTGGTTTGGTTCAGAAAGGTGGGACAATGCTAAGCAGGCGGGGTAGGGAGGCTTCCAGGTCATAGTATGTAAGTGACCAATGGTTGCATTCTTTTGAGTTTCTGATTGGTCTTTCCTAAGGAGGCAGTCAGATGCGCGTTTATCGCAGTGAGCGGAGGGATGGCTTTGAGTTTATCTTGGTAGCTATCGAGTTTATCTTAGTAGCTATCTTTTTTAGGAATAGAATGGGAAGCAGGTTTGCCCTAAGCAGTTTCCAGCTTGACTTTTCCCTTTGGCTTAGTGTTTCTGGGGTCCCGAGATTTATTTTACTTTCGCACTCCTCATGAGGATTCCCTTTCAAATAGTTCTTTCCTTTGAACAAATAATTTCATTCCTGGGAATCAGTCCTAAGGAACTAAGCCCAAATAACGAAAAAGCATTTTGCTCAAAGATATTCTTTTCATCTTTTTAAAAAGCTTTTCCTAACATGCTCTTATAGGGCAGGTGACTGGCAAAGGCTGTTAGAACTGGATATAGCCATATGCAGGGTCCTTGGGAGGGAATTTAGGTTCTCAGGTGAAAATATCAGGCAGGAAGGTCACATTTTAACATTCTGCTACAAATCATTTCTTGGATCCCACAAAAGACCTCTTTATTAAGTCTGTATTCCTCACATTCTTCTCTCTGGCTAGACTAATTCCCTTCTGTGACTTTTTGTATTTTTACAATTATTTTCTGGTGGATGCCTTCGGCAGCACTGCGAGTTTACCACACATACTAACTTTCTGGCCTATCTCAACCCCCACATACATGTTTTTTTCATGTTTGGCCCATACCATTACCAGAATATTTTCTTTTCTTTTTTAAACAAGTTTGATTTTATATCAAAATTACTAAAATTAACCTTGACGTGGTATCACCCATAGTAATTTTGTGTGTGTTATAATTCATGATAAATTAGCCAGACTATCTTTTTACAAGCTCCTACCTACTGCATATTTTTATCATCTAACACATAGTAAGCGTGTCAGTCTGTTAGATTCAACGCAAGTGCTCAAAGAAGTCTTTGTAACTATACTATAGATTTTGAGAATTCATTCACGGTTCCAATACCTGGCATTTTACATGTAACATCGTGAATGGGTTTCATTTTAAGCATTCTTTAAATATGGAGCTTGTGAATTACAAAATAATCTTTTATTTTACACTAGAATACTTCACATCTTATGGAAACTAATCATTGATCTTATTTAAAAGAACTAGCTTTTCCAGAACACCTAAAAATTTAGTTCTGATTAAATTAATTAACTTGTAACCTCAGGATTATCTAACTCTCAATCTGGAATGTCCTGTCAGGACAGTGAAATATTAAACATATTTAAGGGGTTATAAATATATGAAGAGAGGAAGCAGGTGATAGTACTGGAAACTTTAAATATATTGGGATTACATTATATTAATGTATTAATTGGTATGTTTATTTATATATGATATATGGATTATAATCCATATGTGATATATGGATTTTTGGACTAGAATGGGAAGCAGGTTTGCCCTAAGCAGTTCTCAGCTTGACCTTTCCCTTTGGCTTTGTGATTTTGGGTTCCCCAGATTAATTTTCCTTTCACACTCCTCATGAGGATTCCCTTTCAAATAGTTCTTCTCTTTGAACAAAGATTTTTATTCCTGGGAATCAGTCCTGAGGAACTAAGCCCAAATAATGGGCTAAGCCAAATATATTTAATTAATTATAATACAATATATAAAAATATATAATATATAATTAGATATGTAAATATATATAATTATATATTATAATTAGAAGCCTTAAATAAACACAAAAGAAAATATTAAATTTTATAAAAGAGTACATAATGAGGCTAAATATGTTAAACATAAACATAATTGGCTAGATTTTCTTCATAATCCTGTAAGTACTTAGGTTACACAATGTAATAAAATAGAAAGTCCATGTGCATAAATATCACAAATCTGAAATTAGTAGAAATGACTGAATGGGTCAAGTGTGGTGGCTCATGCCCAACACTCTGGGAGGCCAAGGCGGGCGGATCAGTTGAGGCCAAGAGTTTGAGACCAGCCTGGCCAACATAACGAAACCCCATCTCTACAAAATATACAAAAATTAGCTGGGCATGGTGATGCACGCCTGTAATCTCAGCTACTCAGGAGGCTAAGACATGAGAATCACGTAAGCCTGGGAAGCAGAGGTTGCAGTGAGCTGAGAAGGTGCCATTGCATTCTAACCTGGGTGACAGAGGGAAACTGTCTCAAAAAACATAAATAAATAAAATAACCTGAATAATAACTAATTTTTAAAAACTTAAAAAAGTGTAAGAGATTACCTAATGGCCAAAAGTAAAATTATAGCAAATGAAAGATGTACACTCTATCAGTTGGTAGGGTTAAATAGTAAAAAGTTATCTTTTCTTAAATTAATTAATCATTTGAATATTATAATTCAAAGTCCAGATAGGATTCTTTTGAGAGAAACTTTGTAAAAAAAAAAAAATTAAAATTTTTTTTTCTTAAAAAGAATATTAATGAGTGGTGGAGAATTGTATCATATATTAAGAACTATTATGAAGTTTGGATACTTTAAGGAGTGTGGGCTTGATACAGGAAAATCACTAGAACCAGATAGCTCAGATGGACTCTATGCTAGTTAAGCTGTAATATATGATAAAGGAGGTACCACAAAATAATGGTTGAAGAAAATAATATTTAATAGGTGGTGTTGGGACAAATGGTTATCTGTTTACAAAAAAGAGTACCTTTGAATTCTTACCTCTTAGCATACACCCCCCACAAATCTACAAGAATCAAAGAGACTGATGAAAAAATCATATAAATTTGAAAGTTGAGAAGAAAACTATCAAATCTCTGTTTGGGGGAAGATTTACTAACTTAAAAATAATGGAAAACCTCTAAGGGCAGAGATAGTTGTTAATACTATAAAAATAAAAACTTATGCCTATAAAAACATCAAAGGGCAAGTACTTTGGACATTTTTTTTGAATCAATTGTGAATCACATTCATTTTCTTTCTTATAAAAAACCACAGAAATCAATAATGGAAACTTTAAAATCATGATAGACAATGTGCAAAAATCATTGCTAGAAAGTCATAAAAGATGAGCCACAACTATGAAAACATTTTCAACGCCATGGTGATCAAAAACTTGCAAATTAAGATCAGAAGAAAATAGTGTTTCTTTCCAGCAAATTCACAAATGTAAGTTGTTTTTAATGGGACTGCTTACTGCTAATAACTTAAGGGTACCTTGTGGAGAGGAGTGCCAATTTTTGCAAGTCTTTTGGAAAAACTTTGATAATGTATACCAAAAACCTTCAAATATTTCTTCCCTTTGAAGAAATAGCTGTATTCCTGAAAATTTACCCCAAGAAACTAAGAGCAAATGAAAAAGCTTTCTGTTTAGGGATATTCTTTTCTAGCTTAATGTGATAGTAAAAATTGGTAGTCATTTTCACATGCCATATAGTAAAATAAATAAGGTCAGGAATCAGCACTCAGTGAGATATAATTGTTTTGAAATGTTTTTGTAAAAATTTAAATAGGAGAAATCCTCATGCCATATTAAGAAAGCAAGGTACTTTCATTATATGTTATGAACATTTATATATAGGAGTTCCATATACAGAATGATCACAATTACATAAAAATGAAAAGGAAAAAGGAATAAAACAAAACCCCAAATTCCATTTAGATAAATGAATAAAGAAAATCATTCCACCAAGCGTTAACATTTATATTGTTTTGCTTAGTGGGAGTATGTTTGGCTTTTTTTCCTCCCTCTTTTTTTCTGTTGTTTTCCCTAATGAGCATAATTACTTTTAGAATGGACAAAAGAAAGTTTTGAAATGTAGTATATTCACACATAATGGTTTCCCTGTATTGATCTACATAAATGCATGATTTTATTAAGCAGAAATCCATTCGTAGAAAAATCTACTTCCTATTACAGTTTGTCACTTGAGGCAGTTATTAAGGTCCTTCCCACCTTAAAGAATATAAACCTATTTCTTTAGTTCTGCAGCCTAAGTTAAAAGGCGAAGTAAGTGCTAACATTTCTTTTTTTAAAGAGAGAACATCAATTTCAGCACAGCCTTTCTACCTAGCTCTGAAAATATCACTGAGAAATTGTAGTCCTTAACCTAAAAGCTTAAAATCTCAATTATATGGATGAATCAGTTTAGACTCATGAATAAAGTGAAAAGGTCTTAAAAATCACAGAGAGGCCTGGACAATGAAATGAATTGCTTTGAGGTTAGTTATTTCTATAGAGAATGGGATTTTTTTTTTCAAATATTTGAAAGAGCGAATGGCACGACAGAAATCATTCCAACAGTGTGGGGAAAAAATAGAGCTATAAATGAAGAAACGAGTAAGCAGTTAGGAAATGGAAGAGAAAACTGAAGCAACAACAGAGGCTGAAAAACCAGCAGTGGATTCAAGATGGGAATCTGTAACTGCGGTCAAAAGACGACATAAACCAAGAGAAAAGACCCTCTTCATAATGTGTGAACCCATGTGATTTTCAGAATCTGGTTTTATATACCGTAAAAGAGGATTATAAGTTAGGGCCTTTAGAAAGAAATAATTTTTTGCTACTGTTTCTATTTTATTTTATTTTGAGATGGGGTCTCACTCTGTTACCCTGGCTGGAGTCTGTGGCTCGATCCTGGCTTATTATAAGCTCAACTTCCCCTGGTTCAAGTGATCCTCCTGCCTCAGCCTCCTGAGTAGCTAGAACTACAGATGCAGGCCATCACACCTGGCTAATTTTTTAATTTTTTTGTACAGATGGGGTTTTGCCATGTTGCCCAGGCTGGCCTCAAACTCGTGAGCTTAAGAGATCCTCCCACCTTGGCCTCACAAAGTGCAGGGATTACAGGTATGAGCCACCATCCCTGGCTGCTACTATTTCCAAAAATAATAACATGAATAATTATTAGACATAATAATTAATAATCTTATAATTTCTAGATTCTAATAACTCATTTAGAAAAATATGGTTTTCACAGATGATATTGAAGAGCTATAAATTATTAAACAGATATTAACCCTAGCAAAGGTACGAAACCTTCATAGAGTCAACCTAAAAATACAGACAAGAGAGCAAAAAACCCAGTCTAGTGAGAATTTCTAAAACTGGATTGTCCTTTAGTTTTTTTAAAAAGTGCTTTTATGTGCAACATCTACAAAATTCAACTCATTCTACAACTTTGATGTACAGAGGAAAATAATTATTTTTTCTGTAATTGATCTCTCCTTCCTCTTGAGAACGAATCTGCTGGTTAGAGCGGGTATACGTGCAAGCCAGTTTAGAGCATACATGATCTGATGAATTACACCTTCAAAGCATCATTCAGACCCTGTTGTGTAATAGTTTTTAGTTCTTAAGAGGGCTTTCTTTCCCTAGGCTTCTTTCCCTAGATGGAGTCCAGGAATATGCCAGATTTCCCTCTGCCTTTGGGCCGCTTTGGATCCTATTTTCTTCAGATGGTGATATGGTTTGGCTGTGTCCCAAATCTCATCTTGAATTGTAGCTCTCATAATCCCCACATGTGATGGGCAGGACCAAGTGCGAGGTAAATGAATCACGGGGGTGGTTACCTCCATGCTGTTCCTGTGATAGTGAGTTCTCGTGAGATCTGATGGTTTTATAAGGAGCTTTCCCCATTTTGCTCAGCACTTCTCCTTTCTGCCACTTTCTGAAGAAGGACATGGTTGCTTCCCCTTCCATCATGATTGTAAGTTTCCTGAGGCCTCCCCAGCTCTGCAGAACTGAGTCAATTTAACCTCTTTCCATTATAAATTATGCAGTTTTGGGTATTTCTTCATAGCAGTGTGAGAATGGACTAAAGAGATGGCCAAGATTGTAGCTGGAAAACTTCCAATGCCTTTTAATGGCTTAAGGCATTGTACACGAATGGCATGCCATTTCCCCTTCTGTTCTCAAGGTATAAAGCTTTGTTTGATTAAATTATTTCCTTTAAAATTTCTGTGCTTATATATATGTTTATATGTGCATGTGTGTTCATGTTTGTGTGTGTGTTTCATGGGGATAAGGAAGGTGGGGTGAAAAAACATAGGTAGTACGATCTATTTAGTGTCTATAAAGTGCTATGCATTTATAGTATCATTATCCTATTTGGTCTTTGTGGAAATCTTAATTGTAGTTATCATCAGTTTTTAATCAATGAAGATAGTAAAGCTGCAGAATGGAGTCCATGTCTATTTGATCTCAAAAATTGTGTTCTTACCATTCCTTAAAGAACTAAAAGTAGAACTACCATTTGATCCAGCAGTCTCACTCCTGGGAATCTATCCACAGGAAAATAAGACATTATACAAAAAAGATACTTGCATACACATGTTTATAGCAGCACAATTAGCAATTGCAAATGTATGGAACCAGTCTAAATGCCCATCAATCAATGAGTGGGTAAAGAAATTGTGGTATGTATATAGCATGGAATACTACTCAGCCATAAAAAATGAATAATGGCGTTTGCAGCAACCTGGATGTAATTGGAGACAATTATTCTCAGTGAAGTATCTCGGGAATGGAAAATCAAACATCGTATGTTCTCACTCACAAGTGGGAGCTAAGCTATAAGGATGAAGACACATAAGAATGATACAATGGACTTTGGGGTCTTAGGGGAAAGGGTGGGAGAGGAGTGAGGAATAAAAGGCTACACATTGGGTACAGTGTACTTTACTCGGGTGATACCCGAGTATCACCTGAGATTTCTGAGATTTTGATACGCAAAATCTCAGAAATCACCACTAAATAACTTGTTCATGTTACCAAACACCACCTGTTCCCCAAAAACCTATTTAAATAACTTTAAAAAGACACATACAAAAATAGAGATTGTGCTCATTCCTTTATCCCTTGGGAGTGGTAAAGTGGAAAAAAAACTTTTTTTTATGGCCTTTGGTGTTCATTTTGTAACATTACCATCTAAACCAGTTGTACCAGTTTACAATGTACAAATCTTGCAGAAGATTTCTAGTGTGATAACATCCTTATTCAATCTGTGTGGTATTTCCAAAAGTGTTTTCTAATTTGTAGGTACATGTTAGTATTTCAAGTTTGCTTTAATGTACAATCTTTGATGTTTAGTGAGAATGAACACATTTCCGTTTGTTTGTTTAAATGTAATTGTGTTCTTTCTTGTACAAATTGTTACATATTTTCATTTTTAATGCTATGGCATTTTTGCCTTCTAAAATAAATTTTAATGAGATCATATTTTATGAAAATATTTGACATACTTAATATCAAATATTGTTCATAGTCTACTGGTTTCCTTATCAATTGAGTTTTTAAAATATGCAGTTTTAAGTTTTAGAAATCTAAATTTGTCATTTTTTTCTTGTGATTTTGCTTGGTACTTTAGGCTTGAGAAAAGTTATTTGTCTGCAGATATAATCAATATTTTAATTATTCTAATTTTTATGAATTTATTTTATAATTTTTGTTTTATGTTTTAACATCTAATACAACTGAATTCTCCTAAAGTAATATTTGGCTTTTCTTTTTTTTTTTAAGTGGAGTTTTGCTTTGTTGCCCAGGCTGGAGTGCAATGGTGCAATCTTGGCTCACTGCAATCTCCGCTTCCCCGCCTCCTGGGTGCAGGTGATTCTCCTGCCTCAGCCTCCTGAGTAGCTGAGATTACAGGCATGCTCCATCATGCCTGGCTAATTTTGTATTTTTAGTAGAGATGGGGTTTCTCCATGTTGGTCAGACTGGTCTCGAACTCGCAACCTCAGGTGTTCCACTTACCTTGGCTTCCCAAAGTGCTGGGATCACAGGCATGAGCCAGCAGGCCTGGGTGGCTTTTCTTATATTTTAAAAACCTGTGATACTTTTTTCAATATTTTTATAATATTCCAATTATTCTAAATGCTTTTCTAAAATTGATTTTAGAAAAATTTTGTAATCTTTCCATCCCTCTCTATTGAGAATTTGAATGCAATGGTAATACTTCTACAAATTAACTTTGAAGAAATATTAATCTCTTTATCAAGTTTTAAATTATAACTTCATTTATTAACATTTTCCTTTATATTTTTTACTTAACATTTTTCATGATAAAAGTTCTATTAGCTTTTAATTAAGCTTGTCATGAATATTTGCTAACTTTATTGTTCTTGAGGATAGATCTCTTTTATTATTATGCTTTAGCTTTATTTTACAGGATATAAGACTTCTATTAACTTTTTGGAGGTTCCATCTTTTCATTTCCCTGTTACTTTATTGTTTCTAATTGGTAATTTATCTCTAATAGCAGATTTATTCAGCTCTTTTAGTGATGCAATTATTCTAATCGTGCATAATGATTTCTTAGTTCCCAATATTATTTTTATATCTTATTTGAACCTTAATGATATTTATTATTATAAGTATATTAGAAAACAGTTGTAGGAGAGACATCAATTAATTTGCTGGTTTTTTCCAATCTCCCTTTCTAGCTGTTCTGCTTGCAAGCTCAGCACTATATGAACCCTTCCGTCATGACTGGGTAAAAAATGGGCACATGCCTTAGGGAAAGCTGATTCATCTACCAGCTAGAAACCAGCAGATTAGGAGTCAGGAGCTATATGGTCATGTACTGTTGAGACTGAGTTCACACACACATATATGACACACGTGTGCACACATATACAGGTGCACGCACACAACAACCCACAAAAACCAATCCAAGAGAACATTCAGACTCAGAAAGAGCCATTTGGTTATCTTTCAACTTCTTGTGAGAAGCAGTTTTCCCTTTAGGTTTTTCAATTAATTAATTAATTAACTATTTGAAGCAGGATCTCTCTCTGTTGCCCAGGCTGGAGTGCAATGGCGCTATCATGGCTCATTGTAACCTTGACCTCCCAGGCTCAAGTGAACTTCCCACCTCAGTCTCTCAAGGAGCTGAGACCACAGGCATGCACCATGACGTCTGTGGTCCTAGGCACCATGGCTAATTTTTAAAAATTGATGATACGAATGGGGTCTCCATATGTTGCTCAGGTTGATCGTAAACTCCTGGGCTCAAGCGATCCTCCTGCTTCAGTCTCCCAAAGTGTTGGAATTACAGGCATGAGCCACTACACCCAGCCTCCCTTTAGGTTTTAGATTCTACTATAATAAACCCTCTTTCTGTGATCTATTTCTAGTGGGTTTCTGTTTCTCAAAACCAAAAATTTTCTGATTAACATAATACTGATAATAGATATCCTTACTCTTTTTTTGTATTTAAAATGAATGCCACATATATTCCAACTTTCAATTTAATATAAACAATTATAGTAAAGTAATTCTTTTATTACTTTAAAAATATTGATTTGGATATAAAATTTTATTAGATATGTGTGTGTGGGGCATCTGTTGAAATTACGCATGTGATAATTTCAACAGATGCCCCCCCAACACACGGATATTTTCTTATTTAATTTATATGTTTTATATTATATCTATAGATAACCAAATATATTAAACTATAACCTCAGCTTTCCTGGTATTTGGTGAAATAATATTTTCATTACACGGCACGATGATGAGAACAGGCAACATCTCAAAAGACAGAGACCATGTCTTCCTTATTTTTTTTCTAGGGGAGCACCACAAATTTATTACCAAAGCTGTATTTTAGTGTTTTAACAATAACTTTTTTTAGTATTACTGAGTAGGATAATGGTCCTTTCGATGGTCTCATCCCATCCCAAGGCTCTGACGCTGTCACAGGTTCTTAACTTTTCCTCTTGTCAAAGCTAGTCTTTTTATAATTTAGAATTAGATTTCAGATACACATCTGCTTGCACCATGGCAAGGTGGAGTGAAAAATACTTTTCCCACCCCTATGCTTAGTAACACTGCTAAGGGAGTGAGGTCAGACACTACCCAGTAACACAAATAGTGCCTTCTTATGACTCAGCTTAATCATCTTTGTAAAACATGTATAATACTTACCATGATATAGTATTATACCATGGAATAGTATACCATGTATACCACTTACTAGTAGTATACATGGTATACTACTTACTAAGTGGTAAACATGGTATACTACTTACTAAGTGGTATACATGGTATACTACTTACTAAGTGGTATACATGGTATACTACTTACTAAGTGGTATACATGGTATACTGTACCTGGTACAGTATTTTCCTGGTATTATACTATAGCATGTATACCATTAATGTGTTATTTCATTTAATCATTTTTTTCTCCAGCTTTTTAGTATGAATACATTCTAACATACAGGAAAGTTGAAAAAATAGTGCAGTGAATAAAATGCTTAACACCGCTTCTGTTACCATGACTTTTTCATTCTCAGATTTTAAATTTCGACTCATCTATTAATTGGCTAGATTTTATGGTCATTAAGAAGGAATTTGTGGATTTTTTAATTCCTTCGTTTCTTTTACGTTCAAGAATGTCTATCTGATGCTTTCTATGTGAACAACCTCTTGGCTGTTGAGAATTATCTCTTGGGGGAATCATTTTCTTTCCCTTAGAACTTAATCGACGTTATTCCATCATCACCTGGCATTCTTTAGTATGGTGAATAAATCTACAGGCCAGCATGATTTTTTTCTTTTTGTGAGTGATATGCATTTTTTGTCTGGATGCCTATGTAAATCATTGTGTCTGCACTGCGGAGTGTTGGCCATCTTTTTACTTCTGCTTTTTTTAAGTAGAAACAAATATTGAAGGGATCCTAAAGGAGGACAGGAAGTGTACCAGCATTTTTCCCCCTAAATTTGCCACTAAAGTCCCTTTGGATTGGATTTTACATAAGCATGGCATTTGAATAACCTGCATTTACTAATCTCTGGAGATAAGTGGGAAACTAGAAGAGGATGAACATACAATCGATATAAGGCAATATTGGGGCCTAACAAAGTGGATAAATTATATTTATCAGAAGGGGCCTGCTGTTTAATTCACAGGCACAGATGTCCACATTCATCTGTGACACTGAATCAGCTTTCTAAAGAGTTTGTCTTCCCTGAGGTTTCTTTCTGTTACTCTTCTCTCCTTGCTCAAATTTTGGAGTTGTCACCCACAATTCTGGGAAAGGTGATGCTTCACTTGCTTCATTCATTCAATAATGGTGGGGTGGGGGGGTGTCAAAAAGGTATGGCTGCAAATGTCTAATGCTGGCATTATATTCTGTATTCAGTATGCCTGGGAGAAAATATAATTTTGCTTTACTTCATAGCTATCAAGTACATTAAATCCCATGAGTCTTGGTAAATTATCAAGCAATTATTGATTTTGTTGTGGTCAACATCAAGATATATTGACTTTCCCATTAGTCGATAGTTTCCAAAGGCATAATAAATCTTGATGTTTACTGAAACATGCATGTCAATGTCAGGGTGTGTATACATACTTATATCTCTATACTCAGATATTTTATACTCTTTTGGAATGTCTGTAAAAAACTGTTTTCTCCCAAAGATCCCGTTATTTTTTGGTTGATTTATTAATCAGTTCTTTTTTTGCTTTACATTTTTAATCTCATTTATTCTTCCCCTGATTGATAATGGAAAGGAAAACTAAGGCTTCGGAAGAAGTCTGCTTGCCTTTAATGAACCAGCTGGGGGTAAGTCTTCCAGATCAGATTGTGATTAATAGCAAAGTGAGTATTACTCCCTGTCTCCATCCTGTCGGGTTCAATGGAATGACAACAAAGTCGAAGACTTTCCCTCTCCATTCCAGTATCTACTGGACCAACATAACTCAGGAAGCACACCTGAGAATCTACCTCATTTAATCCCAATACTTTTTTCAATCATGTGGAATATAGACAAGCCAGTCAAGCTTGGATTTAGACAAAGTTAAATGACAAACTACATGATGCAATGTAATGGGCACAAAAAAAAAAAAAAAAAATGCCTTACTGTCTTCCATAACAGCTTAAAGTCTACCAGTACGAATTTATTATAAATATACTCTTAGAAAATTCAGATTGCTCCTGAGTAAATTCCAATGTCAGGAAGCTCACCCTTAGCCATCTATAAACACATATTAGATGTCTAGTTCTTTGAAGTTCTTTCGAGTTGGCACTTTACTTGATAGACTCCGTGATTCTTTAGTCTTTTTCTGTACTCCACGTTTCTTTAAACTAGCTGATGTTTCTCATGTATTAATTGGCTCCATCAACCAGTGAGGCAAATGAAATAGTACTCATTTCATCAGTGAGTTTTTTGCTTTCATGTAGAAAAATGCATTCCATCTAGGAAATGGGTGATTTGATGGCATATGAGAAAGGTGAGAAGAAAGGAATACATTTAAAGTACAGCAAATTGCCATCCTATACACGCATATGTGCATGCCCTGTGGTATATGTGTATCTGAGGCTAGGTGGTAAGCAATAATTTGCTGTGAAGCAGTTTGGTAGGGCTGAAGTTCTCAGTGTAATTTCAAGTCTGTTATAAACTCCCAATTACAACTTAGCATTTGGATTCCCAGAGGACGATGTGGTCAAGAAAAGAGAAAGATAACACATACATGACTAAATCAATCAATCTCATTAAAACAATTTCCCTAATTGATCAGTGCTTCAGAGTGTTCTATGTAGTGGCAGGGGGAAAAAGTGCAGTGCAGAAAAAAACTGGTTCTTGCAAAAGAGAGAAAGCTTTGATATGACAGAGATAGTGTGACAATAACCAAGTCCACTTTTCAGTAATAGTGATCTGCCAATGTATGGTACTTAAGACCCATGTGGAGAAAATAACAGCTCACATTCTGTTGATGCATATTTAAAGCTAAGAACTTAAAAATCAGACTTTATGTTTGAATTGTTTTTGTTGCTATACTTTTGAGCCAGTGTGATTCTTTATAAAATGCATCAACACGATTTTCAAACGTTACATGAGAATAAAAGAAAAGCCATTTGAAGTTAAATATATAGATTTTCATGAAGCTTGTACAGTCAAGGTAGCCTTTATACTTTTGACTTCTCATATAAAGAGGAATTATGTTGAAAGCACTTCATATGGAAGCAAAGTATTGTTCCTGCAGAATACAGGAATAGATGGACAATCTGTGAATGGCTCCTTTCTTCTTCCCCTTTCATGCGATGTAAAAATCTGGATTATAAAACATATCTGTACAAGGGCTTTTTTTTTTTTTTTCCGAAATCCCACAGGGATCTGGAGGAGACGTAACATCAAAATGTTTTGTTGTCTCTCCTGCAGGGGCCCCAAGGGGACCATTTTCTTTTCATGGCTATAGATTCAGTTTGATTTGGGTCTAGAATGGCCTTGGTGTTTCACAGAAGGAAATAAGCAGTTCTTGCCTTTCACATGAATTGCCCATCATTAATCTCATATTTAAGGGCTCCTGGTGGAGGTGTACTCTGTTCCTCACTGCGACATCCCAGGAAATGTTCCGACTGGCTCCCGGAAAATTGTGAGGAAAATTAAGTTTGATTTTGATACCCAAAGCATCCACTGTGTACCATTTCATTCTTCACCTTGACAATCCCTCCTTCATGGCTCATGCCCTTATGTTCTTATGTATTACACAAATATTATTATATGTTCATATATTTTACCTTATTTTCAATTGTTAAGAGTAAGTTTGTGATATGAGTAATATAAATATAAGCCCGTGTGTGGTTATTAATAATTAAAACATTATTTATACATTTATTATGCAATGAAAACTTGTTCCTTATATAAGAGGAATTTTAGGAATAGCAGCAAATGGGGAGATACATTGGATACAAGGACTTCAACAGTGACACTGAAGTGACTGGTTTCAGTAGCCACATTGGCCTATATGGCCTTGCCTTGAGACCTCTAGAAAGGTCTCTTTAGGTCTTCTCCTTTCTGAGTTATTCCCTTCATAAGTTATGTACCTGATAAGGACTTCATGCATCAGTATAGAACTTCATGTTCTATACTACACTATGGTGTAGTGTAGAATAGCACAGGCAGCATGGCACAGTGGAAGGAACTCAGGGCAGTTGTCAAGAGATTTGGGTTCTTCTGTGTGCTTAATGTTGTATAATTTGGACAAATTACATCATCTACCTGGACAGTGCTGCCTACATCTGTGAGATGATGATGATGATGATGATGATGACAATTAAGTGCTTAACAGTAACGAACTCATTTAATTTTTACAACATCTTAATGAAGTAGGTAGCATTTTTCTCATTTGACAGATGAGGATGCTAAGCCATAAAAAGGTTAAATCTGTTGCTCAAGTTCACACAACAAAGACAGGATAAGGGTTATGTCTTCTGGTCCGGGGTCTTGGTCTCCTTGACAGTGACTAAAGTTCCTAAAGTCTGAGATTCTGTTTTAATGAAAACTTGCATCAGGCAAGACAGAGATAAAACACAGTTCTGGAACAATGTATTCCAATGGATTTGAAGGCCATTCAATAATCACGACCATAACTTAATAGTTTGTGTTTCAAAAGTACATATCTATCTATCATCTCTCTCTCTCTCTCTTGCATCTATTTTAAATGTAAACCCAGGAATCAATCTGCTCAAGCTGTTCTCAAAATTCTAATACCTAGAATTAATGGTTAATGGCTCCTAATAGAAGTGAATAATTATAGCCCATTGCTAACCACCACTGAGAAGTATAATAGCTAATCATTTCTCTCTAATGGCTGGTTGTGTCACAAACATAATTTTTATCTAAGAAGAGAGAGAAAACAACAAATGACAGTGCCGTGCTCTGTAACCCAGGCTGTGGTACCATGGCACAATCATAGCTCACCATAACCTTGAACTCCCAGGCTCAGGCGATCCTCCCACCTCAGCCTTCTGAGTAGCTAGGTCTTCAGGTGTGTGCCACTATGCCCAGATAATTAAAAAAATTTTTTTTGGTAAACACAAGGTCTTGCTATGTTGCCCAGGCTGGCCTTGAACTCCTGGCCTCAATCCTCCCACCTTGGCCTCCTGAGTTGCTAGGATTTCAGTTATCTTATCAAAACAGTAATGCTATATAATAATATTACATGGTTTTGTGACTGTTTTCTATGGGAAGTGCTTTGTAGATTTCCTCTCATTCTTTTGCTATCTCTATTTTTAATATATTATTTATAAATTTGATCTTGTTTGTTCTTAAATCATCTCTATTGTAGGACTTACCATCATGTAATCTAGTAATAAGTTGTATGAGAGCTCTCCCTGCCCTGTAGTCTCATTGAACCAATCATCTCTGTTTCTTCAGCACCTCATGGAGCTGAATGTTTCCTTTTACACTGTGAATACAGGAACAGGTGAGTTTTTGAAATGTCCTCCCATTTTAGGGAATGGAGAATCTGGGTTCATACAGTGCAGGCTTTAGTGACAGCCTAGTCTGCTTACTGAAAGCGTCAGGTTTCTTTTAATGCTTGGTGTATAGATGTAAAAATCACTCCCAGAAACAATGATTCGTCTTTCCAGATACATTTGTAGGAGCTCCTTGAAAGACAGTGGATCTAGTCCTAAATACTTTCTATTCACCCCTTCATTGAGTAATCAACTTCACTTCATCCAGAAGTTGGTAGTTAGGAACTTGAAAACAATCTAAGAAACTTTTGCAGCTTCAGATTTAAATGTAAAGTGTATGTAAAGGTACATGTTACAGTCACATCATAGAAATTAAATCCAGGATCTAAAGAAGGTTTTGTTAATTTGTCTGGAAAGAGAAGCTGGAGGGAAAAAAAGGGTGAGTCTGTGGTATCTCACGCCTGTAATCCCAGTACCATGGGAAGCCAACATTGGATGTATCACCTGAGGTCAGGAGTTTGAGACCAGCCTGGCCAACATGGTAAAACCCCATCTCTACTAAAAATACAAAATTTAGCCAGGCGTGGTGGTGAGCACCTGTAATCCCAGTTACTTGGGAGACTGAGGCAGGAGAATGACTTGAACCTGGGAGGCAGATGTTGCAGTGAGCCGAGATCGCTCCACTGCACTCCTGCCTGGGCAACAAGGAGTGAAACTCCATGTCAAAAAAAAAAAAAAAATGGTGAGTCTATCCAGAAAACCGCTAAGTGATCTGTGGCTAGCAGGGCACTTCACAGTTAAAAACTTCTTTAAAAAAATTATCTAGGCAGGATCATAGGTCTTATTTCATAACTCAAACTAATATCAAAGAGTAAAAGATCATAGGTCTTATTTCATGTCTCAAACTAATATCAAAGAGAAAAAAAAAAAACTTCTAACTTATTCCTTTGAAATGAAATCGATGGCCATAAGTGCCAATCAGCTTACTAGATTCTTCCTTGGGAGCAGAAAGTAAATATGACAACAGACCAAGGCTAAAGTGGAGACCAACATGGAGCTTCAGTCTGTCCTTCTTTCTCTGTATCATCTCTACATCTTGAGTATGTCCATTATGACACAGTGCTTTCTTACATCCCTTCATTCAATAACTTTCAACATTCAATTAATTTTTAGTAGGTAACACGCTTATATGTTTCAAAAATACATACAATGAAAAAGATATCCATGGAGAAGTCTTATTCCTATCCATTTTGTTTCTTTTCCCTACAGGTAATCATTTTTAATTTTTTTAAACTTCCATTGTTTCTTGATGCAAATACATAAAGTTTCATTATACAAAGGCAGTACTACAGATATTGTTATGAACTTTGCTTTTTTCCGTTTAGTAATATAGCCTAGAGATTTTTCCATAGCATTACATAACAATCTCCCCCATTCCTATTTTATGGTTGCATAGTATTCCACCACATACATGGTCCTAGATAATTTAACCAATTCTCAATTGTTGAACCACTGAATCACTTTCATAATTTCTTATTATAAAGAATACTTTAATGAAAAATTCTGTACATGCATTATTTCATATGTATGAAAGCATAGGTAGTTTTCCAAAAGTGGGATTGCTGGGCCAAAAGGCAAATGTTACTGTCACTGTGATAGACATTGTTAGATTTTCCTCCATAAGCTTTGAACCATTTCATATGAGAGAGCCCATGGACATACTCAGCAATACAATGTTGTATATTTTGTATTTTTGCCAATATGATTGACAAGTGTCATAGTTTTCTATTGCTGAATAACAAATAATCATAAACTCAGCAGTTTAAAGCAACACACATTTAGTATCTCACAGTTTCTGTGGTTCTGGAGCCCACGCAAGACTCAGCTGCATCCTCTGCTCAGGGTATCAGGAGCTGCAATCAAAATGTGGGTTGTGACTGTGGTCTCATCTGAGGCTGAGAGTTCTCTTCCAAATTCATGTGGTTATTGGCAAAAGTCAGTTCCCTATGGTTGTAGGACTGAGGCCTTCAGCAATTAGATGCTGTCTGCAGCTCCTGGCCATATGAGCCTTCCCATAGACAGTTCACATCACAGCAGCTGGCTTTCACAAGGCTAGCAGGAGAGTCCCTTGCTATGGTTTGTTAAGGTGGTGGAGTCTTATACCATGTAACCTAATAACGGGAGTGTCATCTCAGCACATTTGCCAAACAATAAAACCTAGTCCAGGGAGTAACACTCCATAACTGTTGGCATATTCTACGGATTAGAAGCAAATCACAGGTCCTGGCCACACCCAAGAGAAGGAGATTGTACAGGCCCTAACACCAGGGGGTGGAGATTATGGGGCCAGCATAAGAATCTTCCCGTCACTGTGAGAAAATAAAAATGCATTCTTTTTATTATGAGTATTTTTTAAATTCTGAAATATGATTTTAAAAATTGTACTTTAGGTTCTGGGGTACATGTGCAGATTATATAGGGTTGTTGCATAGGTACATACATGGCAAGGTGGTTTGCTGCCTTCATCCCCCCATTATCTATATCTGGCATTTCTCCCCTTGCTATCCCTCCCCACCCTCCCTACCCCCCACTGTCCCTTCGGTAGCCCCACCAATTGACCACAGTATGTGTGCCTGTGTTCTAATTGTCCCCTCCCTGTGTCCACATGTTCCAATTGTTCAATACCCAACTATAAGTCTGATAACATGCATTGTTTGGTTTTCTGTTCTTGTGTCAGTTTGCTGAGAATGATGGTTTCCAGATTCATCCATGTCCCTATGAAGGACACGAACTCATCATTTTTTTTATGGCTGTGTAGTATTCCATGGTGTATATGTGCCACATTTTCTTTATCTTGTCTATCGTTGATGGACATTTGGGTTGGTTCCAGGTCTTTGCTATTGTAAACAGTGCTGCAATGAACATATGTGTGCAGGTGTCTTCATAATAGAACAATTTATAATTCTTTGGGTATATACCCAGAAATGGGATTGCTGGGTCAAATGGTATTGCTATTTCTAGGTCCTTGAGGAATTGCCACACTGTCTTCCACAATGCTTGCACTAATTTGCATTCCCACCAACAGTGTAAATGTGTTCCTATTTCTCCACATCCTCTCTAGCATCTGTTGTCTCCAGATTTTTTAATGATTGCCATTATAACTGGTGTGAGATGGTATCTCAATGTGGTTTTGATTTGCATTTCTCTAATGACCAGTGATGAACATTTTTTCATATGTTTGTTGGCCTCATAAATGTCTTCTTTTGTAAAGTGTCTGTTCATATCTTTCACCCACTTTTGAATGGGTTTGTTTGTTTGTTTTCTTGTAAATCTGTTTTAGTTCTTTGTAGATTCTGGATATTAGCCCTTTGTCAGATGGGTAGATCACAAAAATTTTTTTCCTATTCTGTTGATTGCCAGTTTGCTCTAATGATTGTTTCCTTTGCTGTACAGAAGCTTTGGAGTTTAATTAGGTCCCATTTGTCTATTTTGGCTTTTGTTGCCATGCTTTTGGTATTTCAGCCATGAAGTCCTTGCCTATGCCTATGCCTATGCCCTGAATAGTTTTGCCTAGGTTTTCTTCTAGGGTTTTTATGGTGTTAGGTCTTATGTTTAGATCTTTAATCCATCTGGAGTTAATTTTAGTGTAAGGTGTCAGGAAGGGTTCCAGTTTCTGCTTTCTGCACATGGCTAGCCAGTTTTCCCAACACCATTTATTAAACAGGGAATCCTTTCCCCATTCCTTGTTTTTCTCAGGTTTGTCAAAGATCAAATGATTGTAGATGTGTGGTACTGCTTCTGAGGCCTCTGTTCTGTTTCATTGGTCTATGTGTCTGTTTTGGTACCAGTACTACCAAAACAGAGACATAGTAGTATAGTTTGAAGTCAGGCAGCATGATGCCTCCAGCTTTGTTGTT
The DNA here is from genome assembly GCF_001604975.1 of Cebus imitator. Classification (NCBI taxonomy): domain Eukaryota; kingdom Metazoa; phylum Chordata; class Mammalia; order Primates; family Cebidae; genus Cebus; species Cebus imitator. The sequence goes on from NW_016107453.1 coordinate 3,784,074, forward strand.
TTTGCTTAGGATTGTTTTGGTTATGCAGGCTCTTTTTTGGTTCCATATGAAGTTTGAAGTGGTTTTTTCCAGTTCTGTTAAGAAGGTCATTGGTAGCTTGATGGGGATAGTGTTGAATCTGTAAATTACTTTGGGCAGTATGGCCATTTTCACGATATTGATTCTTTCCAACCATGAGCATGGAATGTTTTTCTATCTGTTTGTGTCCTCTATTATTTCATTGAGCAGTGGTTTCTAGTTCTCTTTGAAGAGGTCCTCTACATCCTTTGTTAGTTGTATTCCTAGGTATTTTATTCTCTTTGTAGCAATTGTGAATGGGAGTTCAATTTTGATTTGGCTCTCTGTCTGTCATTGGTATATAGAAATGCTTGTGATTTCTGCACATTGATTTTGTATCCTGAGACTTTGCTAAAGTTGCTTATCAGTTTTTGGAGATTTTGGGCTGAGACGATGGGTTCTTCTAAATATACAATCATGTCATCTGCAAATGGAGACAATTTGGCTCCCTCTTTTCCTAATTGAATACCCATTATTTCTTTTACTTGCCTGATTGCTCTGGCTAGAACTTCCAATACTATATTGAATAGGAGCAGTGAGAGACGGCATCCTTGTCTAGTGCCAGATTTCAAAGGGAATGCTTCCAGTTTTTGCCTGTTCAGTATGATATTGGCTGTGGGTTTGTTGTAAATGGCTTTTATTATTTTGTGATACATTCCATCGATACCTAGTTTATTGAGGGTTTTTAGCATAAAGTGCTGTTGAATTTTGTCAGAGGCCTTCTCTGCATCTATTGAGATGACCACAGTGCAACCAAATTAGAACTCAGGATTAAGAACCTAACTCAAAACTGCACAACTTCATGGAAAATGAACAACTGGCTCCTGAATGTCGACTGGATAAACAATGAAATGAAGGCAGAAATAAAGATGTTCTTTGAAACCAACAAGAATGAAGACACAACATACCAGAATCTCTGGGACACATTTAAAGCAGTGTCTAGAGGGAAATTCATAGCAATAAATGCCCACATGAGAAGCTAGGAAAGATCTAAAATCGACACCCTATCATCAAAATTGAAAGAGTTAGAGGAGCAGGATCAAAAAAACTCAAAAGCTAGCAGAAGACAAGAAATAACTAAGATCAGAGCAAAACTGAAGGAGATAGAGACAAAAAAAACCCTTCAAAAAAAATCAACAAATCCAGGTTTTTTGAAAAGATCAACAAAATAGATCGACTGCTAGCCAGACTAATAAAAAAGAAACAAGAGAAGAATCAAATAGATGCAATAAAAAACGATAAAGGGGACATCACCACTGATTCCACAGAAATACAAAGTACCATCAGAGATTACTATAAACAACTCTATGCACACAAACCAGTAAATCTGGAAGAAATGGATAAATTCCTGGACACTTACACTCTCCTAAGACTAAACCAGGAAGAAGTTGAAACCCTGAATAGACCTATAACAAGGGCTAAAGTTGAGGCAGTAATTAATAGCCTACCAACTAGAAAAAGCCCAGGTCCAGATGGATTCACAGCTGATTTCTACCAGATGCAGAAATAGGAGTTGGTACTATTCCTTCTGAAACTATTACAAACAATACAAAAAGAGGGAATCCTCCCCAACTCATTTTATGAGACCAACATCATCCTAATACCAAAACTGGGCAGAGATGCAACAAAAAAAGAAAACTTCAGGCCAATATCCATGATGAACATTGATGCAAAAATTTTCAATAAAGTACTGGCAAACAAAATGCAACAGCAAATCAAAATGCTTATTCATCATGATCAAGTAGGCTTCATCCCAGGGATGCAAGGCTGATTCAACATACGCAAGTCAATAAACGTATTGAGTATTTTTATACATTTAATTGCCGTCTGTGTTTTTTTCTTAGTGAACTGTCTGTTCATATTCTTTGTCTATATTTCCATTAAGTTTTTGCTTTTCTTCTACATTTCTATGTGACATTAATTGGAAATATTTCCTTCCACTTTGCCCTTGTGATGTTTTTGAATGCAAAGTTTATTAATTTTATGTGGTTGAACTTACAATCTTTTCTTGATTTCTCATTTTTCAGTCATAGCTGTAAAGGTCTCTCCCATGCTAAATATATAAAGAAATTATGTTATAATTTTTTATATCTAAATCCTAAATCCTATTAGGAATATTTATTTGAATATGGTGTGATATATGAATCCAACAATATCATTATGGTGAAGGCTATTTGTTCCAACATTATACATTAAAGTTCATCTTCACCACCACAGATTGAGTATCACCTTTATTACACACTAAATTCCCATATAATGTGGAATCTATTTCTGGAATTTATTTTCTCTTCTTTAGTATGTTTACATATGTCTCAATATCATGTTGTTTTAATTATTGAAGTTTTGTAATGTATTCATTGGCTTCTAAGACTTTTCTATTCCAGAGATTTCCTGGTTATTACTAGTTTATTTTCCACATGTACTTTAGATTTAGCTTATCTAATTCTAGAACAAAATTTCTCTTTTAGTATTCTTTTTAGTATTGTTAAATTTATGAATTAGCTTAGAAAGAATTGGCATCATTACCATATTAAGTTTTGGCGCATTTACAAACTTGATGTCTTTGTCTTTTGGAAATATATCGATTTTTTTCTTCCTGTTTTTCCTTCCTTCCTCCCTCCCTCCCTCCCTCCCTCCCTCCCTTCCTTCCTTCCCTCCCTCCCTCCCTCCCTCTCTCCCTCCCTCCTTCTCTCTCTCCCTCTCTCTCTCTCTTTCTTTCTTTCTTTGGTAGAGTCTCATTCTGTCACCCAGGCTGCAGTGCAGTGGCACGAGCTTGACACACTGCAACCACCGCCTTCCAGGCTCAAGTGATTCTCCTACCTCAGCCTCCCGAGTAGGTGGGATTACAAGTGCACACTACCATGCCTGGCTAATTTTTGTATTTTTAGTAGAGACAGGGTTTCACGAGGTTTCAAGACTGGCCAGGCTAGTGTTGAACTTCTACCCTCAGGTGATCCACCTGGTTCGGCCTCCCAAAATGCTGAGATTATAGGCTTGAGCCACTGCACATGGTTACATATTTCTTAATAGGTTTATTCTTTGGTATTTTGTGCTTTTTAGATTTATTGTTTTTGCCATTAGAAATGATTCTTTTCCATTACATCTTCTAAGTGCTGCTGTTTGTATAACGCGAAAACTCTTACTTTCTATAAATTTTATATATGTATACATTTCCATGTAGAAAACATTTATTGGGTGTCTGCCATATGATGGGCTTCTGTACTAGTGCTGAGCTCACAGTCACAAAATACTCATGGCCCTTCCCCACAATGGGCAAATGGCCTAGTAAAGGAGGCAGATAGTAAACATGTAAGCAAACTAATGTATAATTACTATTTGAAAAAATGCTGTGAAGACCGTGAAGAGTGTTCAGTCATACAGAATAATTATTTAAGTGTATTTTATTACCCAGTTAGAGTCTTTGAGAGTCTGGTCCATAACTTATTTATCTCTGGGTCCTCAGAGCCTACCTAGCACAATGCCCGAAATAAATGCACCAAATATTTATTGAGTAGAACAGAACCGAATTTGCTCTGTGTTTAGGGCCAGTGTTTTAAGTCTTTAGCCATAGTGATCATATAGTCCAATTTTTCAACCAAATTTATATTTTAAATATTCTATTTCTATAAATATATTATCCCAGTGCTAGCCTAAAGATTTGTTTGGAAAATGGTTACTAGAGATACAGCTTTCACCTGAAGTGGCCTTCCATGTCTCTGGCCCATAAGCAGAGTGGGCTTTTAATCCTTAGCCTGAGTGTTTTGGAGACAGGGTAGCTTAAAGGGATGCTCCCTTTGTAAATTTTTGACTGAGGTGTCAAAGTTGAACTTAGGGTATTGAGGCTGGCTGGAGCTTATCTGTTCTTCCAGTCCAAGGTGTTAAAACTTACATCTTTAATAGCAGTAGGAAGGCAAGAGGAGACTGCAGCGGAGAAAATTATGCTTTTCTGTACAGGCTTTCATTGTTGTTTCCCTTTTCCTCTCCAAGTGTTCAAAGAGATGACTGTAGAACTTTGGGAGTAGGTATTTTCAAAGGAGAGTCTTGGTGAAGAAATTTCCAAGGGACTAGGTTTAGGAAAGAGATCATTAATGGAGAATATTAATGGCTGCTACTAAAAGGCAGGTGTGTAATAGGTGCAGGGAAGAGATAAGTAAAGAAGTAAATGGACTGAAGGGGCTAAAGTTAAACAAACATGTTTCAAGTTCTGAGTCATTCAGAAACGGGAGTGTATGGGATGTGGACTTTGTATGAGAATGAAAGCTATTTTGACCCTTTTGAGAAAAGAGAGTATTTGGAGGCAGAAGACAAAATGCAGGCAGCCTGTGGATAAATGACCCATCTCTGGGATCAGGGAGGCACAAGTGGGTGCTCCAAGAATCCTCCTAATGAGCTGAATTTATGGTGGTGTGCAAGGCTGAGGACAGTTATTAGTAAATAACAGAGATAGTGTGGTAATGACCTGATCACTGGTCCATAATCAGTCAGAGGTTGGTCTCTGTGAGTAATTCTCCTGGGGGATTGTTAGAAGGAAAACACAGCTAAGGCCAGACACTGATTCACTGGGGGCCCCTTAGTTGCTCATGAGGGGCAGATATTCTATTCTGTACAAGTAGAAGTCATTATTAGGGAAGCAGAAAGAGATGACTGAAAGACCTGTGTCTTTCTTTTGTGTGGCTTCTGAATACAGCATGTGTCTGAGTAGAACCAAATTTAACTGTGAATATTTGGGTGAAGATAATGAGATGGTACATTATTTTTTAATCAAAGATTTTGATGAGCACAATGAATAGTAGAGGCATCTCCTACTTAAGTACAAAGTGTATTTACGAATATGTTTAAGATCTATGTATAGAGACAGAATAATAAATTTATATATTATGAGTAGGAGGGTGATGTGGTTCATTTGCCAATGTATTAAGAAAAATTATAAAATTATATATTCTTCTAGTCTTTTAACCTCAATATTTAATATATTTCTAGTATCTTGTATATATTCTTTAATTATTATTATTATTAATTTTTGAGATAGAGTTTCGCTCTTGTTGACCAGGCTGCCTAGCTGGAGTGCAATGACAAGATCTCGGCTCACTGCAACCTCCACCTCCCAGGTTCAAGTGATTCTCCTGCCTCATTCTCCCAAGCAACTGGGATTACAGGCATGCACCATCACATCCGGCTGATTTTGGATTTTTAGTAGAGATGGGGTTTCTCCATGTTGGTCAGGTTGATCTTGAACTCCCGACCTCAGGTGATCTGCTCGCCTCAGCCTCCCGAAGTACTGGGATTACAGGTGTGAACCATCACGCCTGGCCTACTTAATTGTTTTCATACAAAAGTAAAGATAGAGTTAACTGGTTTGTATCCAGTAAGAGGCAGTTTGAGGCCAAATACATGCTTCTTTCTTCATGTAAATTGAGTCTCATATTTATTTTATTATACTTCGAATTGAGGTGGCCTCTGCTTTTTGTCTTTAGTGTTGGAACTCTTGATTTATGTTTCCCATTTAACTCAAAATGTAACACCTGCAATATAATAGTATTCCAGATGCTTTGACAAACTTTTGACTGAGGTGGTGCTGTTGGTAGAACTGACCTGTTGGGGGGCAGGTGCAATGCCGCTTTATCACTGAGCAGTAGAGGCAGGAGAGTCCCTGTCTGTTACATAAAAGCAGATTTAGGGGGATCAATGCAGAGTGCATGAAAGTGAAGGTTAAGAGATAGTACAATACGTAAAAGTCAGGAACTGTCAATACACAAATCCTCCACTCTGGCAAAACCCTCAGATCACCTATGATCCAGTGTGATGATAAAAATAAGCACCTAAGTACTTTTTTTTTTTTAAACTCTGGAATTTCATGCAATTCATGAACTAGTTGTGTTTTCCTCATTATTATTATTAGTGTTATAATTTGAGCTTTTGCTACATCTTCCCCATCCCTTTATATGTTATGAGTAGGAGAGTGATGTGGTTCCTTTGGCAATATATTAAGAAAAATACTGGCATATATGGTATGAGATGAAAATGATGACACAGCACCTCTTTTCTGTCAAGTAGGAACATCTACACTCAAGGTTATTTGAAGGTAAAATATTTACCAAGTTATTTACTCTGTCTCTGCCGGAGTAATACTCTGCCCAGGAGTCAAGGCAGAATGGTGGTCGCCAATAAGAGTGGCCACACACTGGGGCCTATGTGTGTCTCTAGCTTCATGCAAGATGGGGCTTGGAGGTACTTGGGGGCTTATTTTTGTTGCATGCACACCATTGCTTGTCCTTTCTAATGTGTGTGAAAATACATTCCCCCACAACTGAAAATCTGATTAATAAGAGTATATCATTATCTCCCATAACAATGAATCCAGACATAGCTGCTTCCAGGTAGAGGGCAGCAGCTCAGTCATGTCAGTAAGGACAGAGACTGTGTTCATCCTTCTAGTTCATCATCCTCCATCTGCAGGCTTTTAGAGTTACTTAATTGTTGCAAGATGCCTGCTGAACTGCTGCAGTATTCTTGACATCAAGATGGTACTCAAAGACAAGAAGCAGGAGAAGAGAGAAAGAAAAATTCCTGACTGGCTCTCTTCTTCCATTGGAAGAAACATCACTCCCAAAGACTTCCATTTTCATTTTAATGGCTAGAACCTTGTGACATGGCAACCCCTTCCTGTAAACTGCAAAAGAGCCTGGAAAAGGAGCATGTGAACGAAGGCAGGATAACCATGACCAGCCTAACCAATTGCCCAGGGCTCTGTGTGTACATCCCTCTAGATCTCCACCCCTGCCAGCGCGTTGGTCAGGGTGTCTTTCACTGCCTCTGCCCGTGTCAGCTGGGACACTTGTGGGGCTCCCACAGCTGCTACTTGCCCAGGGACTTGCCATGGTGGCTGCCCCATCCCATTGTGCTGTCCTAGACCCACCTTGACAACATTTCCTGGACACACTCTCCTTCCCATCTCATGTCTTGGGACTTCCCTGATGCCATCAGGGCAAGAGATATAACCAGACCCTCACTTCGGGCCCACTGTGTACAATCTGGAGGTTTGGGGGAGGAAGTCAACCCATGGGGTAGACTTTGACTAACAGAAGGTTAAAATTCATGAATAGCTTTGCCCTCCTGTCTGTGGCAGGACTGTCCTGGGAGCAGTGGTTGATAGGGCATCCCTATAAGCAGTATCCAGGTCCACCCACCTCCTGTGTTTTCTGCATTTCCACTCCATCCTTTACTGCTTGATCTGTGACTTAATTCCTGCTTTTCAGAACCAGCCTCCCCAACAAAACAGTGGCACGCAAGCCCTTGCCTCAGGCTGTGTTTAATAGACTCAGACTCCATTTTTGATGTTCAGTTGCTAACACCCTTTAAGCCTCCCTGCTCCCTTTGTCTGTGAGCAGTAGTCCTCACGCCAGCCACATCTGCCCCCAAACCTCACACCAGTCTCCTTTTCCAGCTCTCTCAAACCATTTCAGACCTGCTTGGAGCCTTCCCTAATCCCCCCAGAAAGTCTCCTTTTGTGACTAATAAATAATTCCATACCCCCTAGGTGTGTGTATGGTGTCACCAGTCTCAACATCAGAACCAAATTTTGGGTGATATCATTCTGCTTCTGCAGAGTGACTTCAGCACTGTGACACCAAACATTGTTTGTTCTCTGGGACTAGGCACACTGCCGCCCTGAACAATGATCAGAGTCCACTCAGTGAGGAGGATGTGGGAAGGACAGACGCTGTCCTGATGCCAGACCACACTGTGGAGAATTGGGGCCAAGACCCAGGAGGGACACTGAGATCTCTCACCCCCATGGTGGTTACAGATTGTTGGGAGAAATGTTTCCTTGGAGAGAGTTGACTTTAAGTCTCACTCTCAGCCAGGGAAAGTGGTGGGGGTGTTGCCTCCTCACCTGGAGCCTAGTGAGAGATGTCTTAAGATTTCTAGAGAAGGGCTTTGGAAGAGAATCTTTGGGGACAACTATTGATTGGGGATAAACATGGGGATGCTTCCTCCCTCTCCTCAAGTCATTAGTGAGGTTGAAATAGGGTTGTCCAGAGAAACAGAACCAGTAGGCTATATGGACACACACACACACACACACACACACAGAAAGAGATTGGCTCACACAATTGTAGAGGTTGGCAAGTCCAAAATCTGCAGGGTAGAGGGTAGGCCAAAGATCCAGGGAAGAGCTGATTTTTGCAGCTCGAGTCTGAAAGTTGCTGGCAGAATTCTCTCTTCTCTAGAGGAGGCCAGTCTTTTTTCTATTAATGCCTTGAGCTAATTAGAGGAGGCCCACCCACATTATAGCGGGTTAATCTACTTTTCTTAAAAGTCTATTGATTTAAATGTTAATCTCATCTGAAAATAACTTCAAAGCAACATGTAGACTGTTTTGACCAAATATCTGGGTACTATGGTGTAGCCAAGTTGACACATGAAATTAACCATGACATGGGGCTTTAGGGAGCTTACTGGGAGGGCTTTCTATATGCTCCTGGAATTTTGGTGGGCACACAGTGGGTTATCTGGCTTTCACAGGGCAAATTAACAAGATGAGAGTCAGGCTGGCCAGTCACTCTTGGGGCAGAAGTAAAAAGAAATTGCAGTTGCCTTAGGGCTGGTCTCTGTCCCTTTGTCTTAAGACAAAGAATGCAGGGGTTTTTCTCATGGTCCAGCTATGGGCTATGTCAGCAAAGGCTGGCATGGAATTCTCTAGGGGTTTTGTACAGGAAGGCTGCTTGGAATCGCAAAAAGATCTCAGCAGAGAGGAGCTGCTGGTATCAATGCATTCCTGAGGCCGACGAGGAATGAGCGTGCACAAAACCTACAGTCAGAATAAAGACATGCTCACCAGTGTCTTAGTGTGCTTGGGCTACCCCAGCAAAACGCCAAAGAATGAGTATATTGTTTGATAGAACAACTGAAATGTATTTTCTTACGGTTCTAGAGGCTAGGAGTCTGGGATCAGATGCCAGTATGACTAGGTTCTGGAGAGGGCCCTCTTGTTCTCTTGAAGACAGCAACCTTCTCGTCGCATCCACAGTGTATGTGTGGAGAGAGAATCAGCAAGCTTTTTGATGTCTTCATATAAGGGCACTAATCCCATCATGAGGGCCCCACCTCATGATCACACCGACCCTTACACACCTCCCAAAGGTTCCATCTTCAAATACCATCACATTGAGGGGTAGGGCTTCGGAATATGAATTTTGGAAGGATACAATTTAGTCCATAGCCGTAGTCTGAGCAAATGCAGGGGAGAGACTTCTAGTGGAGAGTCTCTCAAGAATCCACAAAAATACCAAGGAGAGAGGCTACTTACGAAGTTAGAATTTTCCTGTCTCCTCCTCTCTCTTGGATACTCAATCTTAGAGGAGTCAGAAACTGAAACTCACAGAATGGAAAACGAATGTTAAATGCTTAATAAACTAGGAAGAGAGAATATATGCCCTCCTTTTCCAGCACCATCTGCCCGCTAGAGTCTGGCCCAAGCTGGAGTGGACTCACCTTTTAACAGATTGAAATTCAGACAAGTACATGGGACCAATCATTTTAGTTACTAATTTGCGACAATGTTTTATATATCCAGAAAAGTCTTGAGCTGCCTGGGTTTTCATCCTGGAGCAGAGGAAGAACCAGTCCAACTGAATACATTTTAAGGGACAGTGGGGGAACAAAAATAAATTTATATTTTATGAGACATGTGTTCAATTATGAGCTGTATTTTGCCTCCCTACCTACTTTTCAAGGGGAAAATTTAATTTATTAAATGACTGTGTGATAGGCAGAGTAATAAAAAATCCCTGGACATGCTCTCTAGATTTCAGTGTTTTCACAGGTAGTTTTCCCTGGGGGAATCTTGGGAATTAAAACATTTTGGCCAGGCGCAGTGGCTCACGCCTGTAATCCTAGCACTTTGGAAGGCCTAGGTGGGTGGATCTCCTGAGGCTAGGAGTTAGAGACCAGCCTGGCCAACATCGTCAAACCCTGCCTCTACCAAAAATACAAAAAATTACCTGGGCGTGGTGGCACACGGCTGTAATCCCAGCTACTTGGGAGGCTGAGGCAGAAGAATCGCTTGAACCCGGGAGGTTGCAGCGAACCGAGATCGCGCTATTGCACTCCAGTGAGGGTAACAAGAACAAAACTCTGTCTCAAAAAAACACCAACAAAAAACCAAAACCAAAAGCAGAAACATTTTAAGTAGCTGTAATACCTGAAGTGGCCACTTGGTGGCAGCCGTCCATGAATGCTGCTTTCGGCTTGCTGCCCCTGGCGACCCCTGTGGTTTCGTGTGACAAACATTTTTTTTTTTTTTTTTTTTTTTTGTCCAGCCTCCTAGAAAATTGCCAGTTCTTGCTTTTGGTAGAAACATTGTTTTCCCTGACAGTGTTGGTTTTGTGGTAGAGCCCTCTTTGGCTCCGTGAGGCCAACTTGTGTGATGCTTTCTGAATATCAGATATTCTAGTTGTATCTATGTTGAAGCAGTTTGGAATCTCTGTTGGTTTCGAGGTATTTTTTTCCTTAGTCTTCTCCTTTAGTTCAAACACTGACTGACACATCGAGAATGAAAAGCTGTTGTTACTTTTTCCTGGAAAAGTTTTCTCATGCAGACTTTCCAAAAAATCCTGACTCACATCAGAGAGAGAACGCTGTTTTCTTGTCACCACTGAGCCTTCCTTATTTATGTTTGGACATGTCATTAGCAGGGTGAGTTTTCACTTGATTTGTACCAGATGGTGTGATTTTTTTGAGGGGGGGAAAAGGGGAGTAGAAACTTGCTTAATTAGACTCCATCAAAAATTGTTTTCTAATAGGTTCATTTCTTTTATAACAAAATTTCATTTATGAGGGCACAGTAGCACCCAGAACAGATTTTGATTTTGCAAACCAATTACCTTTTTCTGGTTCTTTAGAAATGGAAGTCAGCTATTGTCTGGAAAGGTTGGTGGCCTGGGGACTTAGAAAGTCACTTTCTAATGCTGGACCTGATGTTTGTGGCTGCACTTGCTGTATGTCCTCAGGCACAACAGTGAGCTTTGTTGTGAATTTTAGAGGGAATCGTTTGTTCAGGCAATGGACACTGCACATATGGCACCCTTTGCAGGTCCAGCTGGGTGACGTGATGAAAACAACCAGGTGTGGTTTCCGAGCTCATGGCACATATGGTCAAGTGGATAAAACAACCTTGATTTCAAACCAGATACCCAAAGGAGGGCATGTATAATCACAGACTGAAGGAAGGGCTCAGAAGGAGAAAAAACATGTTGTAGAAACACGGCAAACAACCACAGACCTGCTCCAGCTAGATGGTCAGGCCAGGCCTCCCTAAATGTTAGACTGAAGGTGAAATCTGAAAGATGAGTTGACATTAACCAGGGAAAGGCAGTGAGATGGGAAGGGGAGTGTTAATGGAAATGAATGAGCCCACACAGAGGACAGAAGTGGGAATGAGCATGGTGTGTCTAAGGAATGCAAAGAAGGTTCTGCAGGATGGACCACAGACAGCTAGGGGGAGAGAGTGTGAAATGAGGCTGGGGAGGACAGGCTGACCCTGAGGGCTATGGCAGGGCTGGTGTATTAGTCAGGGTTCCTCAGAAGGACAGAACTAATGGGCTAGAAGTATATAGGAAAGGGCATTTATTAAGGAGAATTAGCTCACAGAATTACAAGGTGAAGTCTGATGATCGGCCAACTGCAAGCTAAGGAGAAAAGCCAGTAGTGGCTAAGTCTGAGTTGCCAGTCGTCAAAAGTAGGGAAGCCGACAGAACAGCCTTTGGTCTGTGGCCAAAGGCCCAAGAGCCCCTGGCAAACCATTGATGTAAGTCCAAGAGTCCAGAAGCTGAAGAACCTAGAGTCTGATGTTGGAGGGCGGGAAGCATCCAGCATGAGAGAAAGATGAAGACCAGAAGACTTAGCCATTCTAGTCTTTCCACGTTCTTCTGCCTGCTTTTATTCTGGCTGTGCTGACAGCTGATTAGATGCCCACCCAGATTGAGGGTGAGTCTGCCTTTCCCAGTACACTGACTTCAACGTTAATCTCTAGGAACACCCTCACAGACACACCCAGGAATAATACTTCGCATCCTTCAATCCAATCAAGTTGACACTTAATATTAACTGTGACAGTTGAGGAGCTGTTGTTGATACAGGAGACTGTGCTGGGTTTAGACATTGAAAATAGCCCTGTTGCTGGATGCTGTGGCTCACACCTGTAATCCCAGCACTTTGGGAGGCAGAGGCTGGTGGATCATGAGGTCAGAAGTTCGAGACCAGGCTGACCAACATGATGAAACCCCATCTCTACTAAAAATACAAAAATTAGCTGGGCATGGTGGTGGGTGCCTATAATCCCAGCTACTCAGGAGGCTGAGGCAGGAGAATCACTCAAACCTGGGAGGCAGAGGTTGCAGTGAGCCGAGATCGCGCCACTGCACTCCAGCCTGGGTGACAGAGTGAGACTCTGTCTCAAAAAAAAAAAAAGAAAAAGAAAGAAAGAAAGAAAGAAAGGAAGAAAATAGCCCTGTTGCTGTAGCAATAGCACGTGGAAGTGAAGTGGTGTCCAGGATGCCACAGGAGCAAACAGGTGGACATACAAATCCTGGCATGAGAGAGAGGAGCTTGGATGAGAGGGCAAGGGCCTGGACACTAGTGGCCAGATTCAAGAGACAGGTGGGACCTAAATGGACTGAAGTTTGGGAGGAATTGGGTAGGAAGGGGTGGTTAAGGGAAGAAAGCATCATGGGTCATTCGGGCTGGGGTAACAATGTTCAGTTGTCTCTTCAGCAAGTGAAGGGACACAGACTGAAGACAGATTCAAGGTTAAAGCATGACTTGGCTGCTTAAATGCAAGGACAAAGGTTGGGATCTCCACAGATGGACACAATGGAAAGAGAGAGAAAGACAAAAGAGTCTGGAGTATTAGCAAATCATACAAATGAAATGTTTCTGAAATGATGCTTTACACATCATTAGCAGTTTAATTATGTTTATTTCCCTTCCCTGATCTGCTTCTTCTGTTCTTTTTCTCTTCCTTCCGTCTTTTTTGTTGGAAATAGATGCTTGGCGCCACAAAGAAAAATTAGCACTGAGATAAAGGATGTTTCAGCAATGCAATTTTTACTTCCTGGGCTGCAGGAAGGGTACTCTTGCTAGCCATTTTGCCAGAGTGTACAACAAACCAAGGAAAGCAGACATGTTTATTCTTTATGCATTTGGGGTTGTCCTTACTGCTGTGTCTGATATCCATTGGCTGAAACCAGACTACACAATTTAAACTAAAACCTGATGGGCTAACAACTTAAAACTTTTCTAAACAGGTAAAAGCAATGGAGAGCTGGGACATGTGAGCACGTCCAGCACAGATATTTTGGTTAAAGTATAAGGACATAGAAAGTACTACGTGCCTGTAAGCATGGCATGTCTAACAGCTACATAGGATAGGACTTAACAAAGAGTTATTAGCACTCTTATGATTTATTTTTTAACAAGAAAGGAAACTTTAGAGAGGAACTTCGTTACTTCCCATGTTTTTCCTTTCTTCCTTCACAGAATTTTATCTAAGCTTGCTCAACTTTAATTGCAGAAAGTCACAAATTTTTCTACCTTATGCATTTCTAGATCTTTTCCAGAGTTTTTACAAAGGGTTTATAACTACTTTGGTAAAATTGAGTAACTTTTCTGAAAGACAAGATACCTGGACCAGCTGGTAATTTGCCACAATTTAAAATTTTTATTTTAATGCATCTTTTCCTCTATGTTTTTCTATTATTAGTATTATTACTATTTTTAAGACAAAATCTCACTGTATTACCCAGGCTGGAATGCAGTGGTGCGATCTCGGCTCACTGCAACCTCCACCTCCCAGGTTCAAGCAATTCCCCTGCCTCAGCCTCCTGAGTAGCTGGGACTACAGGTGCATGCCACTATGATAGCCTAATTTTTTGTATTTTTAGTAGAGATGGGGTTTCACCATGTTGACCAGGCTGGCCTCAAATTCGACTTCAGGTGATCCAACCGCCTGGGCCTCCCAGAGGGCTAGGATTACAGGCATGAGCACTGCTCACGGCCTGTATTTCTATTTTAATGCATCTCTCTTTTAAAAAAATTTTTTACAATACATCTTTTAACTATACATAGTTGATTTATAGTGTGACTTTGGATAAGTTATATGACCTCTCTTTGCTTTTGTTTCCTAATTGGATAATAGGTTAGTCATCTGATATAATAATCATCTTTTTTAATGGGTTGTTTTGAGGACTAAATAAGTGAAAATGTGTAAAGTGCATTATAAGCACTTAATAAATATTAGTATTATTGGTAGCTATTGTTACGGCATGGGCCAGAATAGCAGACTGAGGGACCCACAGACAGAGCTAGAACCCAAGCAATGGAGGTTATAACTATGCTCAAATTACCTATGTGCTGAAAGCTGGTGTATCCTGGAGTTTGTGATGTAGTTCGCATTATGCGCAGAAAGGTTTTCTGGGTGGTGAAGGGAGAGTAGCAAGTGGGTGTTCATGCTCACATGGTGAGATGAAGAATAAAGTGGGGTTTATACCCGTTTGTGTCTCTTTGGATGGGCCTTCTCTGAGTGACATGAGGAATACTGACACAGCCTCATAATAGCAGTAATAAGACCTCATGCTGAGTAGTGGGGAGCTCAGCACTTGCCAGCCCTGAACACATTTTATCTTGCTGAAATCTGTTAAGAGTCCTCTTGGGTTGAGTCTATTCTTGTTTCCAATTTAGCAGTGTGAAAATCTAAGATTATGTAACTTGCCAAAAGTCATACTGACCATTACTTGGTGAAGTGGTATCCAGATAGATTCTAACTTTAGAGATCAACCCGTGTGAATGAACAATTTCTGTTTTCCCAGCCGTATTTCCACTCCTAAAGTTTTCCCTAATCTCCAAGTTTTTACACTATTAAGAAGAATGCAGTTTTCTTTATCTTGAAAGAGTAGAGTTTAACCAGCCAAAGTGTGTGTTGGTTGCAACAATCCTTAAGGACACATAATCCTAAGCTTTCATAGTTTTATGAGTAAAGAAATGGATGAATTCAAATAAATTGACAATGACAGAGATAATAAACATAGTTGTATAATCAAATCACTGTCTCCAATGGCTGGTTGCCGAAGTAGGAAAGACATCTAAGTGAAGGAGGACGGCCGTCAGATTCCCATCTTCCATATTTGGCGATTTATTTTTTTTATTCATTCAGTATAAACTTAGTAAGCTCCTACTATGGTCCAGGCACTGTGCTTTGCTTTTATATCGGAGTCTCTGTCTTCAAGGTGCTTGTAGCTTCATGGAGGAGAGGTGGGAAAATAAAAAAGCCTGCTAAAGTGCACGGAGAACAGAGTGTTGTCATGGAAACATGTAAAAAGTTTTGTGGGAACAGAGAGAATTCATGCTCAGTGAAGTCTTGTTCATACCCAAATGTGTAAGTCAACAGTGCTGAGGAATATGAGAAAATCCAGGTAGATTTTGGGTGCAAAAGAATTATCAGCAATAAAAACATAAGAACCAATCTTCGGCTCTGTAGAGTGAAGAGAAGGACAATTTTGAGGGGAAAGGAAGAAACTTCATGAGAGTACTTACTCTTAGGTTGGTGCAAAAGTAGTGGCAGTTTTGCCATTAAAAGTGATGGCAAGAGTTATGGAAAACCACAGTTACTTTTGCACCAGCCTAATATATTGGATTAAAGTTTGATGCTGGAATTTCCTCTTTCCTGAGTCTCTTAAGACACAACAGATGTAGAGTCATGGCAAAAGCTCTATAACCAAACCTAACCCATAAGACCAAGGCACAATTACAGAGAGTAATCAGAGGATAGACACAAAAGGACAGAAGGCTCCGTATCTCTCACTCCCACAGGTAGCGTTCTGTTGACAATTTCATACTCCATTTTGATTCTGTAGTGACAATAGTTGCTTCTCCACCACCTTCTTTTTTTAAGACAGGGTCTCACTCTGTCACGCAGGCCGGAGCACCGTGGAATGATCACAGCTCACTGCAGTCACGACCTCCTGGACTCAAGTGATTCTCCCACCGCAGCCTCCCAAGTAGCTGGGACTACAGGCATGCACCACCACGCCCAGCTAATTTTTGTATTTTTTGGTAGAGACAGGATTTTTGCCATGTTGCCCAGGCTGGTCCCACACTCCTGAGCTCAAGCAATCTTCTACCTTGGCCTCTCAAAGTGCTGGGATTACAGGTGTGAGCCACCGGCCTGCTTCCCCGTTTTATTTGTCCTTTTTATAACTGTAGTTGCTCCATGTGGAATGTGATGGGGAAGGGTGCCCATAAATGGGCTGTTTCACGGGGGTGGTTAGGAATATAGTAACTTCAGATTAGTCAACAAGAAGGAACTTGCATATATTCACGCTCGAATGAAAGAATAAAAATGTTGCCAAATTCTTTCCTTGAGTATTGCTTTCATTTACTATATTCCTTTAAATGTGTGAGTTTATGTTTTACTGTTTTCTACATAAAACTCAAGACTTCAACGTTTTTAAAAATGAGAATGTTGCTGTGCATTGTTTGGGTTTTCCTGCCCTGGCCTGGTTTCTGAGATGAATCTTCAAACTCAATTCATGTGGGCTGTATGTATAAAAAGAACTTGACTGATAATGAAACAACTGTCCTAATTAACTAAGCCTGAAGAAGCAATTATCTCAACCCACAGAGTGGGCTACCTTTGACCTCATTCAAAAGACCCGGCAGATGGTGGGTTCTGTGAGGTTTGCGGCTCTTTAGAACTTCAAATGGAAGGCTCATTGAAAGTGAAGAGTTAGCCTTTGGTGTCTTTATCCCTGCACTCACCAACCAGTGGCCTTTAGGGGTCTCCCAAGGTAGGAGAAGGCGCTGTGGTTGAGGGGGTAGGTACACTCTCCGATGACCTGGCTTACAGATTCCCTTCACCATTTGTTGCTGCTAAGGTTTATTCACAATTGCCCCCTTTTGCCCTCAGAGGAAATAAATATTTTCCTCAAGTGGATTGCTGCTCACTGGCCCACTCTGTGCTCCTATCCGCTCCCAGGCGTCTTGTTCATTTCCTCCTCTCTCAGGTGGCCCTTGCTCTATTCACTGTTGGCTGCCATTATTTTGTGGGACTCGGAGAAAGATTCTGGGCAGGTGCACGGTCCAATAATCTGGATGTAATGATATTTTCCCAACCGCATTACCATTCCAGAACAATTTTAACAACAAGAAAGCAAGCAAACATATTTGCCCCCACTCCTTCTAATCAGTCTGATACCTGCTCAATACACTCTTATAAATAAGTATATAAATAAATTCACCTTATAAGTAAATACACAAAATAAGCCAGCCTGTTTTTCAGGCTGAAGTTTCATACATTGTAAAAATAAATACAATAAAATAGCTTCAGTAAGCTTCTGGTATAAATTGATTTTCTTTCCCCCTAGCAAGTGGCTATGTGTAGAGCTGCCTACATGTGGAATAGTCGCTTGGTGGATCATTGGCTGAGAGGGTCGGTGTGCTTGTCTCTGAAAGCCTGTTTCTTGAACTGACACATAAGAAAGACAATGTAAGAGAAGCCTCAAAGCTAGTGTAATGAGGGTGACCTAGTTGGGAAAAGTGCTAAAATATCTCCAGTGTATAAACCTTTTTGATTCTCACCAATGATAAGACAAGTCATCTGGAGTTTTGAGTACTTCCAATTAGCAAGTGAGAGACTCGGATTAAAAAATCAGGCCCACTGCATGGCAGAGTGTGCTTTGGCTCTTTATTTTGATAAGTGATTTTAAGTATTTATTATAATAATCCATAGCCTACCGACTAATGGGCTGTAGTACATCTTTTAACCGCGATAAAATCTTGAGAAAATGAGACCTCATTGTAAGCACTTGCAGTTAAATCTTGGTCGGGAAGTAAAAAGAGGCCACTTTTTTGATCACGATGATCACGTTTTCTGATTAATGAAGTGAAAAATAGATCATTTTACTATGTAGAGATTATAATACCCCATGCATAATACTACGAACAAAAGACATTAATTGCTGTTAATGGCCTTGATGTCTATCCTGAAGCATCGCATTTAATTGCTTTACTCAGTTGCCTTATTCAGTTATTTGGATTTTTCTTTTATTATGGAAGAACAACTCCCTAAATTTTATGTCTAGGTCTTCTAGCATTGGAAGTGGAGTTAGATTTCCAATGCTGCTGCTTCTGCTGTGCTGTTCTTTCACGTTGGAATCCCATCCACTGCTTACCCTCTTTCGTTCTTTCCTTCACAGCTCACAAGTGGCTGCATGCTGAGGCTGCTGGGATGACATACTGGTATGTTCCTGGTTTTGCACCAATCATTATCACCTCTTCAAGTTTTACTTAACCTATCACCTTGGCATTGACTCAGTATAGCTTGAGGATGAAGCTGCTCCTGTGAAAGGCATTGAAGAACTCCTCAGCAGCTGGTAACAATCTGTCAATGACCTTCCTATGTGTAGACCAAGCTGAGCAAACATGAAGGCAAATTTCTTGGCATCAGTGAGTTTGCTCAGTTGGTACAAGAGCCTTTGTAATTGATGTTGCCAGTTCCTTGTTCAAGACAACAGGACAGTTAAATTATCTATGCCTCTTAGCAGCTGACCTTCAACTGTGAGAGGCTATTCTGGATATAGCAAGTTCCTAAATGACATATTGCTATTCCTTTTAGCTATCAAGATCCTTGGCAGATTTTTTTTGTCTCCAGAGATTACCATGGGATTTTCAAACACTGAAGGATCAGTTTTATTGGTAGACTTTTGTGGAGCGTTGCTGGGATTAGTGATGGTATCTTAAGTCAACTGGATCTTTTTCTGTCTTGTTTTTTTGAGATAGAGATTCACTCTTGTCACCCAGGCTGGAGTGCCGTGGTGCAATCTCCACTCACCACAACCTCTGCCTCCTGGGTTCAAGCGGTTCTCCTGCCTCAGCCTCCTGAGTAGCGAGGATTACAGGCATGTGCCACCATACCTGGCTAATTTTGTATTTTTAGTAAAGACGGGGTTTCTCCATGTTGGTCAGGTTGCTCTTGAACTCCCGACCTCAGGTGATCTGCCCACCTTGGCCTCCAAAAGTGCTGGGATTACAGGTGTGAGCCTCTGTTCCTGGCCACAACTGGGTCTTTGAATACCAACTGCTTCCTTGGCTTCAGGTCCCTCAAATCCTCCAAGCCCTTCTTGATTTGGTGGACTTTTGGGAAAAACTTCTTTGTCTTACCTACTTTGACCTGCCATCCTCAACTATCAGGTTTTTGCAGCCTTTTATCTTTGAAGACCCCATTGAAGATAATGCAGTCCCCTGTTGTACTAGTTCATTTTCATGCTGCTGATAGATATACCTGAGACTGGGTAACTTACAAAGAAAATGAGGTTTAACGGACACGCAGTTCCATGTGGCTGGGGAGGCTTCAAGATCATAGTGGAGGGTGAAAGGCATGTCATACATGGCAGCAGACAAGAGAGAATGAGAGCCAAGCTAAAGGGGAAACTCCTTATAAAACCAATCGATCTTGTATGACTTATTCACTACCACAAGGATAGTATGGGGGAAACTGCTCCCATGATTCAATGGGACTCAGTGTGTGCCTTTAGAACTTGGCTAATCAGAAATTAGATTGCTATTCCTGGCCAAAAAGCAGAATCAGAAAAACAGGACTTTAATCAGCCTTGTTAGAACAGGACTTTAATCAGTTGAGCCTACCAGCCAGACACAAGACAAACATATATATTCTATATAAATAACTATATGAACATATGTGTATGTGTTTTTAATGTGTGTGTATGCACTGAAGTTTGCAAAGAACTGGGATAGAAAAGCAAATGCATATGATGATTAATGAAACCAGAATTTTAAGTGGTTCCTTGTTGTATATTTGCTGACGATAATATAATTTTCCTTTTTGGAATGGAGTGTGTAAACCTCTGGGCAGGAAAGAGCTGTGAATTATTCTTTCCCTTCTGATCTACATAAATAAGAGATTCTAAATCTGTGCTTTTATCCATTTACCATGCAAATAGCCACCAGGGATAGAACTGTTATAGATCTAGAATATTTATTTAATGGCAGCTGCTGCAGGACACGTGGTTTTTGAGTTCAATGGACTAGAATCTCCTCACTCTTACCATCTCCTCCCTTTTAAGTTTCCTTTCTTGTTAGTAGCCTAAGATCTGCCTTGTAATCATGTAAAAGGATTTATTTCAATTACAAGAACTTTCAAATCTCTTTACTGTGCCTTTTAGGAGATCCTTAAAAGTCTAAAATACTCCTGCTGGATTTGTGATAATAGCCCCATATTTATGCATTGTAACTGAGTATCTTTATTTTTCCATATCAGCAATGTAGATCTACCTTTTTTTTTTTAACATATAAAAATCAATTTAGCAGGTTCTTGCTTTGCTTTTGATGGGGAGTTTTAACTCTGTTATTATAGGCCTTATTTCCCAAACAAAGGCACAAACAAAGAGGGAAAAAAAAGCTTAATACTTTTCTTTATCACTGGACTCTATCCCTCTACCCACCAATAACATTTAATTGGAACCGTGTCTGTCTCCTTCAATGACCTTTCCTTATGTTAGTTCTCTGATGCAAGAAAATGTGTAGACGCGCTAATAGACAATTTACTTTTTGTTTACAAAAACAATTCAGTCGCCCAACACGGGACTGTGTTGTAGCTGTGGTGATTAGCAGGCAGGATGGATAAAGCTTAGAGAACATTATTCAATGCCTAAATGAAGGTCACATTCCCAGTGCTAGTTTTAGTGTGCATGCAAATGATGGCAATTGCTGTGCTGTTCACTCTCACACAAAAAAGGCTTTGTTAAATATGATAATTAGTCAGCTGGGAAGGTAAAAGTTTCCTGCAAATAATATTGAAACATTTAAAATATGCATTGTTACGGAAAAAGAGTCCACTGTCATTCAGTCAAGTAGTATCTAACTAGAGACAAAATAAAAATGCTTGTAAAAGCAGATGCAAGTGGAAATCAGGTTGGAACACTTGATTATTAAAAGTAATAATGAGGGACCTACTCATTGAACTACTTAATTTACTCAAAGAAGAGTGTTGACGTTTCAACAGCAAAATTAAAAAAGTCAAAAAAGGAAATGAGGTATATGGCAATGTATTTATTTCTGGGAAAGAATGTTTTAGCAACAGGGAGCTGTGAGGTGAGGGAGAAGTGGTTGGAATTTTAATAATCAGCTTGGTTGTTTTATTTAATCACAATAATGAATCTCTCCCTTTGTTGATGTACGGCTAGTTATCCTCAGGTTGTCTTAATGATATCAGGCAAGGTGTGCCGTTGATCTGTGCTTGCAATGTAAAAATAGTTGACTGTCAAACTGATCTAATCATGAATGCTATTAGTGACAGAGGGAACTATTTTGTGAAGAAAGACGAGGTGGTTTTTATGTTGTGTTGAAGGCTGAAATAATGCTTTATGTTTGTATTATTGCTCATATCAGTTCCATTTTAAAAGTTTAGCAAAGAGTTGTGTTTAAATGAATCCTCTGGCGTACTTTCCTATTAACTCCCTATTAAATAGTGTAGATACTTCTGGGAGAGGGTTGTTTGTACTTTATGCACTGGCAAAAGTGAAGCTAATTTCTATACCATAATCTCACACTTCTCCAGACAAACACACAAACACTGAAAGACCACCAACCGAAGTCTAGCAAACCAAAACCTTGTTCCAGATATTGCACAGATAACATGGCTGAATCTACAGGAGATGTATTTTAAATCATAATCTTAGAGTGAGAATGTTAGCAAGTTGTAGACAGAGACACTTCATTTTCCCTTCTTATATTTACAGAGGCTTGTAGAGCACCTTTCTTAAGATAGGCATATCAAGGGAATGAATATATGAAGGATTGCATGCCCTCATGAGCAAAACCATTCTGAGAGGATTCTGGGGCCAGAGACCCATCTTGAAGGGAATCTTGGTATTTTAATGTGGGTGGGATGTGATTCAAAGAAATATTAAATACTCTTCTGCTAAAATGGAGCTGGTAATAATAATAATGATAAAATAAAATGAAAATAATAATGTTACAGTAGCTAGTGTAGTTACAGTAGCTAGTCAGGCATGAGTGGGGCAGGAGAGGGCTCCTCTGTGCCCACCAGGAATGTCAGGTGATGGTCAGGTGGTCGTTACCTGTCTCTCTAAAATAATAACTGGTTACAGCTGCCACCAGGGAAAGGACGTCTCTCAGTAGATAGAAACACCTAAATCTGGTGATCAGCAGCTTCCCAGTGAGATCTCAGGAGTTGGGCAAGTGGGCTTCAATACGCCCATTAAGAGGCAAAATATCCCTAGAATGTTCCTTGTAGAGCATTCAGTTGGTAAGGGAAGAACTCCTCAAGCGAGCATGTGTACAACCCCAGTAAACACTGCACATGGGGCCCCTCCCAAGTGCTGGCAGCCTATGGTGCATGCAGACAGCCCACCCCACGGGAAGAGTCAGGGGAGAAGGGATGCAAGACCGTGCTCGTCTGTCAACGTATAAAACCCCACGTCAAAGGTTAAGCAGGGCGTTTGATCTCTCAAGTTTCCCGCTTCGCTTTCTTCCAAGTATACTTTACTTTCTTTTGTTCCTGCTCCAAACTTTTTAATAAACTTTCTCCCCTTCTCTAAAGTTGCCTCTGTCTCTCCTTCTGCCCTTCATTCAAATTCTTTCTTCTGAGGAGGCAAGAACTGAAGTTGCTGCAGACCCTCAGCGATTCTCCACTGCTAACCTACTTTAGTACCATGTGACTCAGATACTTTCTGTGGCTAACAGTAGTAGCAGCTTCTTCATAGGGGTTTGTGAAGAATGTATGTAAAGCTCATATATGCATTCCTGGCATATTGTAGAAGCTATAGAAGTGCTGATTGTTGTTATTTTATTATATTTAAGAGGAAAAATTAGCTCCAGTGAAGGGGCTTAGAAAGAGGGAGTGTGAAGTTTCTATCCCTCTGTCAAAAAGATGGTATCTGCCAAATTCTGACTTTTCTGGGCCTCGAATGGGCACTTTCACCTTGGAGGTCCCCTTTATTCATAAAAATAAATAAACTAATAAATTTTATGTTTTATGATTATGTTGATATATAGATGAACACAATTCAGGCTGGATTTATTATCATATATTTATTGTTATTAGATTAATATATTCTGACTTAGAAGAAATAAAATTAGAATATTTTTGTGGATCCTTAATATTCTGTGGGCCACAGGCACTGTGTCTATAATAACTGGCTAGAGCTCTGGGGCAAGCCTGGACTGAGGTTGCCGGAGAGAAAGAGGTGGACCAGGAAGACAGTCATTGCATGTAGTGGCTTAGAATCTAGGGTCTGGGTTCAATTCCAGGCTCTACCACTTACTGATTTTTGTGACTTTGGATAATTTATCTAACATCTAAACTTTTAAATTTCCTCATCTACAAAGTGGGGTGAAAATAATAATACATACTTGCAGGGCTATTTGTAAGGTTAAAATGCAGTTATTTATATAGCACACTTAGCATGATTGCTGGTACACAGTGAACATACAATGACTGTGCGCATGACTTTTAGTTCTATGCGCTTCTGAGTTTTAAGCATCAGTGTCTCCTCCACACTCCGTTCTCATTGCATTTTTCTTGGGGGTAAGTTACAGCCTTCTGTGGATTTGGGGTTATGGCCCAGATTTTTCATAACTTAGCAATGATTCTTGCCGTTGTTCAGAAGTTTTTGAAAGTCCAAAAAGACATAGGGTTTGATTCAAGAGCTCGAAGTGTTTATACATCTTTCTGGGGCTTTCCTCTACGCTTCAATCTTTATACATCTTCATATCATTTACAGAATTCCTTCCTGTCCTTTGTATCCAGTGGAAACTCGTTAATTGATACTTGCTAAATTGAAGTCACCCGGGGTAAGAGAACATTTGAAGTAACATGTTAAGAACCCAATACTGCCCTACAAAGCTCTATGGTTATATGGAGTGGGACACTCTTGAATACACAATAAAAATATTATACACAAATACTAAGATTTTGATATTTGAATTCAAACCTATGATTGAGATGGAACAGAAGGAGAAGATTCCCATGATACTCCATCTTAGAGTAGAACCTCCTCTGTCAGCAAGCACAAAATGTAGGAATTGTCTGGAGGTTAACTTTCTCATTTATTTGTTTCAGAAGAACTGACCTCCTTTTTCTGGAAAGATTGTCCTTTTAAGCCCACTAGTTCTGTTAAAATACACAGGGAAGGGAAACAAGAATTTTGGTTAAACCTGTTTAGCCAAATCGACCCTTCCCTTTTACTGAAATTTTTTTAAAAACCTGGTTCCAAGGAGGAGAAGGATCTCATTGGAATCACATAGCAAGACAGTTTACCTTGTTGAATATAACTGCCAAAAGTTAGCAAGCAAAGAAACAAAGCATGTCAATGATGATCAATCTCAATGATCAACTTCAGAGTCATGGAGGGCTCCTTGCAATCCCCTATTGCGTTTGTAGACACAGTATTATATTTTCTTTCAGTGTCTTGCAGTGAATCTTGTACATTTTGCCAGTACCTAAAAAATTAACAGATCAGAATGTCATGGTTATACTGCTGGGTGAGATTCTTTGCCCTGTGAAGAAGCTGTCTGCTTCATCTTCCATCATGCTCGTAAGTTTCCTGAGGCTCCCCCAGCCATGTGGAATTGTAGGTCAATTAAACTTCTTTCCTTTATAAATTACCCAGTCTCAGGGAAGTTCTTTATAGCAATGTGAAAATGGACCAACACAGATGTTTTAATAATGTCTCTTTGCACTCCCTGTTGTAAAGGAAAGTGAAGCTGCCAGACTTAGGTCAGTGTTTTCTAAAGTATGGCTATGGATCACTTCTTCATTTGGGTATGTGGAGGATAACTTGTTAAAAATTCAGATTTCTGGAATTTCTCTGAAAGTTTCTGATTTAGAATTGCTGGCAGTGGGTCCAAGTGAAATCTGCCTATCTATCTATCTATCTATCTATCTATCTATCTATCTATCTATCTATGAATCATCTATCTGTCCATCCCATCTCTCTCTCTCTCTTTCTCTGTCATCTATGTATTAATTTCATTTATCTCTATCTGTATATTGTCTATTTACCCATCCATTTAATATATCTCCATCTTCTACCCACCCCTTTCATCTCCTTATCTATATATTATCTATCACTCTGTGTCTCTATCTATCTACCTAATGGAATCTATCTTCTATGTAAAAGCTCCCAAAGTAACATTTAGGCATACTAAAATTGGAGAATGACTGTCTGCCCTCCCTTGTGCTATTCCCCATGCTTGGGAATTACTATGTTTGTCCCCTAGGGATCTAGAGGCTTCCCAGTTTTCAAGAATCATCGGATGTCCCTCATTTCATCTTGAAGCTTTTCCAGATTACTCTGGGAGTTCACATTGAACTTCCTTTTGGTGATATTTTAAGGCACTTAAAATTCACCAAATTCTGCATTTAAATGATATGTTTTGAGAACTAATTGTTACTGTGCTAGTCTTACTTCTCCAAATAGACTCCAAGTTCCCTAACGTGTGGAAATCTGGTTTATCATATTTCCACATGGCCTCTGTATCTGACACATGTCGAGTTCAGATTAGGGGCACAGAAACTCAGGAAAGAAGTCTGAAAGGGATGGACATTTAGGAAGATGGAGGATCTGCAAAACCCTCTTGTCCATTCTCCTCTCTGATGTCATTCTTGTTTTTACCAGTTTTTATTTCATCAAATATCCCCCCTTAGATTAAAACTCTCTGCTTAGCTCTTTTAAATCTAATAAAACACTAAACAGCAGATAAATTTAGCTCCTGGTAGACAGTCTGAGAATGCAGATGTCCAGCATGTGGGCAGATTTCCAGGAGTTTTAGCAGAAAATACCACATATTGGGCATTAGCTTTGCAGACTGATTACAAAAGTCATTTTCTGGTTGTGATTTCGTAATCTTACTCTCAGGTGAACTGTGGTCATTGCTGACAGGCTGGTCCATGTACAACAATCACATTATGGTGTCTTTTTTCATCAATCATGATTTATTTTTTGGTGGGGGGGGGGTGCTTTGATTTTTTTTTTTTTTAAACCGGTTGAAATAAAAGGTAAAATGGGATTTGTGCTAGTTTGAGAAACAGACAAAAGAATACATTCAAAAATTTATTCAAAGAGATTATAATAAGACAAAAAGTTTTCTCTTTTCTTGTTGTAGATTCTAAACTCCTTTGGGAGGCCAAGGTGGTAGATCACCTGAGGTCAGGAGTTCGAGACCAGCCTGACCAACTTGGTGAAACCCTATCTCTACTAAAATACAAAAGAATTAGCCAGGAATGGTGGCTGGCACTATAGTCTCAGCTACTTTGGAGGCTGAGGCAGGAGAATTTTGCTTGAGCCCAGGAGGTGTAGGTTGCAATGAGCTGAGATTGAGCCACTGCACTCCAGCCTGGGCAACAAGAGAGAAACTCCATCTCAAAACCAACCAACCAATCAGCCAACCAACCAACCAACCAACCAAACAAACAAACAAAAAGAGATTCTAAACTCACCAAGGCATCATATTTAGGTCTGCTCTCATAAGACAGGCGAATGCCCAGGGAACCTGTACAGTGCACGAGTATGTGTGTGTGTGAATGTGTTTGTGTTGAGAGTGTTTTTGGGGAACAGGGGCTAGAATGGGGAAATCTGGGAATAGTAGAATCCAACTACCATGGCCATTTGTTATTTCACTGTTAAGAAACCTTCTACCTGTAATAAGATGATTATTAAAATTTTAATTAGAACTTTTCTGTGCACCTGAGGGCCAGGTCACTGAGTTTGCAGCTCAAGTATGTAGTTCCCATATAAATTACTTTAATTAAAAATAATAATGATAGTGCTATTTTCAATTCCTGAAATCTTGTGTTTTTATTTCTCTGATCTCATTTTGATTTTAATCCTCTTAACAAGCTCATGAAACAAGTAGGCAAGAATTACTATCTTCAGGAACTGCAATCCATTCTATTTGTAAAATTTTTACCCTTGGTGATCTATTTAATTGTGCATCACGAATTCCATCTCCTCTTTTCTATGCCTGCCTAGAAATATCAAGAATGCATGTAAACTACACATTTTTGAAATAACACTGTGTTATATTTGAAAGTGTAGTTGACATAAAAGAATATATTTTACATATATCAAGCATTGCAGACTGGGGGGCAAATGATGTGCTCTGGGCTTGCCTGTCATTCATCTATGAAACTCAAAGGGCCTCTTAAGATCTGACACAAGGTGACGTTTTGTCCTCGTCCACATAAAGCTATGCTAAAATTGCTTTTGCTAAAGAATAAAAGTGGAATTTCACATAGGGCACCTAATTATATCAATATGATGACTGTGGAGTGTATATTCATCAACTTATGAATGGCTTGTTTTGCTTGTTGGTGGGCGGGGGAGAGTGTGCTGAGTTGCAAACTGACTGGTAGAGTTAAAGTATATTCATTTTAAGTCTATTCACATGTTGTCTAACTAGTGTCTATAAGATTAGCAGGAATAGCCCTAAGAAATATAGTGTTGAATTTTAAGAAGTGTCAACAAAATGATATTCAAGAAGAAGACACCAGATGAACACAGGGCTGTGCTCAGCTAGGACTCAGTTGTTTGTCCCTGGAGGGGTTAGGTGGCACCTTTTACTCTAGTTTCTATTTGCCTGAGTTTTAATCTTTTTTTCGCTGTAATAAATAGAAGGACAGGTTGGGGCTTCAGTAGGGGGATGAGAGCTATATTTTTATTAGGTTTTATTAAAATTAGCAAGTAAATTTCAGTAGCTCTAAGTTCCCACCTGCTTGATGGCAGCACCAAAGGGAGCCCCTCAAAGCCTCCTCTGCTATTCCAGGCATTGCAGCATGGCCGTGCAGGACAGCAAGGAGGAAATCTGCTCCTGGACTATGATTTCATCCTCACCTACTGTCCTCTTCCTGTACTGAAGAAGAGATCTTGATGAGGCATTGATCCACGGCTTTCGGACCCTCTGAGAGAAAAGGACTGCCACATACTACCACAAGCTTGATGGGTCAAAATGACAGAAATGCATTCTTTCATAGTTCTGGAGGCCAGAAGTCCTAAATTAAGGTGTCTTCAGAGCTACACTCTCTCTGGGGCTCTATGGGAGAATCTTTTCTTGCCTCCTCCAGTTTCTGATGGCTCCTGGTGTTTCTTGCTTGTGGCAGCATCCCTCCAATCTCTGTCTTCATCTTCGTATAGCCTTCCTCCTTCCTGTGTCTAAAATCTCTTTCTCCTTTCTCTTGTAGGGACACTAGTCATTGGATTTAGGGTGCAACTGAAATCCCGGATGATCTCATTCTAAGATTCTTAATGATATCTGTGAAGACCTACAAATGACCTATTTTCATGTGGGCACATTCATGTATACCAGAGGTTAGAAATTAGACATATCTTTAAAATTATTAATTTTTAATTTTTGTGTGCAGTTAGTATGTGCCTCTATTTATGGGGTATATTTTGAACCAGGTATGCAATGTGTAATAATCCCATCCGGGTAAATAGAGTATTCATTGCCTGAAGCATTTGTCCTTTCTTTGTGTTACAGACAATCCAATTATACTTAGTTATTTTCTTTTTTTTCTTCCATTTATTTATTTTATTGCATTTTAGGTTTTGGGGTACATGTGAAGAACATGCATGATTGTTGCATAGGTACACACGTGACAGTGTGATTTGCTGTCTTCCTCCCCATCACCTACATCTGGCATCTCTGCCCTTGCTATCTCTCCCCAGCTCCCCACCCCCCACCATCCCTCCCCTATGTCCCCCCAACTGACCCCAGTGTGTAGTGCTCCTCTCCCTGTGTCCATGTGTTCTCGTTGTTCAACACCCGCCTATGAGTGAGAACATGAGGTGTTTGATCTTCTGCTCTTCTGTCAGTTTGCTGAGACTGATGGTTTCCAGGTTCATCCATGTCCCTACAAAGGACACAAACTCATTGTTTTTGATGGCTGCATAATATTCCATGGTGTATATGTGCCACATTTGCCCTGTCCAGTTTATCATCGATGGGCATTTGGGTTGGTTCCAGGTCTTTGCTATTGTAAACAGTGCCACAATGAACATTCGTGTGCACGTGTCCTTATAGTAGAACGATTTGTAATCCTTTGGATATATACCCAGTAATGGGATTGCTGGATCAAATGGAATTTCTATTTCTAGGTCCTTGAGGAATCGCCACACTGTCTTCCACAATGGTTGAACTAACCTACACTCCCACCAACAGTGTAAAAGTGTTCCTATTTCTCCACATCCTCTCCAGTATCTATTGTCTCTAGATTTTTTAATGATCGCCATTCTAACTGGCGTGAGATGGTATCTCAATGTAGTTTTGATTTGCATTTCTCTGATGACCAGTGACGATGATCATTTTTTCATATGTTTCTTGGCCTCATGTATGTCTTCTTTTTTAAAGTATCTGTTCATATCCTTTTCCCACTTTTGAATGGGCTTGTTTTTTTCTTGCAAATCTGTTTTTAGCTCTTTGTAAATTCTGGATATCAGCCTTTTGTCAGATGGGTAAACTGCAAAAATTTTTTCCCATTCTGTTGGTTGCCGATTCACTCTAATGACTGTTTCTTTTGCTGTATAGAAGCTGTGGAGTTTGATTAGGTCCCATTTGTCTATTTTGGCTTTTGTGGTCAATGCTTTTGGTGTTTTGGTCATGAAGTCCTTGCCTATGCCTATGTCCTGAATGGTTTT
>NW_016107453.1:3815915-3817109 GCF_001604975.1 Cebus imitator
AATTTTAGAGTAGGTGTGATGTGGTGCTGAGAAGAATGTATATTCTGTGGATTTGGGGTGGAGAGTTCTGTAAATATCTATTAGGTTTGCTTGGTCCAGGTCTGAGTTCAAGTCCTGGATATCCTTGTTAATTTTCTGTCTGGTTGATCTGTCTAATATTGACAATGTGGTGTTAAAGTCTCCCACTATAATTGTGTGGGAGTTTAAGTCTCTTTGTAAGGCATTCAGAACTTGCCTTATGTATCTGGGTGCCCCTGTCTTGGGTGCATATATATTTAGGATCGTTAGCTCTTCTTGTTGCATTGATCCTTTTACCATTATGCAATGTCTTTCTTTGTCTCTTTTGATCTTTGTTGCTTTAAAGTCTATTTTGCCAGAGATGAGAATTGCAACTCCTGCTTTTTTTTGCTCTCCATTTGCTTGGTAAATCTTCCTCCATCCCTTTATTTTGAGCCTTTGTGTTTCCTTGCATGTGCGATGGGTTTCCTGGATACAGCACACCGATGGGTTTTGTCTTTTTATCCAATTTGCCAGTCTGTGTCTTTTGATTGCGGCATTTAGTCCATTTACATTTAGGGATAATATTGTTATGTGTGAATTTGATACTGCCATTTTGGTGCTAGCTGGCTGTTTTGCCCATTAATTGATGCAGATTCTTCATTGTGTTGATTCTCTTTACCATTTGGCATGTTTTTGGAGTGGCTGGTACTGGTTGTTCCTTTATATGTGTAGAGCCTCTTTCAGGAGCTCTTTTAAAGCAGGCCTGGTGGTGACAAAATCTCTGAGTACTTGCATGTTCGCAAAGGATTTTATTTTTCCTTCACTTATGAAGCTTAGTTTGGTTGGATAGGAGATTCTGTGTTGAAAGTTCTTTTCTTTAAGGATGTTGAATATTGGCCCCCATTCTCTTCTGGCTTGTAGGGTTTCTGCTGAGAGATCTGCTGTGAGTCTGCTGGGCTTCCCTTTGTGGGTACCCTGACCTTTCTCTCTGACTGTCCTTAGTATTTTCTCCTTCATGTCAACCCTGGTGAATCTGACGATTATGTGCCTTGGGGTTGCTCTTCTTGACAAATATCTCTATGGTGTTTTTTGTATTTCCTGGACTTGAATATTGGCCTGCCTTGCTAGGTTGGTGAAGTTTTCCTGGATAATATCCTGAAGAGTATTTTCCAGCTTGGATTCATTCTCTTCGTC
>NW_016107453.1:3818237-3824845 GCF_001604975.1 Cebus imitator
CTGCCCTGCCCAGCAAGGAGGCAGCCTAGTCACTGTCTGCCTGTAGAGGCTTTGCTGAGCTGCTGTGGGCTCCGTCCAGTTGCCGAGTGAACTTCCCTGCAGTCCTGTTTATATGGGTGTAGTTAGAACTGCCTTGGCATTGGTGGCCCGCCTCTGTTATGGCGGACTCTCTCTGTAGTGGTGGGTTGCCTTGGCAACAGCAGGCTGCCTCAGCACTGGCTGACTACCTCGTAGTGTTAGAGTGCCTTGGTAATGGTGGACGCCCCTCCCCCACAGAGCTGGACCATCCCACATTCAGCTTTGCTTGCTGTGAATTGCTGTTCTTTTGTGGGGGTGGGACCAGCCGAGCCTGATTGCCTGGCTCCCTGCCTCCGAGCCTTTTTTTTTTTTTTAAGTTGGTATTCCAGTCGCCTGTTGAAGAGGCGCCGGGATCTGTGTGTTTTCCCGAGTGGTGACTCACTGCACTGGATTAAACAGCAGCACTGAGATTCGTGGGTCTTTTTTTGCCCTGGAATCTACTGTCCTGGTTCCCTGCTCAGTCCCCTTTTTAAACAGATGAAAGGGCGACTTTCCGTGGCTCCAATTGCCAGCCAAAAGGGCACCCAGACCAGTGTATTTTGTACAGAGAACTGCTGCGCTGGGGCGCTGACAAAGCAGCCAGGTGGGGCAAAGCAGCGGCGCTGGCTGACACAGCCGCGCTGGCCGACACAGCTGCACTGGCGACCCGCAGGGCTCCTCCACCTGGGAATTTCCTAGTCTGTGGGCAATAAAAATGCGGCGTCCACTCACCCTCTGCGCTTTCACTGGGAGCTGCAATCCTGAACTGTTCCTAAACGGCCATCTTGGATCGATCATCGTGCTTAGTTATTTTCAAATGTACAGTAAATGTTGTTGACTGTAGTCACCCTGTGGTACTATCAAACACCAGATCTTATTTGTTCTATCTAAGTATATTTTTATACCCATTACCTACCCCCACTCCTTACCTCAACTACCCTTGCCAGTCTCTGGTAACGGTCATTCTACTCTCCATCTCTATGAGCTCAATTGTTTTAATTTTTAGCTCCCACAAATACGTGAGAACATTTGAAGTTTGTCTTTCTATTCCTGGCTTATTTCACTTAACATAATGACCTCCAGTTCCGTGTATGTTGTTACAAATAATAGGATCTCATTTTTTTTTTAATGGCTGAATAGCACTCCATTTGGTATATACACTACATTTTCTTTATCCATTCATCTGCTGATGAACACTTACATTGCTTTGGATCTTTTTGAGAAGACATGATTCATCCCATTGTAGGGACAAAGGCAAATGGAGAAAAAAGAAAAAAATAATAAATAAGGGTATGCAAGGGGTGGGGGCACTTGTGTCCTACTCCCTTTCTAGAGCCAGTTCTCAACCCTAATAAAGGGGTAGGTTAAGTCAGAAGCCTGAGGACTTGTGAATCCGGGCATGAGCAGAGCAACTTCAGGAGTTAAGTGGAAAAGGTGCTAAGACCATGTAATCCTAGCATTATGGAGACAGCTTGGGACCTTGGGGGTGGCTACCAAGTGAGAAATATGGTACCCAGAGTTGCAGTGGAAAGATCCATGAACCCTATTCTCTCAGAGGGTCCAAAAGCTGTGGAGCAATACCTCATCAAGATGCCTTCTTCAGTACAGGAAGTGGACAGCAGGTGAGATTGAGATCAAAGTCCAGAAGCAGATTTCTTCCTTGCTGTCCTACAAGACCACCCTGAAATGCTTGGAATAGCAGAGGAGGCTCTGAGGGGCTCCCTTTGGTCCTGCCATCAAAGCAGGTGGGAACTTAGAGCTACTGAAATTGAGAGACTAATTTTAATAAAACCACATCTGTTCT
This sequence comes from Cebus imitator, assembly GCF_001604975.1. Taxonomy (NCBI): domain Eukaryota; kingdom Metazoa; phylum Chordata; class Mammalia; order Primates; family Cebidae; genus Cebus; species Cebus imitator. Next base: position 3,820,099 of record NW_016107453.1, read on the forward strand.
CTTACACTGCAGAAGCCTGGGAGGGTCTGCTTGTAAAGGTACAAGAAAGATTAAAGGCACATCTGCATAATGTGTGCAGAAGCATGCGTTGAGTTGCTGCTGGTTGTGAGCTTGAAGTTTCATTTTGCCTCATTTGGAAAATCAGGAGCAAACCGCCTCTGAAGCCTGTGGTAAGAGGTGGTCTAAATATAAACGTCAGGAGCCCTGGGCGAATGTGGATGGTGGGGGAATTTGAGGGATTGACTGGAGGAAGAGAAAAAAATAGTTAAAAAAAGTAGATAATAATTTTAGAAATAGCAAATTCCATGGTCTTTTCTAATGTACTACTGAGCAAAAATTCCTGCAAACCAACATGCTAATGAATTGACTGGGGACATAGGGAACACAATGCGAAGGAAACACTAGGGTCTGTGTTTCTTGGGCTGGTACCAATCAGGAAAAAATGAAGAAAGAGCCGTAGTGTCTGGCTAACCAGCTTGGTCTGTGGGGGGCTTTCTAAGGCTGCCATGAATGGGCAATGACTGAGGGAAAACCTTTCTCAACTGGGGACACATTTCCCCACAGGGGCCCAGTACTCTCTGCAAAAGCTGGCCTCCTCCAACCCCACCATATCTGCACCCTTGGTGTATTCTTTATTCCTTTTTAAGCAGGAAAGAGACACATAAATGATTGGCTTGTTCAGTTGAAAAAACAGGAAAAACCCGTGTGGCGGCGTTCTCTCTCTCTGTCTCTCTGTTTTTTAATGCTTTCACTTTTTAGAAGAGATAAAAGAAGGGTCCGTGGGCCCAGAGACAGGATGGTAGTGGGGTTCAGAAAACCGTTTTCCCATGGGGAGGCGTGAAATTGGCTTGGTCGCTTGTCAACGACTTCCTGTTCATACCGGAGACAAAAAAGTGGGCACACACCCATGGCTGGTGTGGGGAGCCACGGGGCCCCTGCAGAGATTCTGGCACAGGGTTACTGTCTCTGCTTCCCTCCGGTGGCAGTTGGGAATTCAGGAATTGCTTCCTAAATGATGGAGGATGTTTTGAGGTTCAAGAAAATGTCCCTGCGAATAAATGAGCCCATTTACCGCGGGCCCTGCAGGGGGCAGCAGAGAGCAGGGCGCAGGCCGGGCTGCAGGGGCAGCTCTGCGCCATGGCAACCCCTATCCCTCAACCAGATGGTGGGAGCCTGGGTGCTCTTCAAAGAAAACAGTGAAGAACAGAGAATAGGGGTCACTATAGCGGACTAGGGAAGTTTGGATAGACCTGTGACCCCTCTGTCCAAACTTTGTAGCAGCCTCTGCTGTTTTCTGGAAGCTCTGAGAAGGTGGTGCCTACAGTTCACATCTCCAAAAGCACCCAACACATTATCACAATAATTTATAGCCAGGATACTCCTCCATCTGAGAGTGAGCTGCCTTAGTCCTCAGGTTTATGTCCCAGCCCCAAACACAATTCCAGGCACAAAAGAAGTGCTCTGTAAATACCTGTGAAATGAAAAAGTGGGTGGACAAATGGGCAGCCCATTTTAGGTTCTATAATCTCTCTCCGACATTCATGATCAGAAGTTCTTGCAAATATCCAGGGTGTAGCATGGTTAAGTAGGATGGAAAGAATAAAAATGACCAACCCAGATATCCTGAGGAACAGTGAGAGTCAGACCTGAGTATTTTAGTGCTCTTTCACAGCAAGGGAGCTTGGCAGAGGTTATCATATTCTGGCTCTTAATATACTACCAAGCCAAGAAGAGTTTAGTGGGGCAAATGGGGAGAGGTTACAGTAATAATAATTCATATAATTGGTAAAATCCTTTCTATTTTACATAGGAGGCACATGATACATCCTTGTAATAGAGTCAGCCACAAAGCCACCAATCCCATCTTTCCTTATGGAGAGGAGCTGAAGATGCTGTCATGGTGAATGAAATGATATTGACCCATTATAGATTTTACCATATGAAGAGAGATCACAGGCAAAGATGATGAAAGACTCTTTTGCAAGAAGCCACCAGGCATCTATTGAGTTCACTTCTCAGGTCACTGTATGTAGGCTGACCGACAGTCATGCTGAAGAGAATGGGAGCAGGCTGCGGAAAATGTTCTGTGTCCAGGATAACCTTTGCTTGGTGTCCTATCTTTGCTACATTATTCATTTTTAATTTTCATTTTATTATCAGTATTTCTCCTGTAAAGGCAAGTTCTTTGGTTCTTCATTATGCATAGAAAGATGTGGGTATCAGTTTTAAAGTTTTCTTATTTCCTTTTCTTTCTCGGAAGAGATCCTATTGACACAGAAATACTTTCTGTCACACTGGTCGTTTGTTGCCTCCCCCACCCCGTTGGTATGTGTCCGCCTCATTGGCTTCACATTTCTTTTGAGGACTGGGCTTGAGATTATCTTCTCCTTCCTTGTCTAGAACCAGTTCGTTTTTTTCCTGATGACTGTTATTATTTGTTTAACGTAGAGTCCTATTTTTAGGTACATTTTGCAAGGAAGATGCTATACTAGATAAAAACGTAATGCCATATTCAAAAGTCACAGATAAATAACTCTTTACGTGATGGGTGAAACTGGAGATGCTCTTGACTTAATGTTCTCAGAATAGAAAAATAAATGGGAATGTCACACCATGCATTTTTATTAAGCAAATGATGAAAGAAAAATTGAACATAATGTCCTTAATAGTATTTCCAACAACACTGAAAAGCAGAAATGTGGGCATTTCCCAAGCTATCGATGTATCTTGCCTTTAGGCTCAGTTCATTAGTCATTTGTAATGTCTATTTATATAGATCTTTTATTTTATTTTGATTTGTAATTGAACAACCAGACCACTGAAGATTCTGTTCTTCAGAACACCAGCTGAGTTTCCTTTCCATTAAAAAGGCATAATGTTCTGGGAGATAATGCATCTAGCATGAAAATGTTCTTTCTTTCTTTGTGGAAATGGTCTAAATTTGGAAGTAATTTTTTTTTTTTAATTTGAGGCGGAGTGTCAGTCTGTCATCAGGCTGGAGTGCAGTGTCCTCCGCCTCCCGGGTTCAAGTGATTCTCCTGCCTCAGCCTCCCGAGTAGCCGGGAATACAGGCGCATGTCACCACACCCAGCTAATTTTTGTAATTTTAATAGAGATGGGGTTTCACCATATTGGCCAGATGGTCTTGATCGCCTGACCTCATGATTTGCCCACCTCAGTCTCCCAAAGTGCTGGGATTACAGGCATGAGCCACCGTGCCTGGCCGTAAGTAAATTTTTTAAAGTAGCAATCTGTTGTAGCAGGGGCAATGGCTCATTATCACTTACTGAAGATTAGGAGTAGGAGAAGTGTGGGGTGTTCTTTTCTGAAGAGACTGGAAAATGATAAACCTTCCCAAAGGTGTTCTGTCCCTTTCATGTTCAAGGGAAGAAGGCAGTTTTGTTCAGTGGGTAAGAAACATAAAGAATCGTAATGGTGACCACCGCGGTGGCTCATGCCTGTAATCCCAGCACTTTGGGAGGCTGAGGCAAGTGGATCATCTGAGGTTGGGAGTTCGGAATCAGCTTGGCCAACATGGTGAAAGCCTGTCTCTGCTAAAAATAAAAAGTTAGCCAGGCATGGTGGCGCACACCTGTAGTCCCAGCTACTAGGGAGGCTGAGCAGGAGAATCTCTTGAAACTGGGAGGCGGAGGTTGCAGTAAACCAAGATCATGCCACTGCACTCCAGCTTGGGTGACAGAGTGAGACTCTGCCTCAAAAAAAAAAAAAATCATAATGGTGCCACTCGCAAGTCCTAGGTATGTCTCACACTGCCTTGATGGGACTTTTTCTGCAATTATTTCTCACTTTCTGCTTCTCGAAAAAGAAATGGAGAAGTGAAGAGACTGAGAACTACTTTACTTTATAATTGGTAGGGCTGTCCTCTTCAGTGGCAAGTCAACACTGACAATATTTCATGTGTGGCACAGAACTATGGAACCAGAGAATAAAATGATTAATATATAGCTTAAAGGCAGGATAACCCTTCAATCATCCCAGGCAAAAACAACTGCATCTTACATTCAAAGACTGACAAAAAATAAACTCCACAGTGGGGTGCCTGGGGAAAAAGAAATATCATTGTCAAATAGGTAGACAGAGAATTGCCTTTTAAGGGTGGAAGTTACTGGTAATTTAAGTTCCTGAAGAAAGAAACATACAAATCTTTCAAAGTCGAATGTCTTCTTTGGAGGGGTTGCTTAAGCTCTGTAAAAGGAAGACTTGTAGTCATCTGTGATTCTTAGGAGAAAAACTTGACATTTCCCTCTGCCACCATCCAGATTCTGCTATTTGCTCATGTAAATTGAGTATTTTTTAGCTGGTCTGTGTTGTAAAGGGGACTTTTAGAAATGGCCCATCCCTCCATTAACTTATTTTACTTATTGTCTCCCACATGGGACTAAGAATGTTTGCACAGTCTACACAGTTTTTCTTTCTTTCTTTGTTTTTTTTGATTTTGTTTTTTGAGCAGCTCAAAAAATTAAGTTGTAGACTGAAAGTAAAGAAAGCTATTCCAGGGGGGACGATCCAAGATGGCCGTTTAGGAACAGCTCAGGATTGCAGCTCCCAGTGAAAGCGCAGAGGGTGAGTGGACGCCGTGTTTTTATTGCCCACAGACTAGGAAATTCCCGGGCAGAGGTGCTCCACGGTCGCCAGCGCGGCTGTTTCAGCCAGAGCGGCTGTGCCGGCCAGCGCCGGCCAGCGCCGCTGCTTTGCCCCGCGCGGCTGCTTTGTCGGCGCCCCGGAG
>NW_016107453.1:3830450-3832692 GCF_001604975.1 Cebus imitator
GGGATAGCAGGGGGAGAAATGCCAGATGTAGGTGATGGGGAGGAAGGCAGCAAATCACACTGCCACGTGTGTTCATATGCAACAATTTTGCATGTTCTTCACATGTACCCCAAAACCTAAAATACAATAAAATAAATACATGGGGGGGAAAAAAAAAGAAAGCTATTCCATGAATGGTTGAATGTAGGGGCTGGGATTGAGCTATTTACTACAAGGGATGAATATCCTGTTTCCTGAGGCTGCCTTTTAAATCTTTTCTTGTTCTTCTGGAGAGTTAATAGAGAACTGTGTCCAGGCTTGAGGAATGTTAGTGGGGAAGATTTGGTTCTGGGCTCAAGCTACGGTGATGCCAGAAGCTGGTGTGACTGACCACCAGAGGGAAAGATATTGACTCTAAGTGCACAGAGTCTGGGTAACACTGGAAGTACATGGTGTGTGTGCATTTGTGTGTGTGTGTGTGCGCGCGCGGGCGTGTGTGTGTGTTTGGAGGGGAGAGTTATGGGTCAAAATCAGCAGGAATTAATAGGGATTTGGGAAACTGGCATTTCCTGACAAAATTAAGCCCAAGAGACCTACTGGATTAGGTCAGCCAATGTGAGTGCTCCTTGGAAATATCAGGGGAGGAGCAACTTTCCAAATTTCGTTGAATGATAACTCAGGATCAAAGCTAACTGGTATCTGAGGCTGTGTCTATAACAGATTACATGACTGTGCACACAGAAGAGTAGGAATTAAACAAATTATGGATGCTTTGGGCTACAGAAGAAAACTGTAATGAGATTGAGAATGATGTGCTCTCACAATCTGCGGCATGAAGTCCTTGGCAGGTAGAGTGTACTTGGCAAAAATATTTGGGGTGTGATAAGTTTGGTTTCCTTATTTTTTTCTCCATTTATTTCATCTTTTACCTTCCACCGACTGTAATTCATTCAGATCGTTGGCTCCAGGCTTACTGCCTAAGGGGAGAGAGGAAGAGGTAAACGCTTCAAAAGCGTAATGCCTTAGGGAAATCCAGAGGATTTGAGGCAAAGACAAAATGTTATGAAAAATATTATCAGTTAGCTTTGCTGTAGGACCAACTGCTCCAAAACGGAGTGACTGACACAAACGTTATTTACTGTTGCCCGAGTTCCACTGATCTGGGACAGCCTTAGCTGACCGTGGCTATGCTAGCCTGTGGGTCTTCATTGCAGTGCGTGGCCTCTCTCCTATGTCTATGGATCGTCTGGGAGTTGGCTGGGGACATGAAAAAACATGGTCCTGTGCCTACATCATCCCGTGGGCTAACCTTGGCTTCTTCGCATGGTGAAAGGCATGGGCAGGTGTGCAGCCTTCCTCAGGCCTGCATCCCAACAGGCACTGCTTTAGTTCTGCCACATTCTATTGACAAAAGAAAGTCTCAAGGACAGCCTAGTGGAGAAAAAACTTCTGCTTTGATGGGAGGAGCTATGAAGCCATGTTGCAATGGGAAGGAAGGGGTGAGGACTCGCAGCTCTCTTTGCAATTTGTCACACATATCACAAAGGAGTGGGGAACAAGAAAACTGAGAGCAGGATGGCAGCCTTCTCTGCAGCCACTCACATGACAAATATTGGCCTTATGGTTCCCATTCTGGGAAAATGAAGAACCCAGACAGTTAGTAATGATGGTAGTGCTTAGAACAATACTTTTGGGGTATAGTCCCCAGTAGGAAATCTGAAAAACCCTGAAATGATTTGTGGGGCTAGAGAGAGAAAGGTGCCCTGAGGAGGCAGAAGTTCCCAGAGACAGAATGGCTGTAACGTAAGGCCAGACAGGTAGCCCACAGTTAGATAATAGAAAGTCCTAGATATCAGCCAGTCACGGCAAGCAATGGAATGAGTTCTGTGCCTTCAGGCATGGCAGGGAACTAGCAGAGAGCCCTAGTCATGGTGCGTGAATGAAGCCCTGTTGATAAGAGTAGGAGTCATCTAGGCCGAGTGTGGTGGCTCACGCCTGTAATCCCAGCACTTTGGGAGGCCAAGGCAGGGGTGATCACTAGGTCAAGAGATTGAGACCATCCTGGCCAACGTGGTGAAACCCTGTCTCTACTAAAATGCAAAAATTAGCTGGGCATGGTGGTTCCTGCCTGTAGTCCCAGCTACTCAGGAGGCTGAGGCAGGAGAATTTCTTGAACCGGGGGGCAGAAGTTACAGTGAGCTGAGATCATGCCACTGCACTCCAGCCTGGTACCAGGTTACAAAACAAGACTATGTCTCAAAAA
>NW_016107453.1:3833107-3860513 GCF_001604975.1 Cebus imitator
AAAAAAAAAAAAAATTAGCTAGGGAAGCAGAGGTAGGAGAAACTCTGCACCTGGGAGGTGGAGGTTGCAGTGAGCCCAGATTGCACCATTGCACTCCAGCCTGGGCAACAAGAACAAAACTCCATCTCAAAACAAACAAACAAACAAAAACAAAGCAAAAAAAAGAACAAAAATAAGATAAAGTATAGAAAAATTGTTAAAGAATGTGTATTCTTTTTAATAGTTGAATTTGGTGGTCGTGATTCAGCTCATTTACTGTAGAGGAGGTAAGAGAATATGTATGTAACTTCCCAAGAGTTTTTAATGGCTCTATTATTTTTATTAAGATATTAGGACAGGGCGCTATGTGGAAAGCCCCTTACCTGGGGCTCTAGAGCAGGAGGAGTCAACAGCCTGATGTGACCAGGTTCCTTGGGCATAAGAATAGCTTCATGGCCCCAAGTCTGATCATTCGTGCATAGGTCAGTATATTGTGATGAGTCTGATGGAAAGCTATTCATCCCATGGTAGAAATAATAAAGATCCAACACTGAGAGTCTTCTCAACATTGTTACTCCAGCCTTGGGAAGAGGTCTTGGATTCATGGCTGAGGTCCCAGCTACTCACCGGGCTGAAATTGAGGGTCTGGCAGGGCCATGTTTCTTCCAGAGCCTGTAGGATAGAACACCTTTTCCTGCTTTTCTATCTTCTGGAGCTGAATTATTATTTTTTCTTTTTTTTTGTAAATTAACCATTTTTTAAAAAAATATTTTAAGTTTAGGGGTATATGTGCAGGATGTGCAGATTTGTTACACAGGTAAACGCGTGCCATGGCGGTTTGCTGCACAGACCATCCCATCAGCTATTAAGCCCAGCAGCCATTAGCTATTCTTTCTGATGCTGTCCCTCCACCTCTTCCCACCCCTGACAGGCCCCAGTGTGCGTTGTTCCCCACTGCATGTCCATGTGTTCTCATCATTCTAGAGCTGCATTCTTTGTGTTGCTTGGCTCATGACCCCTCCTTTCAGCTTCAAAGCCAGCCCTGAAGTGTCTTGGTTCGGTTGTCACACTGCCTTCTTCTTCTGTTATGATTCTATCTTCCTCTGCCTCCCTTTTATAAAGACACTTGCGATTACATTTAGGACCTGCCCAGGTAATCCAGGATAATCTCCCCCATCTCAGCTTATGTCCCCTTAATCATATCTGGAAAGTCCCTTTTGTCTCTAATGTGACATTTGCAGGGTCTGGTGATTAAGATGATCTCTTTGGGGTCCATTAATCAGCCTCCCATCAGCCGTATGGTAAGTGGTAATGTTCACATCAGACTGAGGCGGACTGGCTTCTGCATCCCTTTGTTGGAGTCTGCTGACGTGCACCTACACCAGGAGGCAGACACGGAGGAGGCTGCATCAAGGAGCATGAAGTTCAGTCTCCTTAGAAGGCCTGACAAACTCATCAGGCCACATTAGTGGGGGGTCCTCCTCATCTTTTTCCTGCATCCAGAACCCTGCTCAGAAGTCAGAGGCAACAGAAAGCCTCATGCTTAGTGTTTGGAACCAAATCTATTTGACTTTTCTAGGTAATGAGATCTTATTTTATGCTCTGAGTTGGAGAGGCAGGAAGTTATAGTAATGCAGAGAAAATAGATGGCAACCTTCTTTTATCACCATGTGTAACTTTCTTCCTATCAGTGAGGACATTCTTCTTCTGATGTATCTTAAATTCTTACTGACTTAAGTCTCATTTTCCTGGCTTCTTTTGTTGGGAAGATATAAAGCAATCATCTCTACTATCTGAATGATAGCATTTATTATTTCAGAGACTACTCTCATTTTAGCCAATTTTGTCTTATTGCACAGGAAGTAAAAAGGAGTCAATGTGTGGGATAGACACTGTGATTTATTTGCTGTTGGTTCTCAACATATATAATAAGAATCACCTTTATTTTCTGCCAGCAACTCTTTGTAAGTTATGCAAGGACATTTACAGACTGTACCATTTAGAGCAGGGTTGTGCAAACTTCTGTAGAGTGACATGGTAAATATTTTAGGCTTTGCAAGCTGTACAAGCTGCATTGCAACAACTTCACTCTGCTGACATACATGGACAGATATGAACAATATTTAAAGGTATCCGTGTGGCTGTGCTCCAATGAAACTTTATTTATGGACACCGAATCTCATATAGTTTGCATGTGTCATGAGATATTCTTTTGATATTTTCAACCACTTATAAATGTTTAAATGTAAAATGTATCAACCATTCTTAGCAAACACTGGTAGTGGGCTGTAGTCTGCTGCTTTCTGACCTGGGAATCCTCAAGTTTTGTAACTTATTCCTAGATGATGTCTTGAGGGCAATGTGAGGTAGGCTGGCATGACATTATCCTATTTGGAGGGCCAGGTATGTAATGTTTTTCCCCTGATCTTGTCTCATCTTCTATTGTCAAATCCGTGAATGATGCTAAAATAAACTGCTGAGATTCAGTTTTAAAATAGTTCCTCTTCAGTCTAGTTTATTCTCAGCCTTCAGATCCTGGCTAGGCTCCCTAACATCCACTTGCTCCCAAATTCCTCCCTCTTGCTCCTCCCTTTATCATTTTCAACCAACTCTATTACTTGTGTACATTTCTGCCTCCTCCATTTTCCCTGCCAGAATGTAAATTCCTTGAAGAGTGAGAGCTAGTACTTATCACTCTTTGCTGCTGCGGTGTGCTTACCAGATTGGTGGCCAGAGCTCCATAAATGATTTTTACTTATAAATTCTCAATAACGACATGTTGAAATTGGGTACCATCTAAAAAAAACAGAGGTAGTATGTTCTCTGTTGTTTTTCCATATGTCACACACTTTCGACCCAATTAATGATAAAAAGCAATTGTGTGAATGTCTACATTTGAAGATACTACTCTTGGGAAATGGGGTTTCCCATCCAGGATGGGAATGCTCCATCATCCAGGCTCTAAGCTCTGCTAATTTAAAAATAAGGCAGAACCAAGGAGCTTGGTCTGGAGATGAATCAGTATGAAAGAACATACAATCAAATGGCAAAGGAAAGGTGGACATGCTTAGGCTGATTCATACCCTGGTAAATTAATAGCACAGTTGCCTCCTGATTACACAGACCTACTTCCAAGAAGCTACTCTTGTTGATAAAATATTCCCAGTCTACTGACAAGGAAAAGGAAAAGGAAAAGAAGTCTCAGAACACTTAACTTTTTTATTATTTGGAAAATATTTTCCTGAGATGCTAACTTCTATCATCAGCAAAGAAATCATTTATTCAGAAGTGCGGAAGGATTTAGAATTTCTCCAGTGCTGCTTTTCATTCTGTTTAAGATGTGGGCCATATCTTTGAGGAATTCCCATCTACAGGTTATCGTGGGGTGGTTAACAGAAGGTAAGAGCAGTTGTTACAGTATTGGGGGACCTAGATGTCATCAAAGTTTGGTTTAGATGGATATGACAACAGGACATGTACACAAAACATTGTATTGATGTTAGGCCAAAGATATGAATGAACAATTTAAAAATTCTGCTTCTGTGCTAAGGGCAGTCACCCTGCTGTGTGAGCAGTAGTGCATGAGAGCCAGGAAATTAAAAGGCTTAACCACATGCCCCAAACCATCCAAGCTACTTTATTGTTCAAGTGAAGTGAAATACAAACAAATAGCCAGGAGGGTGAAATTTAAATTAAACTTCAAAATCATTTTGTGTTTTAACCATCAACAGTGTTCTTTATCCTGCAAATAAGGCCACATTTATTGGAAACCTAGAAAAATAACTCCCTTGGCTCTATATTCTCCCTTTACATACTCTGCACCTGTTCGCGTTGAATAAAACTTTGACCACGTTCCCAGGAATGCGATGTAACTACCTAGGAGGAGTTTCTAAGCCATGATGACCATTGCGAACACCCTTCTCCATGATGATAATCTGGTTTTCAGTAGGATGTCAGGCCAAGATTGTTGTGCCTTTCATCGTTAGGTGGCTGTGTTTGGAAATGCCTTGCGAGAGAGACATCTGCAAGGGATTCCTAATGATTCACCACTTTCTGGCTTTGTGAGTTGGATAAGCATTTCTGTAGACTGGTTATTCCTTGGCACAGTTGTGCTGCTGCCCTCCAGTCAGGAGCTGGATGTGAAAGAGCAGGATGTTTCTCTGAACAGTTGAGCTTTTATTCTTTGAATCACAGACCACCTGCAGAAATTCCCCCTTATGGAAAGAGGTTGGAACCCACACTGGAGCTAGGCAACAGCCTCAGTGGATTGGCAATTTCATGCTTTTTTTTCTGAGGCCAAGAATTTTTCTGCCTTCTAAGAGATTTGAGTTCATTTATAAAAGAAGATTTAATTTCTAAAAGTCTGCTGTTAAGGTGGCAGGCCAAATGAAAAAATGTTGAATGAAATAAGTTGAAAATCAATTTCTCATGTGAGGAGGCTGGGCACAGTGGCTCACACCTGTAATCCCAGCCCTTTGGGAGGCCAAGGTGGGCAGAGCACCTGAGGTCAGGAGTTTGAGACAAGCCTGGCTCACATGGTGAAACCCCATCTCTATTAAAAATAAAAAAAATTAGCCAGGTTTGGTGGCATGTGCCTGTAGTCCCAGCCTCCTCCTACATGGGAGGCTGAGGCAGGAGAACACCTTGAACCCAGGAGGCGGAGGTTGCAGGGAGCCAAGATTGCAGCCCTGCATCTAGCCTGGGCAACAGGGCGAGACTCTGTCTCAATTGAAAAAAAAATTATTATGAGAGGAAACAACAGGGTCATAAACGACTTGGCCTGTGTCATGTAGAAACAGGTATATTTTCAAAGACATCTATCAGGCTTGCTGCATAGATATTGCTTTTTTAAGAGGATTTAGAAGGGTGTTCATACTGACTTGTATATACAGGGTTTGAAGTGGGAGGGAAAAAACAGAAACAAAGAAAAAAGGGAGCCTAGTGAGTAGGTTTTAAGAACAGATGCAATTCCTCCAGGCAAACCTGGTGGAAGGGACCACCATGACATGAGGCCCTCCTAGGGGGTTCTGGGGTCCCCTGGTTGCCTCTTCCACAGCAGGCAGCAACTCAAAGTCACTCAAAAAAGCTTCTTCTTATGGCCAAGAGAAGTTCCTATGTTTAAGCCTAGGCTTTATATTTTTGTCTTGATTAAGAAATTCTCTGTGTTTATTTCTGTTTTACTTGAAGGTACATTCTCTTTAGGTTGAGGCAAAAAAGGAAAATAATTCTTATTAGTAGTCAGGAGAGACAGGAAGAACTTTTCCTGTTACTTTGTGGGTGAGTATTGGTCTCCATCTGTGGTGGTTAAAAAAATCTGGATAGAAATGCTTTGATAGTTCTCGTATCATGAAGTGGAGTCTATGAACCAATCCCCTGAACATGGGCTGCCTTCGTGATTGGCTTGATGAATAGAATGAAGCAGAGTTATGTGGTGTAACTGACTTCTAGGCCTTGGCTAGATGGTGCCCCATGGCTATTGTGGTTTCTCTTGTGACTCTAGTTCTGGGAGTCTTCAGCCCATATTTGTAGTCTGGCTACTCTTAGATAATGTGGAAAGACATTGTGTCATAAAGAATTAACTCCACAGATGTAGTTGTTCAAACTCTCCACATTTCAAAGAAGGTTTGGCCCTTGCTCAGCCTCTGGAGTGTTTCTGTTTACCTGAAGCTTTGGGCCATGCTAGATAGTTAATAATCATGTGAATAATGGTAGCAGTCCTTGGGCTGTATTATCAGTTTGATCTTTGGAGGGGCTGGAGAGCTGAGATCAGCCATGTGGGTGGTCCGTCAAGCCAGTGTAAGTCCCACCGAAAACACTTGGTCAAACTTTGGCCATCAACGTTTGAGTGAACTTCCCTTGTTGGCAATACTTTGTGAATACTGCCACACATCATTGCTGGAAGAATATGTGCTATCTCCATGTCTCCACTGGGAGAGGGCAACTAGAAGCTTTCACTTGGTGTTTCTAGGCTCTTCCATAACCACCTTTTTCCATTGCCGATTTTAATCTGTGTCTTTTTACTGACATATACCATAACAGTGTGTGTAACAGCTTTGGTGAATTCTGTGAGTCATTGTAGCAAAGTATAGAACGTGAAAATGGGTTTGGGAATTATTGAAAACACACACATACACACACACACACACACACACAGAGGGAGAAAAAAAGAGAGTGAGAGAGAGAGAGAGAGAGAGAGAGAAGAAAGAGAGTCCTTTCTCCTAAAGGATGACCAGAAGTCCCTGTCCCAGCTGTTTGAGTCTCCTCAGTACTGGTTTCAGACATGTGTGAGGAAGTTTTTGAGATGAGGTCAGCCCCAGCCACTGTCTGATTTAAACCACAGAGAGATCTGAGTGAGAACTGCTGAGCTGAGTCTGGTTAATTCCCATATTTGTAAACAAAATAGATGATTGTTATTATTTTTGACCATTGTTTTGGTTAATTATTGTTACTGAGCAATAGATAACAGAATAGGTTTTGGTACTGCGATTGGGGAGGCTATAACAGTGTCTGTTATAATAGCAGAAGTTTGATGGCCCTCAAAGAGTCTTTCAGTAATGGATTAAGGGACATTGACAAAAATGTTGCCGGAAGCTGGAGGAAAAGAGACCCCTTGTTACCTAGAGGCAAGAAGTTTGGAAACACTTTTGCCTAATAAATCTAATGAACTGGTAGATTTGGCCAAGCAGATTTTCAGGTGGAATACTAAAAGTGCCAGCTTGTTTCTTTTGGCTACGTATGATAAATTGAGGATAAAAAGAAATGAGTTACTATTGGACATGTTTAATTTTCAATAAAAAATTGGAAGATAAATAAAAGAGGTGGGGCTTACAGATTTAAAAATAAAGTTGTTTTTTTATCCTCCCCAGATGGCAAAGGCTTCTAAAGCTGACACAGCTTCAGACCAAAGATTATTTCCAGGGTGATACTTTAAATTCCTTCTAAGGTAATTCATCAGAGAATCTCTCAGACATACAAAAGGCTTCAAAGATCTTAAAGCAGTGCCTATTAGATCTTCTCTATTCAAAAACAGAGCTTATAAAAAATCTTAAGGGTATTTCCCACAATAGTCCTCCAGGTAACCTGAGGTCTAAAGGGGCTCATCTTGAAGAGGTTTGTGTTTGTGGCTTTTGTTTAATGGTATGAGTGGGTCACACAATCATAGACTGGCCACAGAATGTAAAGAGAGTTTTAATGGTAGAAACAGCAGCTTGGACAAAAAGTGACAGAAACAGTACAAAATATAGAAAGAGCTTTACACTCCCAAATTATTGTGAACAGAAAGCAGACTGAGGAATCTCCTTAATTGGAAATGCCAATACTTTCTTATGGGAAAGGATGAGTGAGCCAGAAGAAAGAATCAAGAACAAAAAAGACACAGCGAAGGGCAGTGAGAATCAGCTCAAGGCAATAAACTGAATTCTAACCAATAAATTGGCAATGCATTCCCACCTAGATTTCAGAATTGCTATGGATCAGGGTTTGCCGTACATACCCCATTTTCCCTCTTTTGAATGTGTCTGTTGGAATAGCCTATACATATATCCACATTGTATATTGAATATGGGATGAAGAAGTTGAGAATTTGTCTCTTTAGTTCACAGATATTTATACTGAGAGAAATAGTACTCAATGTGCTGCTTCCGAGGAAGTACACCTGAAGAGACTCATTTACCCCTGGACCTGACTAAAATTCTGGGATCTTGAACCTTAGCTTGAGCTGAATACCGTAATAGGTGAGACTTCTGAGAATATCTTAGTGGTCTTAAAAGGACATGAGTGTATTTTTCACATGGGAAGAATATAAATCAACTTGTTTATTTTAGCTGTGTATGACAAAATAAAGATAAATATAAATTAGTTATAAGTGATGTTTATATTCAACCAAAATTCAGAAGACAAATAAAATATTCAGGCTTATGAATTTAAAAATAAACCTGTTTCTTATCCTTTCCAGATGGCAAAGAATTCTAACATGAAATTTGGTGGTCACACATTTCAAATCGGAAGTTATTGAAAGGGCAGCTATTGTTCTGTAGAAGAGAACTTTGGCCACTGAGGGGAGGGAACCAATAGATAAATTTTCCTCTTTTTCTTGGATAACAAAAAGTAATCCTAAGTTGCAGATGCAGTGTTTATTATCCCAGTCCCAACAAGGTGTGCCATCAGCTGCACTTAGTGTCATCCAGGTCAGTCACACGCCTCCTACTCCTACTTCCAACTGTTTAAGTGGGTGCCGTTGTAGGTCAGTTTCTCTGGGAAGCATGCTATAAAATGAAGAGTAGTGGGCAACTTATCAGAAAGCATTCCTGTGATCAATTCTTATAGAAGGGAAGAGAAGAAGGCAGAATTGGGCAGAGAGAGAAAGTAGCTGTGATACAGTCTGAATGAAGTCCTCAACTGATGCCATCAGGATCTCTGAAGCTGAAATGGCTCTTTACAGTTGTCCCAAGCTGGGGCAAAGGAACTGGTCTTCTTTTTATTATTGTACTTTAAGTTCTGGGGTACATATGCAGATCTTTCATGATTGTTGCATAGGTACACACATGCTATGGTGGTTTGCTGTCTCTATACCCCCATCACCTACATCAGGCATTTCTCCCAATGTTATCCCTCCCCAACATTACCACCCCTGCTGTACCTCCGCTACCTCCCCATCCCCCGACAGATCCCAGTGTGTGGCATTCCCCTCCCTGTGCCCATGTATTCTCATTGTTCAACACCCACTTATGAGTGAGAGAACATATGGTGTTTGGTTTTCAGTTCTTGTGTCAGTTTACTGAGAATGATGGTTGAATGGTTTTTCCTAGGTTTTCTTCTAGGGTTTTTATGGTGTTAGGTCTTTTGTTTAAATATTTAATCCATCTGCAGTTAATTTTAGTGTAAGGTATCAAGAAGGGGTCCACTTTTACCTTTCTGCACGTGGTTAGCCAGTTCTCCCAACAGCATTTATTAAACAGGGAATCCTTTCCCCATTGCTTGTTTTTGTCAGGTTTGTCAAAGATCAGATGGTTGTAGATGTGCAGCATTATTTCCAAGGTCTCTGTTCTTTTCTATTGGTCTATGTCTCTGTTTTGGTACCAGTACCATGCTGTTTTGATTACTGTAGACTTGTAGTATAGTTTGAAGTCAGGTAGCATGTTAATAGCTTACCAACCAAGAAAAGTTCAGGTCCAGACAGGTTTATAGCCAAATTCTACCAGATGTACAAAGAGGAGCTGGTACCATTCCTTCTGAAACTATTCCAAACAATACAAAGAGAGGGATTCCTCCCTAATTCATTTTATGAGACCAACATCATCCTGATACCAAAACCCAGCAGAGACACAACTAAAAAAGAAAACTTCAGGCCAATATCCATGATGAACATTGATGCAAAATTCTTCAACAAAATACTGGCAAACCGAATGCAACAGCACATCAAAAAGCTTATCCATCATGATCAAGTAGGCTTCATCCTGGGGATACA
The DNA here is from genome assembly GCF_001604975.1 of Cebus imitator. NCBI lineage: Eukaryota > Metazoa > Chordata > Mammalia > Primates > Cebidae > Cebus > Cebus imitator. The sequence continues at coordinate 3,842,553 of NW_016107453.1, forward strand.
AGGCTGGTTCAACATACACAAATCTATAAACATAATCCATCACATAAAAAGAACCAAAGACAAAAACCACATGATCATCTCAATAGATGCAGAGAAGGCCTTTGACAAAATACAATAGCACTTTATGCTAAAAACTCTTAATAAAGTAGGTGCTGATGGAATGTATCTCAAAATAATAAAAGCTATTTATGACAAACCCACAGCCAGTATCATACTGAATGGGCAAAATTGAAAGCATTCCCTTTGAAAACTGGCACTAGACAAGGATGCCCTCTCTCACCATTCCTATTCAATATAGTGTTGGAAGTTATAGCCAGAGAAATCAGGTAAGAAAAAGAAATAAATAGTATTCAATTAGGAAAAAAGGAAGTCGAATTGGCTCTATTTGCAGATGACATGATTGTATATTTAGAAGAACCCATCGTCTCAGCCCAAAATCTCCTGAAACTGATAAGCAACTTCAGCAAAGTCTCAGGATACAAAATCAATGTGCAGAAATCACAAGCATTCCTATACACCAATAACAGACTTAAAGAGAGCCAAATCATGAGTGAACTCCCATTCACAATTGCTACAAAGAGAATAAAATACCTAGGAATACAACTAACAAAGATGTAAAGGACCTCTTCAAAGAGAACTACAAACCACTGCTCAAGGAAGTAAGAAGGGACACAAACAGAAAAACATTCCATGCTCCTGGTTAGGAAGAATCAATATTGTGAAAATGGCCATACTGCCCAAAGTAATTTATAGATTCAATGCTATCCCCATCAGGCTACCATTGACCTTCTTCATAGAACTGGAAAAAACCACTTTAAGCTTCATATGGAACCAAAAGAGAGCCCACATAGCCAGGACAATCCTAAGCAAAAAGAACAAGGCTGGAGGAACTGGTCTTTTGTACTCACTTTTGCTCGTCATTGGAAGCAGGTTGCCCAGGGTGACCTGAGGCAAGGCATCTGTCCTTATTTAAGGCAGTTATTGAAGAATTCCTGAGAGCTGAGTGCCAGCAGTAGTCCCACCATTTGGGGAAATAAATCATTCAGTCTTGAAAGGAGGGTGTAGGTGCACATTGCAGCATCTACTACAGATGCATTGGGTGGAAGCTGGGTGAGGAGAAGCTTCTTCCAAGTAGAGGCAACCCCAGGTGACAAACCTTCCTGGATGTACCTTGGAATAAGGCCTAAAAAGGAGTCAAAAGCAGTCACTAAATAAGGTATCTCCCAGATCAGAGTTCAGCAGAGTACAGGAGCTTCCTGCAGAGGGAACTCTGAAGAATTCATTAAAATTTCCTGTTAGAAAATTCAGCCTTTGGGCATCTGCTTACAAGTGAGCACACCACACCTGATGAAAGCAACACCTGTCAAGATAGAACTTTGTCTTCTTAGCTGTCTTCTGCTGCATCTTCCTTCTGCATCCCACTTGACATCTCCAGAAATAGCACAGTGATGGGGAAGGAGCAGGAGAGCAAAGTAGAGTCATGGGAAAGGACTGTTGCAGAGCAGAATTTGGAGCCCAAGCTGGGGAAGGGGAAAAGTTCTAATTGAACAAGAGACAAATGTCACTTTAGATTGGACTGGATGCAAAATGTATTGTTCTAATACTCAGAAATCCCCTGAACAACTCTGAGACCTGCCTAAGCTATCACACAATGATGGAAAATGGAGAGTGATGAGCACTTTTCCATTTAGATGTAAGAAAGAATAGAGTTAGTTTCTGCCTCTACCCTGTTGAATACAGTACAGTCAAAGGGAGGTTCTACTTATGCTACTGAGCTAAATCTTCACAAAACTCTATGGATTCGTTGTAATTATTCTCATCTTTTAGATGAACAATCAGATTTGGGGAGCCTCTGAAATGGGCCTTGCTCTTTATGTGTGTTCCTTCAAAAAGTCATCCCAGCCTTAAGAGTTGAATTTTAGAGAAAAAAAGGAAACCTTGGAGGGCTCAAGTGACTTGTTCACACCCTGTGACCAGCACATGGGAGACTGAGAATTTCAACTCCAAAGACTTTGCTTTTCCCTCTATAGTTGGCTTCTTCTGACCTACAGGATGTCAAGGTCGGGCTTCACCTCTGAAAATACTTGTTCGGAACATTTCCCTGGGAACTGACTTAAGTCCAGTAACACATTTTGCAGATGAGGGAAGTGAAGATTGAAAGGACGAGGTGCCGGTTTCAAAGCCGTGGTAGTTGCTATCTCTTCATAGGACCATAGTTAAGCCTGTCCAGCGAGCTCTGTAAAATACTATTTTGAAGGAGCATTTCTGAGGTTTGTAATTTCATTTGATGCTGTGTTCAAGTGATTTGGCTAACAAATAAGTCAAATATATTTTCAAATTTCAGGTTTTTGGTGAAGTTTTTTTTTTTTTTTTTTTTTTTTTTTTTTTTTTATTTTTTTTTTTTTTTTTTGAGACAGACTCTAACTCTGTTGCCCATTCCAGAGTGCAGTGGCGTGATCATGGCTCACTACAGCCTTGATCTCCTAGCCTCAATCCATCCTCCCAAGTAGCTGGGACTATAGGCGTGTGTCACTATGCCTGGCTAATTTTTATATTTTTTTGTAGAGATGGGGTTTCATCATGTTGCCCAGGCTGGTCTCAAACTCCTAAACTCAAGCAATTCACCTGCTTTAGCCTCCCAAAGTACTGGGATTACAGGCATGCATCACCACACCTGGCCTCAGTGAAGTTTTGAGACCAATATTACTCCTGATTTTGTGGTTTTGTGCTGTCAGTGAGTATAATGGTGATATGCTTTAACTTTATATCTGGCTCTGATGGTCAGTGATGGTAGCCATTTATTCATCTATCCACTTATTTCTCATACATTTATTTACTCATTTGAGTTTGCTGCAAAGTACACTGCAAAAGATTTTTTAAAAGGTACAAAAGACTGCATGTGTCCCATTCTGGACACTGGGCCACACTTTCCCTCTGTGTTTCTCTGTCTCTTGCTGACCCGTGAAAGGGATTATCCCACAAGAGGACAACTGTGATGTTTCTGAGGGTTCTTGAAGGGCAGATGTGGCTCCACGAGGGACAATTCATATTTTACTTAAGCAGTTTAGAACGACTCTGGCTAGTAACTGCTTTCCATTCCTCAAAGATGGGAGGTTTGTTGTTGGAGGGATAAATTGCACAGGGAGACATTTCAGAGGCTGAGGACTTTCCTCAACTCCTATTTTCCCTTTCTACATAATATAAAGCTTCCCATATAAATTAGGAATCTAATCAGAATGGTATGCTCCACTCAACTGGGACGGGCTTAATTGGGAAATTCACTTAATCAGAACATCTCCCAGGGAACTGATTTCAGCCCGATGATACATAACGGCTATGATTACAGTTTTAAAGGGAATGGTAATTCTCCTTAATTGAGACACTTTTAAGTAATCTAATGCTGCTTGGGACTAGGTGTGTGTGAATGTGTATGCCCTGACCTCTCCAATTTGTTTTGTTTTCTTCTACAATATGGAGTGCAGGATCAATTCACACAACTTCGTAACTGTTCAACGGTGCCCCGGTACCTATTTTAATTCACAAGACAAGAGTCTTAGGCTCCTTGGCAAAGAACTGCCATGCTCCTTGCCAGCAATTTGGAACTGGTATGTCAGCCCATTTCAAGGTGTGATTGTGGGCTGATTAGCATTTTCTTTGTAACAGTTTCAGGGGAATTTCTTCAGGCAGCAGAAGTGATCTCCTTCTCGCCCTTTGATTCTTGCTCCACCTTGACTCCTGAGTGGCCTTCCTACTGTGACCTTATACAAAATCCTTTACATTGACCTAAATTCTGTGAGGCTGAGCAGCATTTGAGAAGAATCAGTTTTGGGGCAATGGTAAATGCATCAAATTTTTTTTTTGAGACCTCCGCCTGCCTTGGAGATGAAAAATTAGTGATGGTTGTTGTTGTCAACATTCTTTGTGCATTTCTTTAGCCTTTTTCATCCTTTTGGGATCTGGGTATACAATTGATCATAGTCTCACTTCATATTATACTATCACTATTGGTCTATGCATGCCACTTTCTATATCTAGTCCATCATTCAATTGCACATTTGATTTCCTTTTATCCTAAACTCACCATCATTCTCCTCTTCTTTATCCCTCTATAGGCCAACATTATACCATGTTTAATGTGTAACCTTTTCTTGTGTGCCTTCCTGAAAAATGTGTATTGTTTTATAAGAAGATAATTTGCCAAACAAGATAGTTATTTTTTCTTGTATAATTTCCAATTGGTCTGATGATTCCATCATGTCGTTAGGAACTTATGATCAGGATATACACTACCATCTCTACTCTTGGTTTTCATTCTCAACGTCCAAGAGAGCAGCTCAAACCCCAGTCTTCACATTTGCATTCCAAAGCACATGAAGGAGAAACAGGAAAGAACAGGGTGGTATGTATATATTTTAAAATTAATACATACACTTTTTTCCACTCAGTACTTTAAGATCCACACATGATTTGTATATAGATATAAAATAAAATCTACATGTTTTATATAAAATGTATTACCTGTAATTCTTCATAATATTTTATGGTGTTTATCCACCATATTGTATCTCTTATATTAGTTAAGGCAAGTCTAAATACGTAATTGCTAAACCTTTTGAATTTTAGGGGCTTACCAAGCCATCTAATCAGTTAATAAAGTTGAAACAAAATTTGTAGTTCAGAACATGGGGTTCCCCTCCACCCTGTAATTTAGGGACCCAGGCTCCTTCCATCTGTGGTACTGCAGTTTCATCACATGCATCCCAAGGCTGCCCCAGGGCTATCTCCATTCAAGCCAGCGGGCAGGAGGAAAGAGCAGGGACATTTGCACTGGAGAGGGTTTTTTTTTTTTTTTTTGGCAAAGCCTGTACATGGTCTACTGCATTCCAGCCAAACATTCTTTTTTTTTTTGGAATGTGGTCATGGATTTACACCTAATCTCAAGGAGAAGCTGAGAAATATGCTTTTGGTGTATATCCTGGAGGAAAACGAAAAAGGCTTGGTGAAAAGCCAGCAGTTTCTTCCATAGGTATGTCCTGCGTCAAAAATTGACAGCCATATTGCCTCTAGCTCACTCCATCAAAAATAATGCTTCAGGGAACATCCCCTTTTTTATACTCTGTGGATCTGTGTGACAATGTCTTTAGTTTCTAAACCCAGGGGTGGAATTGCTGTGCCACAGGACAAGCACAGACTAAACAATCCTAGTTGTACTGTGGATTGGCAAAACTGTCTGTATGAAGATGCCTATATCCTCACATTTTTGTCTATACTTCATGCTTCAGTTTTCTGTTTTTGGAAGACTAAGGTGTGTAAATAAATAGATCATTGCTATTGTAATATACATTTTTTCCAATGGCTACTGATTTTGAACATCTGTTTATATTCTCTTATAAACTCTTGGGCTTTCACTTCTATAAATTGCCTAGCAATATTCTTTGCTCACTTTTTCGTTGTAGTTCTTGTCCCTTCCTTGATTTGAAGAATACTGGTAAAATCGAATTGATCTATTTATGCTCATTCTAAATGCTTATCAAAACCACTTCCAGCCCCATAGGTCACACCTTTGACATTGAGAGTCTACTTCTTTTGCTTATTTGTTTGTTTATAGACAGAATCTCATTATATTACCCAGGCTGGCCTCTTGGGTTCAGATGAGAGTCTGTTCTTGGAGTATTGTTGAGCAGGGAGTCAATTTTATTTTCTCCATATAAAAAGTCATTTTTGACCACACCATCTATTTTTGTGTGTTTTAAAATATTTTTTAAAAATTAACAGATAAAGTAGTATTTATCATATACAAAATGATGTTTTAAAACACATGTACACTGTGGAATGGCTAAGCTTAGCTAATTAACATATACATTAAAACAGAAAGTTCTCATTTTTGTGGTTAGAACATTTATGAGTGCATCATCTATTGAGCAATCTGTCCTTTATTCATTCACTAACTTCTGGTTCTAGCCTTTTCAAACATTAACTTCCCACATATTTGTACATCTGTTTCTGAGCTCTGTTCTTTCCTATTGGTTAATTTGTCTGTCTCTCTTTTTTTTTTTTTTAAACAATACTATTCTGATTTATCTTTTTGTGGCTCTGAGGTATGTCACTATCAGGTACAGTAGGTTTCCTCTTTCTTCTTCTTTTGAAAGGTTGGTGCTATGGTTTGAATATAGTTGTTCTCACCAAAACTCACATTGAGGCTTGGTCCTCAGTGCAGCAGTGTTGGGAAGCGGGGCCTAGCATGGGGTGTTTGTGTAGTGGGGGTGAACCCTCATGAATAGATTATTGTCACCTCTCAGAAGTGAACGAGTTATTGTTCTTGCAGGAATGGTTTCTTTCCACAAGAACGGGTTGTTATAAAGCAAGGCTGCTCCTTGTATTGGGCCTTTTTGCCCATGCCTGCTCACCTTTCCACTTGATTCAGTACAAGGCCTTCACCAGAAGCTTCATCCAGATACTGGGTGCCAGTGCCATGCCTTTGGGCCTTCCAGCCACCAGAATCATGAGCCAAATAAACATCTTTTCTTTATAAATTACCCAGTCTCAGGTATTCTGTTATAGCAACACTAAAAGGACTAAGATGGCTGGTTTAGCTACATGTGGTCTTTGTACTTTTATGTAAAGATTGGAGCATGTTGATCCAGTTTGTTAAAAGAAATACCAGTATAATTTTGATTTGGTTGCTGTCATATTTGTAGACTAATTTGGAGACCATTGGATCTTTGTAATATAGCCATTTCACCCAGAAGCTTGGACTGTGTTTTCATCTAGTCAACTCACCTTCTATGTCCTTTATTAGCATTTTAAAATGGGATTGATTATGTTCTTGTGAGTTTTTGGTTAATTTAGTTTTAAGATCATTCATAGTTTTTATTGTTATTATGAATAAGGTCCTGTTTATATTACATATTATAAGTAGTTATTGCTGGTGTAGAACAATGCTATTGATTTTTGTAGTTTGGTTGGCTGCATATTTGGAAGCCATGATAAACTATTATTAGTTTTAATAGTCTGTTGAGACTGTTGTTTTGTCTGGGTAGATTATCACAACACATGCAAATCATAACATTTAATCTCTCTTCATAATCCTTATACATGCTCTCTTTTTTCTTATAATTTCTTCTCTCTAGTACTGGACTAAATATTAGCTTTATTGATGAATATCCTTGTTTTGTTCTCCTTCCTACAGAAAATACAACTAAAATTTTCATATACATCATGTTTGGTGTCTTTAGATTTTAGTATTTAATCTTTACTATGTTAAGGGAATTTCTTCTGATTTTTGTCATATCAGAGACTTTCAAATATTATAATAGAAACAGGACTTTATTCAGTGCTTTTATTTTGCTTGAGATAGCAATATATCTTTTTTTCTTAAGTCTGCGTGTGTGGTGTTTCACTGGCCTACTTTACATGTGAAAACTTCTTGCATTCCTGGGATAAACCCCAGTTGTTTATAATATATTATGACCTTCAAAGATAATGCAAGTGTTCTTGCCACTGAATGCAGGGCCACTGAAAATTAGGCCTACAAAAAGAGGCCCATGACTAATTTAAATTTTTGGTTTTATCCTCCATCTCTCCCATAAAAAGTTTCTAGGTACTTAGGTAAACTGCTTTTGCAAGATTTTGAAACATTGAGACTCAGTTTTTTATAAAAGTTATTGTTTCATTTTTAAATAATGAAAATTTTGAAACATTCAGAGAAGTAAGAAGAGGGAAAAAAACCACCCAAATTACTGTTATGAAAAGAAAGGCTTACTAACATTTTAGTTCCGGTAGCTACAACAATGAGAAGCTTTTCCAGAAAAACTGTATTCGGATTCCAGGTGGGCTGAATAGGAAAAAAAGCCAGAGACAAATACCAGCTACAATAATGGACTCTCTACTGTCAGCATTTTCAGGGACTATTTGCTGAAGTCCCACAAAAGTCATGGATATTACTCTTATGTCTATTGCTCAATATATGCAAAGAGTAGTTTTTCCAGTTATGGTGCCAATGGCTGAAGAAAGTTTGGGCTCAGTTTCAAGTCATATATCTCTCAAATACTTTAATAGAATATAAAAAAGATATGGATCAGCCATAAGACCTGGTGTGAGCTTGGACTCTGGAATGACATTGAAACCCAGCCCAGAATATTTTGAAATATCTGCTAAAGAGGCAGAACATTATAAAGTCCTTTCTGTTTTTTGGCCAAGTGATTCGACAAGTCCTATTAAAACAGGCTGGTCATTTTTTATTCATTGGTGTTTTCTCAAGAATGGTAATAATCATCTGGGTCTGAATGTGGCTTACATTGTCTTCTTGTGAATAATTTTGCATGTGGTCTTAGTTTTAATTTGATATCGTAGAGCTTGTGCTAGTGATTCTTTATAATCCCTGCAGATTTATTTTGTGTATTTTCTTGCCCTGCTTCTTGCATGTTGGAAGAAACCTGACCTCTCAGACTGTTCCATTCACTCACATTTCTCTGGCCCTGCGGCTTCTAGCTTGGTTTGTCCAATGGGAAGCCCAATTGCATAATATTACATACCACTCCCCCTTCCCATCTTAAAGTGGTGTCAACAGAAGCCGTGTTCCTCTAGTGATAGGCACAACTCCTATTTGGTCTCTTTTACAGAAACATCATTCATTTCAGCTACCCTTTCTGGCTTATGGATGTTAATGCCAGCCCTTACTGGTTTTCCTGCATCTTGCCTTTACTTCTGTCAATAGTTATTTTAATAAATCCTCTTTATTAATTCCTTCGTGTGTCATCTGTTTTATGGCAGAACCCTAGATGAGAAATTTGCTGAAAGGACCAGATGTGCTCCACATATTGGTATATTTGGAGGCTTTGGGGATACTATAAGCTTAGGACAAGACCTTCCTGCTCTTTGGAACCAGATTACAGCTTATTTGGCTTTGATGTCCTCCAAAAAGTGGTGTTGCAATTTAAAGATGACACTGAACATGAGATTTCTTTATGAGAGCTTGGAGAAACATCATTTTATATGATTCTGTAGCATGCATGTCCTTTGGCCACTGAATACTGTATTTTAACTGTGAGTAACACAAGGGAACCTCATGGATGCCCTTTGTTCCTCTATGATTTTATTTTGAAACAAGATAGAGATTTTCTGGAGGTGTTTCTTTCTCTTGTATTAACTTTTAACTTAAAATAATAATAATAATAATTAAAAAGTAATATTTTGTCAGGCATGACATATGTACCTTTAATAGTCTCACTGATGATGTGAGAAAACTGAGGTCCAGAGAGAAGTAAAGAAATTTATTCAAGCTCACATGTGTAGTAAGCTGCTGAGCTTACTACACATGTGAGCTTGAATAAATTTCTTTATTTAATAAATATTCCAGCTCTACCTAACTTCAAATTCTGAACCTTGAACATAATTCCTTCTGCTTCTACTTCTAGAATTCCCTCTGTTTATTTCATTTTACTCCTCTTTTCTCTCCCAGAAGCAAATTATAACATCAGGGACTCCATATGTATTAAAGTAGATTTCAGAAGACATATTGAATTTTACTTTGATGATATTGTATCTTTAAATAGTACTTAATACTGATGGATCCACATAAATCCTAATAGAAAAAGAAGAATTTGAGTTCTCTGTTTGTACCACCATATCAATTTTCCAATTTGTTCTAGGAGGTTGACATTTAGGGTTAGAATCACTGGACTCCCTTGACTAGTGAATGAAATATGTGTTCTGGTTAGGTTGTGCCAATACGGGGCATGACCAGAAGTCAGAGCCTTGGAGAAGAGTGATATGTTAGTTCATTTTCACACTGCTATAAAGAACTACCTAAGACTGGATAATTTATAAACAAAAGAGGTTTAATTGACTCATGGTACTGCAGCTTGTACAGGAAGCATGACTGAAAAGACCTCAGGAAGCATACAATCATGGCAGAAGGGCAAAGGGGAAGCAAGCACCTTTTTTCACATGGCAAAGCAGGAGAAAGAGTGTGAAGGGGTAAATGCTACATACGTTTAAGAAACCAGATCTCATGAGAACTCACTATTATGAGAAGAGCAAAGGAGAAATCCACCCCCATGATCCAGTCACCTCCCACCAGGTCCCTCCCTCAACACGGAGGATTACAAATCACCATGAGATTTGGATGGGGACACAGAGCCAAACCCATATCATTTTGCCACTGCCACCACCCCAATCTCATGTCTTTCTCACATTTCAAAATCAATCATGCCTTTTCAACAGTCTCCCAAAGTCTTAACTCATTCCAGCATTAACTCCAAAGTCGAAGTCCAAAATCTCATCTGAGACAAGGCAATGAACCTGTGTTCATCCTTCTGCCTATGAACCTGTAAAATAAAAGCAAATTAGTTAATTTCAAGGTAAAATGGGGGTCAGATATTGGGTAAATGCTTCCATTCCAAAAGGGAGAAATTGGCCAAAACAAAACAGGCCCCATGCAAGTCTGAAATCCAGTAGAGCAGTCATTAAAGCTCCAAAATAATCTCCTTTGACTCCATGTCTGACCTCCAAGTCACACTTGTGAAAGGGGTGGGATCCCAAGACCTTGGGAGGCTCCACCCCTGTGGTTCTGCAGGGTAAAACCCCCATGGCTGCTTTCACAGACTGGTGTTGAGTGTCTGTGGCTTTTCCAGGCACCAATGCAAGTCGTTGATGAATCTACCATTCTGGAGTCTGGAGAACAGTGGCCCTCTTGTCACAGCTCCACTAGGCAGTGCCCCAGTGGAGACTGTGTGAAGGGTCCAAACCCACATTTTCCCTGCACACTACCCTAGTATAGGTTCTCTATGAAGGCTCCACCCTTATAGCAGACTTCTGCCTTGACATCCAAGCATTTCCATACATCCTCTGAAATCTAGGCAGAGGCTCTCAAACTTCAGCTCTTGCCTTCTGTGCACTTGCAGGCCCAACCCCATGTGGAATTCATCAAGGCTTGCACCCTCTGAATTACATAGCCTGAGATGTACCTTGGCACCTTTTAGCCATAGCTGGAACTGGAGTAGCTGAGTTGCAGGACACCATGTCTTGAGGCTGCACAGAGCAGGGGGGCCTTAGGCCTGGCCCACAAAATTATTTTTCCCTCCTGGGCCTCCAGCCCTGTGATGGGAGGGACTGCTGCAAATGTCTCTGAAATGTCCTGGAGATATTTCTCCTGTTTTCTTGGCTATTAACATTCGGCTCCTTTTTAATTATGCAAATTTCTGTAGCCAGCTTGAATTCTTTCCTAGAAAATAAGTTTTTCTTGTCTACCGCATAGCTAGGCTGCTAATATTCCAAATTTTTATGCTCTTCTTCCCTTTTAAATATAAGTTTTCTCTGTTTATGCAGATGAGCATAGGCTTTTAGAGGCAGCCAGGCCACATCTTGAATACTGCTACTTAGAAATTTTTTCTGCCAGTTACCCTAAATCATCTCTCTCAAGCTCAAAATTTAACAGATCCCTATAACAGGGGCACAATGTCACATCTCTTTCTTAAAGCAAAGCAAGATTGACCTTTACTCCAATTCCCAATAAGTTCCTCTTCTTCTTCTGAGACCCCCTCAGCCTGCACTTCATTGTCCATATCACTATCAGCATCTTGATCAAAACCATTCAACAAGCCTCTAGGAAGTTCCAAACTTTCCCTCATTTTCCTGTCTTCTTCTGATCCCTGCAAACTGTTCCAATCTCTGCCCATTACCTAGTTCTAAAGTTGGTTCTATATATTCACATATCTTTTAGCAATGCCCCACTTCTCTGGTACCAATTTTCTGTATTAGTTTATTCTCACATTACTGCAAGGAACCACCCAAGACTGGGTAATCCATGAAGAAAAGCGGTCCCATTTACTCACAGTTCCAGAAGTGGTACAGAGCACATGGTTGGGGAAGCTTCAGAAAACTTACAATCATGGTGGAAGGGTGAAGAGGAAGCAAGCACCTTCTTCACATGAGGGAGTAGGAGGGAGAGAGTGAAAGAGTAAGTGCTACACATTTTTTTTGTTTGTTTGTTTTTGTTTTTTGAGACAGAGTCTCACTCTGTTGCCCAGGCTAGAGTGGAGTGGCAGAATCTTGGCTCACTACAGCTTCTACCTCCCAGGTTCAAGTGATTCTCGTGTCTCAGCCCCCTGAGTAGCTGACACTATAGGCACACACCACCACGCCTGGCTAATTTTTGTATTTTTAGTAGAGACAGGATTTTGCCATGTTGGCCAGGCTGGTCTCAAACTCCTGACATTAGGTGATTTGCCCACCTTGGCCTCCCAAAATGCTGGGGTTACAGGTGTGAGCCACCACACCCAGACTTATACACTTTTAAACAAACAGATTTTGTGAAAATTAACTCACTATCACAAGAACAGCAAAAGGGAACTCTGCCCCAATGATCCAGTAACCTCCCCCAGGATTCTCCCCCAATACTGATGATTACAATTCAACATGAGATTTGGGTGAGGACACAGAGCCAAACTGTATCAAGTGAAATTCATGGTTTTATGAGCTTCATCTCATCAAGACCTCATGTTTCCAATGGATGCATTTCTCTGTTTCAGACCGTAACTCCTGTTGGGTGGCCCTCTTTTAAGGGAGCCTGAAGATTCTGGTATTTGCCCCTTCCCCTTGCTCCTTCAAGCTTAGGGCTAGTGACAGATTCCCATTGTTGCTACCCTTGGGCCTACCCTCCACTCAGGGAACAGGTCTTCATAACACTGTCTCCATTGCCCTATTGACTGTGACACTGGGTTCTTGCCATGATGCTCTGGTGAGAAAATTGTACGATTTGCCTAAATGTAAAAAATATGTTAATGAAAGAAAATCCAGATTCTAGAATTACTTTTGGCTTTTGAAAGAAAGACTGGTCTAGCCAAGCTTAATGAAAGGATCTCACTGGGAGAAATAAAGGCAAAAATCTCCCCTGGAGACCAATAAACATTCTACAGTGCTCCAGCCAGCTTCTGAAGTATCTCCTGTCTCAGAAAACCACCAAAGTAAGCTGAGCTGATGAACTTGGACCTCTTTTAGACAGTCATCTATAATGTTGACACCAAATCGTACCCATAGAAAAACAGAGCTTTAATGCTATTTTGATCATAAATCAATTTCCCCTGTTCTCACTAAAACTCTTCAACATTCTAGTTATACTCTCAGTAAAAGAATCTATTTATTTTTGCTTAGCAAAATTACCACCTTTTCATGAGTCATAGCTGCATAAATCATTTTTAACCATAAAGGCAATGTGATTTGGATTGAAGATTTTTGGAGCACAGCTCAGGAGTGGAAAACCCATTGCCTTGAGTCCGTAATCTCATCCTCAGAATACATGTGATGTGGAAAATGCCACTGTGGTTTCTATCAGTCCTGTGATTAAGGGTAACAATGTGTCATTTGGAAGATCTGAAGGGAAGAATAATGCATTTGTAAAAATGGTAGTTTGAAAGAAGATATTCATGACGAGCTCTAGCTCTTTCTTCTGATTAAGCTGTTCATTCTGTGCGCATAACAAAACTGATCCCATGTGTCCTCATGCTGAAGAATCATGGGCATGGGGTCATCTCAGCTAGTTTGCTACAGAAGCATCTGATGGGGAAGTAAAATCCTCATCTTTCCTGCTTGAAGGTCTCCCATTCTCTCAGACAAATTTGCTCGGAGCTCCCTTAATGTGATTGGTGATAGTGGTTGGGACACATCCTTCCCTCCTCCATAGAGAAAAGGCACCACTCTCCAATAGGTGGATAATGTGGAAGGACTCTCATTCTTGGCCTTTGGTAAATCTCTGCTTTTATGGGTTGTGGAGTAGGAAAGGGCAGCAAGAACATGGCTGCAGTGATGTAGACCTGAAAAATGAATCTGGCTGTGTGTTTTGTGCATTGTTTAGAAAGCTACCTTACTCGAAGCTACCTTACAATAAAGCTGGATAGGTGCTTGGTGAATCTCACAGCTCATCTTTTTGTATTAAAGAGGCACAATATTTAAACCATCTCAGACAAATTAGAACCCCTGTAACTCTTTCATGGAGGCAGCATTAGCAACCTTTGATAACTGATGTTAGCATTTTTATCATTACTGTAAGGAGGATCCAACACAGTGCCTATCTATTTCCTTCAGGTTACAGCATAAGCCCCTCCTTTTTCCTTCTCAGTGGAGAAATGGATCCACCCATGTCTATATGCCAGTCTATCACTCTTATAAATGTGGAGCTATCTGCTCCTTAACTGATCCTAGGAGCCCACTCTTCTTCCCTTCTCTCCATTCCTCCTTCCTTTCTTCTTCTTCTTTTTTAGTATATTAGTCCTGAATGTTTGAGGAAATGCATTTTGTGGGTGCATAGGTACCTCTGCTAACATATTGTATGATCTTAGGGTATGGGTTAGGCTTCTATCTTTTATTTTGCAAATGACTTCTGAGATTTCCAAGGCAAATGCAGACAGTTCCACCTTAACAGAATCTCCTCAGACATGGATCCTTGCTTGGAAAATTTGATGTGTTTGTGAGCTTCTGAGAACTCGCAAGTTTGTTATTTATTTTGGGAGAAAATAAGATTTGAAAAATATAAAAAGGGAGATAGGGAGAGAAAATATAAATCCAAGTTCTCTTCAGGAGAATTTGGGAGGTAATTTAATGGCCTTGATTGGATTCACTTGCACAGGTTGGGTTCATCTTGCATTGTATTAGCCAGTCACTGGGAGTGGTGGTAGAAAGGCTGATTTAGATGTGAAACAAAATGCTTATACCAGTTGCCAACATGAACCAAATAACTTTAATATCAAACCATTTAAAGTCAGATCAAGATCATTGAAGAGACATGGGGAAAAAAACAAGGGAAGTTTCATACAGTCAGTGGCATTTGACATTGGGTCTTTAAGTGAAGTTTGGATCTGGAGAGATGGAGGTGGGAAGGGAGAGGAGGAAAGATAAAGGTTAAAATGGGAAAACATGAGCCAGGTACACATGGAGATATTAGATTGTTCTGGTTCACTAAAATTAACCTGTTGCATGGCTTCTAATATTCAGAAGAAGTTAGAAGGAAATCATCCAGGAAATCTGTATGATGAGATCATTAAACTTTTCAGTGAAAAATACCCTTGCAATTAATTTCATTTGCAACATGCATGCTTATGAATCACTATATTTGTTGGGATATTATGAAAAGGTCAAAACTAATTATATATTTGTTATGATTAGCTGAACATTCTAGCTGTCATTTGTTATTTTTGTTCCCTTGAGACAGTGTAGACATAGTTCTATTTCTACACTGGAGTTTTGAGTGTCATTTTTTTTAGAACTTTAATGAAAATGTTTCTTTTATCATTGTAATTTGGTTTATTATGCTTAATACCACCAAATTGCTTTTAAATCTTGGCATGGCTTTATTAAAAATGGCCTCATTTTAATTTGCTGCTCTAGGTACAGAATTCATCATGAAGACAAGAAAAACAGCTGCCCCTTCAGAGATGTTCTGGAGGTGGCTTAATGAGAAATCCACAAGTACTGAAGACATTATGAATGTATTCAAAATTCTCTCTAATGTTAGTTATCTAAAAATCTTTATCTTGTGCATATGTGCTTTCTTTTCCTGAAATTGCTAGATTTTCCTGGTCCCTGACTGAAGAATTTACCAGTATGTATTTCTTGTGGGCAGATGGAGATGCAAATCTGAGGAAAACTCAATGGCATCCACAATCATGATTTATAAAAATCAAGTTTCTCCACAAAGCTTCAGATTTGAAATGTGACCTGAATAATTGAATAATAATTAATAATTATAATTGAATAATTCTAATATTATCAAAGGCAGGGACTATATCTTGTTCAAAATCTGTGGTAGGTGTCTATGTGGCATGTGCTCAAGAGATTGTCTATTCTTTATTCAGTAAGTCTTTGTTTATTACCTACTGTATGCAAGAGGATGAGCAATTTATATAGAGTGATTGGAATTTAAAAGAAATATGCAGATTAACCCCTCTAGAAGATTATAATTAGCTGGAAGTTTACAATATAATGGTCTCCTATGAGACTGTTGGAAACACAGTGAAGTTTGAGACACTCACTGGAATTATCACAACATGACTTGCATATGTTTTCAGTATGACTTGAATGGTTTGCCTTAGGAATGAGAAGTAATAGTAACACAACTAGTCTGAAGACTAAATGGTGGACACTTTATTTTATTAAATATTAAAGTTAGAAATGACATTTTCCTACCTAAGTGCTTTGGAAATGCACAGGTATGCTTTTTTTTTTTTTTAAACAGAAGAGTAATTTATTTTTACTATGAAACTGATTAACAACAGTTGTCTCATTATTCTGACTTATCCGTATTCAAAACTCACCTGCTCAGAAAACTGCAAACCCATAGTTTCTAACAATCCCTATTTAACCATTAAGCAAAAATTTATAACAATAAAAGTTATGTACAAAGGAAAGATCAGAGAGTAGAAAATGTTAACCAGAGGTACCCAGAAAAGCTTTCTGTGACTGAAATAATTCCTTTCTGAGGTTCAGGAATAAGATGCTTCTTTTGGGGCTGAGAAATTTACATGAGAAACCTTTGATATCCAAATTGGACTTCTGAGCTCTTTGCTGTGCCATTTTTGGCTAGTCTAAAGCAATCAGTTGGAGAAAGCAGCACTGAGGAGGAGGAGGAGGAGAAAGGAATTCTCAACCTTGGACCAATCTCTGACTCCATGGTTAGGACTGAGAACAAATACACTCAAGGCCTGCCCCTGAATGGCAGTGGGACAACCTGGAAAACTAATGATTTAGTATCAAGTCAGGCCTGTTGTGATTATCTAGATTGGCTCCAACCCAGGGACCTTGTACTGAAGACCCCCGGAAGAATGATAGATGAGAGGATGACACAGCTAAAGTTATGTGACTTAAAGGTAGTAACCCACAGGATGGCACCAGAGCTCTTAACAGTGTCCTTCAGATAAGTGACATGACTCCACTGTTAGTGGCAGCAGGGCTGAGTAAATCTCTAGTAATTTCAGGTTAGGCAGGATCTTGACTCATATAACTCATGGTAGAAGCTATAGGTTCTACTGTATAATATCTCTGTATATATCCAAGAGGCTGGGATGATCATAGAGAGTGGCAGAACACGTGGTCTTCAAAGATCTGCTTCTCTCTTGCCGGGAAGGTCTTGCCACAAATTAGACAATTCAGACGAAGGGCGTTCATCTGCTGTTGCTCCAAGGTGTGATCACAAATATCATCTGCTTTGCAGATGGGGCATTTCTTGATGGAGTGTGAGCTTGGGGAAGAACTTTCTTGGATACCAGAATATGGGTTTCCATAGACAAGTCCTAGATTTTGTCCTGCGCCTCCTTCATCTGATGTAGGTACTTGATACAGCAAAGAATTAAAATCCAGACCCATGTAACTGAGCAATCTGCTGTTCTCCCTCTGCAAAAGATCATTTTCTCCTTCTAATCTCTCTTTTTCTCTCTGCAGAACATTACATATCATTTTGTTCTCACTCAGTCTTCTTGACAGGTCAAAGTTTTCATCCATTAATTCCTGTTGCTTCTTCATTGCAGTAGTTTCATTCTGCTTCATCTCCTGCGCTGTCTGCTCGAGCTTTTTCTGGTCCTTCCTCTGTTCAGTTAAACTGAGAAAGAGGTGGTCATTTTCTTTTTTCAGATGCTCTAACTGCTCTGTCTTATCTTGATCTCCCTGAACAAGCTTCTCCATTTCTTTCTGTTCACTATCTCCTGAACAAAAATGTAAACTGACGCTGGAAAGCAAATGGTATCGAATACCTTTCTTGCCCACAAGGGTTGTTACAAAGAATGTGTCTCACTAGGAACTAGGACACTCATCGGCCCAAGACCAACTGCTGAATAAAAGGAATAAGGAGAATCGTATTTGTAACGAGTTACAGGGTCGTTTCTTTCCTGGATTTTAAACTTTTTGTTAAATTGTGAAATTATGGAGGAGGTTTTATAGAAAAAAAATGAAATAAAGTCAGAGGGGAAAGCAAAA
>NW_016107453.1:3860578-3887110 GCF_001604975.1 Cebus imitator
GGCGTGCCGCACGCGACAAGGCTGAAGCTGCGGCAGCGGCGGTGGGACTGCGCGTAACCGGGCGGTCGGCACGACTCTCCTTGGGCTGGGTCTGGGGAGCTGTGCCTTCTTTCTGGCAGTGAATGGTCTGTATTCCTCTAGTGGTGATGTGATCGAATTTACTCCATCAAATTTCAACTGAGAAGTTATTCAGAGTGATAGTTTGTGGCTTGTAGAATTCCATGCTCGATGGTGTGGTCACCGTCAAAGATTAACACCAGAATGGAAGAAAGCAGCTACTGCATTAAAAAGATGTTGTGAAAGTTGGTGCAGTTGATGCAGATAAACATCAGTCCCTAGGTGGTCAGTATGGTGTTCAGGGATTTCCTACAATTAAGATTTTTGGATCCAACAAAAACAGACCAGAAGGTTACCAAGGTAGCAGAACTGGCGGAGCCATCGTAGATGCTGCGCTCAGCACTCTGCGCCAGCTCGTGAAGGATTGCCTTGGGGGACGGAGCGGAGGATACAGTTCTGGAAAACAAGGCAGAGGTGATAGTTCAAGTAAGAAGGATGTGATTGAGCTGACCAACGACAGCTTTGATCAGAACGTTCTTGACAGCGAAGATGTTTGGATGGTTGAGTTCTATGCTCCTTGGTGTGGACACTGCAAAAGCCTAGAGCCAGAGTGGGCTGCTGCAGCTTCAGAAGTAAAAGAGCAAACAAAAGGAAAAGTGAAACTGGCAGCTGTGGATGCTACAATCAGGTTCTAGCCTCCCGGTATGGGATTAGAGGATTTCCTACAATCAAGATATTTCAGAAAGGCGAGTCCCCTGTGAATTATGATGGTGGGCGGACAAGATCCTACATAGTGTCCCGGGCCCTTGATTTGTTTTCTGATAACGCCCCACCTCCTGAACTGCTTGAGATTATCAACGAGGACATTGCCAAGAGGACGTGTGAGGAGCATATCCAGGAAACACTGATAGCTATCTCTCCATTTATTTTATTAAGTGACGGTGGTAGGCAACTAATTACCCCATGGATAGTTCTTTTAAAATTGAGTCAAAATTTACGTTAAAACAAAAATAATAATATTGTAACATGCTTGGTTAAGAGCTCATGCTCTGGACTCTGACAGATTGAAGTCAGAATCTTGGCTCTTTAACCAACAGGCAGCCTATCCTTGGGTCAGCTACTAATGTCTTTTCTTGCAGTTTATTTTTGTGTAGTGCAAATGATGATGCAGAGTGCCAGCCTCATAAATTGAGGCTGAGAGAACACTTGAGATCATGTATGACTAGGGTCTACGTAGGTTTGGTCAATGGTACTTGGTCTCTAAGGGTTAGTAGGGAGTGGGCTCTGGTTTTGATGCTGTGGTGGGGTGGAGGGTAGTGTTGTACCATTTGCCACTTTATAGTAAAGTGATCTTGGGCAAGCTGTCTAACCTCTTGGAACCTCAGTTTTAAAAAATATAATATTTACCTTAGGGTTTCTATGAGCATTACATGAGCAAATGTGAAGGACATGCAAAGCACTTGGATTTAGTACATCTTTGTTAAATGATAGCTGAAATTACAGTTCTTAGTATTACCTGATGATGTGACCTTGATAATCTGTTGAGAGCGTATGCCAAATGAGACTAAGACAATGTATTTTCTTTTTTTATATATAGGAGATATATATGCATTTTTATATATGTATATATTTCTCATAAAGTCTAGATAAAATGTCAAGGTCAGTCTGACTCCTCAGGGTCATCCTGGATTACTGCGATGCAGCGTGGGTATCCTTGTTTTCTGTTGGCTCCTCTGGATGGGACCCCTATTTTTTCATCAGTGAAGGTTTCAACTTTATTAGTAGGACTCTGTGGCTGCCAGGAAGAGAAAGCTAGAGGGCCAATGAATAAAATGTCTTATGATTTATTGTCCAAATCGGGACACTTTTGTGAGAGACAGTAGTGTTTAACCTATAGAACTTCTTGATTTTAGGCTTAATGCAGAGCTGTTTAGGGCAAACTAGACTGTCTGGTCACTCTCCCAATAAAGAAAAAAAAAATGGTAAATGGTTAGGGAAAGGAAGGAAGAGGATCTAAATGTAAACAAACTAACAAACAGACAACACCTGCTCACAAATCCTTTTTTAAAGTCTCCATTCACCAAGCAGTCTGTCTAAACTGGAAGAAGCTTTTCTAATTGGATACTTTGTGGGTGAAGCTTAAACACGAGTCTCTCCAGTGTAACTGTGATAACTAGGAGTGTATTCACCAAAAAAGCTAGCCTGCTTGTTTCTGGATTTCTAGATGTTCACATGTCAGGATGGTTTAATGCTGGTCATTTTACTCCCAAGGCTTATGAGTTATTACCTGTAAACATAGGAGGTCTGTCTCCACTCTGGTGGATTTACTGTTCCTATTTCCTCCTGTTTCTTTCTTCCACATTGCTATTATTTGAAAAAATACAGTCTAACCAGAAAAACTTTCCCTTCCTATACAGAACTAGACCTGAATAAAACTGAGAACTTAGTGTACCTTTGAGGTCCCAGCCTCTCCTTTCATTGCCTCTTCCCCACGCCCATATGTCCTTTCGGTGGACATTCCATTGCTTTGCTTGCTCTAGCCCTGCATACATTTGTTTCTTTTTCCTTTGGACATGCCTGACCAGTTAATGTTTGTCTTCTTCTCATTCTTCTAAGCTGAAGGCATCAACTAAGTCAATTGTGACTTGGACTTCCTTCAGCCAGTGCTCCAGTTTTTATGCAACCGTGACCTCTCTGATGTTGGAGGGCATCTGGTGGGCCATGCATTTTAGAAAAGGTAGATTTTATGTTTCTTTAAAAATCATGCTACAAGGACAGCTCCTAGAGATATGTTTCCCTGAGCCGTCACTGTTACCTTTTACGTTATTCCTTCTATGAAACAACAATTTTTGGAGATTCTTGACTAAGAACCCATGTAGTCCTTTTGTTTAAAGCAAAGGGTTAAAGTAAAGCCATAGCTGCCGAGATAGAAGGGGGAAAGAAAAGCTAGTCAGTTCTATTTTATCTCATCTAGTTTTCTTTAAGCTGCTTTCTCCTTATATCTGTCTTCTTTCAGCTTCTTTTAGGCTGAGAATAAAAAACTTTGAGCCCCACAATAGATCTCCAACTCTGTGGGGTCTTCCCTTTTCTCCTGCAATAAAGATGAAGCCCAAATTTGAAATCTGAAAGGAAACTATATCTTAACTGTGAACATAATCTTTCAAAACACTGACCTCCATTTGTTTCCCTGAATATCTCACCTGGGCAATCTTTTTCTTTTAGCACCAAGAAATTGCTGAAGGAAGAAATGTTAGATCTAGTTTTTAATTAACTTCGCCATTGATTTCTACATAACTCTGCATGAGTCACTGTTCTTTAGTGAATGGGATGAAAATCTCCAAGATTAATGGTTGTTACCAGGAATTTTTCTGGACCAGGTTCCAGATACTCTACACTTTCTTCACTCCTCTGAACCATTAGCTTACTCTATTCTTCACCCTAAAACACAAAAATGCACACAGAAATGTGGGCACATTTATATGTGCCAAATGTACTTTCAGAATGAAAATATCAGAGAAAAAGGAAGGTGATTATGTACTGCATTTAATAGTGACCATAAAAAATCCTGTTCTACAGTTGTTCAATATAATTTTTAACAGAGTTGTTTATATAGGTATTATATGTATTGAATGAAAATTTAGTTATATATAAGTGAAGAAGAAAGAGGCTGATGAATCTTAAAATATCCAAAAACCAGATTGATACACCATATATTTTAGGCATTAGAGGTTGATATACTTCTTTTATCACAAATTTCTATAATAGTATGTGAAAAGATACAGTAATATTTTCTAAAGTTAAGAGAAAAATGTAAAAATGGGAAAAATATTAGAAAATGTAAAACAGAATGCCTCAGGTGTAATTTTTAGTGAAATGAATAAACTTTGTATTTCCTCCTTCTAATGTGTTATCATTCTAAATCATCTTTAGCTGATCAAAGTCATTATGATCCAGTTTGTAAATGTTTAATTTAAGCCTCCGAATGCATTTTTATGAACCATTTTCTTCTATTTGTTGTCAATTTCAATTCTGACTTATCTGAAATCTGAACATTGATTACAATCAAGCAAAACATTTGTCCAATATCTGTTATTGTTATTGCCATTTTAAAGGTTATTCTTTTTCCCTTGGATGCCTCAAAGTATTTTTGTACTTTGAAGGACTAGATTAAAAGTTTTCTGGAGTTATAGAATAATCCTGAAGAAACCAACCAGTTATATGAAATATTGACTAATACCTAGTTCTTTCTATTATTTCCCAACACAATGAATGCCACCTCAATTTTCCAGTTAAGCCCTCCTCCCACCTCCCTGAATCCTGGAGTTTTCCTTGACCCTGCTCTTTTTTGAGACCACTTTCTGAATCCCTGGCTGTTTGAATTGTGTTTTAAAATTACCTCCTTCATCTGGTCTCCCTTCTTCTGCTCTGGTGCAGTTACGGAAAGAATCTTTTGGGTGACTTCCCTCTCTTCTCCCTTCTGATCTTCTTTTCTTCAATTCTTTCTCTACTCTCTGCCAGAGTGACTGATACCTATCAGGCCTATTGCACCTCTTTGCATCTTATATTTTAGCAACACCAAACTCATTTTTCCTCTACCATTATAGCCCTATTCTTTCTTATTTCCATGCCTTCTAATATGCTGCCTCTTCAGCCTGGCTCCCTTTACCTGATAATGTCTGAGTCATCCCTCAAATCTGAATTTAGCTATTCTCTTCTCTAGGAAGCCCTTCTTGACCCAGCCCCAGTTAAATACTTCTGAGGGCTTCTTCAGCTTTGGACTTCTCTGAGGGAATTCTAATTCTTCTTTGAGTAATATACTGTTTTTTTCACCTTCATTTTTTAATTAATCATGTGAGAACAGGGACTGATATGGTCTGGCTGTGTCCCCACCTAAATCTCATCTTTAATTTTTGCTCCCATAATTCCCATGTGTTGTGGGAGGGACTGGTGGGAGATAAGTGAATCACAGGGGTGGTTTCCCCCATACTATTCTTGTGATAGTGAATAATTATCATGAGATCTAATGGTTTTATAAGGGGTTTCCCCTTTTTCTTGGCTCTTATTCTCTCTTGCCTGCCACCATGTAAGATGTGCCTTTTGCCTTCTGTCACGATTGTGAGGCATTCCCAGCCATGTGGAACAGTGAGTCCATTAAACCTCTTTTTCTTTATAGATTACCCAGTTTCAGGTATGTATACATACAGGGACTATACCTGTTTTCTTCACCATGGAATCCCCAGAACCTAGAATGGTCCCCATAATGTGGTGAACACTTTTACTTTTTGAATGTATTTTTGCTTTTTGGTATCCTTTTCTGGCACACCTCACTAATGTTCTGAGTATCATTTAAGCTATTTATAAAATTAGACTTTAGAACACAAAGATAAATGGGTTCACTTTACCATAGTAACTAGGTAACTTGGTATAAACTAAAAGTATTTTTTAAAACTCAACTCAAAATGACTATGTCTATCTAAACTGGCAAGAAGAGTCTTCAAAGTACAAACTGCAAAACTGCCGACATACAGCAAACACACATTTGCCAATGGGAGCAAGTAATGGGGAACAAACCAAGCTCAACTTGTTTTGGAAAAAAACCCTGTTGTTTTATTATTGTTTAGAAAGCACACGCAGTGATTTTTTGGGGCAAAAGAAAAAAATGCAAAATAAGTGAGCACACACATTCGTTTTAAAAGAACTGGTGTCACTTCGCAAGTCATATCTATGTGAGCTTTTTAAACTTTTGTATTTCTTATATCTGTATACATAATCAGAGTTATGGATATAGATATATGGAAACACATCACACACTCAGCAATCCTTTCTCCAAAAATCTGTAGGGAGTGTTTCCTTTTTCTTCCTACAGGTGTTTCATTGGATCACGCCACAGTCTCTTTTCTCTGAGTTCGTCTTTGATGACAAGTAAGGATACTTGTGAAGGAAGATTTCCCCTTAGTTCTTGACTTTTTCTTTATTTTTTTCTGATTCTTCAGTGAGATTCCCAGTTCTTCCATTATAGCGTTGAAAGAGAGACACTAAGGAACATGAGATACAGACCATCAGCTTAATCAGACCTTTCTCATGTGCGTTGACCTGCCTCTTGCCTAGGTTTTTATGAACACAAGATATTGACCTGAAGGAAGGTCTGTCACAATTGGCCAGTTCCCATCACCTCCTCCTCCACCCGCTGGCCACCCAACTTTTCTATTTGGGGAAACTGAGGTAGCAAGTTAGTTGGGCAGACTTTGGGATTTCATTCACAAATACAGTAGTATAAAACTACCCAGTTAAAGAAAAATCAGGGCTCTCAAAATGGATAACTTACCTTTGCGGAGACACCAACATAGAATTAAATTAAGTCATTTCCCCCACTGAGATGATCCAAACATTGATAGGATTATCAAGGCATACGGACACTTCAGTAATGCTATAGAAAATGAACAAACCTTCTCTACACCAAGGCTTTGTTTTTTTCTCCCATGAAACCTTACTTTGTTCCTAAAATAAAATCTAATTCTTGATGACTTTCCTTTCTGATAAAAAAAAAGAAAAAAAAAACAATTTTAAATTGTATATTTTCTCCAAAAAACAGAGATTCTGGCAGCAGCAATGATGCAGCTGTGGTTGAAATGAAAAATAATGTACTGAACTGCACAGCAAAGACAATGGCATAATACAAAAGAAAATGGAAAATGGAATTATGATTGAAAAATGTTCTACATATACAGACAATACATATAATCTCTATTGCAATTATGCTATATCTGTTCCCATGCATAGTATATAAATGGACCAATAAAACATAATTGGCTGTCACTTTTCTAGCCAAGATAAAACCTTTGAGTGATAAATTCCTGCTCAGAGAAATTTCTATAAAGTTCTGCTTAGAGAAATTTCTAAAAAGTAGTTTTCTTTTTGATGAGGTCACTCTTAAAACCTCCTCTAGTGATATAAGCCAGCATAAGAGCACAAAGGCGGCATGATTCCACTTACATGAAGCATCTAAAATATTCAAAGTCATGAAAACAGAGAATAGAATGGTAGTTGCCAAGGGCAAGGAGAAAGGGAAATAGGGGCTGTTGCAGCTCAAGCCGGTATAAAGTTTCCATTATGAAAGATAAGTAAGTTCCGGAGATCTTCTGTACAACGTCGTGCCTATATTTAATACCGTATTGAACACCTAAACATTTTTAAGCAGTTAGATCTCAAGTGTTCTTATCACAATAAAAAAATCCACTAAAAAACAAAGCCTTTGGTAAAGGTTATAGAACTGCAAGCATACTTTTTTAAACTTAGCACACAAAATGGATGGCTCGAAGTCAAATGACAAGGTGCTCCCAGATGATTTGTTTAGGTTTTAATGTCCTTACAGAAAGAAATGTGTGTCCTATGTTTGCAAAGTACTAAATATCTAGTGTGGTCCTTATGTATCAGTGGGCAACATGTGTATCTGAAAATGTACACTTCTTTTTGTTCAAAAAGGACTTGATGTAGTTTAGAGAAGTGGTAGTTTTAAATTTTTTCTACTTGATTTCAAAACTGGACCTAGGATTTAGATTCTGGGTGTAAACTATTGGCCTATAAGGCATACATCTCTTAGAAAACTGGTTCTTTGAATAAAACTTTTTATCTCTTTTAAGCATACATGTTTATAGGATTTGAATTTCACTTCCATTTTTTATTATACTGAAAGAGAAAAACTCATGTCATGTGTACTAACTTTCTTTCTAATGGTAAGTTATGACTTCAATGAATTGAGAGGGATGTCAGGACACACACAAAAAAATCAGAAATTTTTTTATGAACTACACTTCAAAAATGTTATAGCAAGTATAGATGCTTCTCGCTTACTATGGGATTGTGTCCCAACACACACATTGTACACTGAAAATATTATTAAGGAGAAATTGCATTTAATATACCTAGCCTTCAGTTTAGCCTAGCTTACCTTATACATGCATGAAATACTTACACTAGCCTACAGTTGGGCAAAATGATCTATCCAGCCCATTTTATAATACAGTGTTGACTATATATAATTTGTTTATTGAATACTATTCCCAGAGTAAAACACAGAATGGTTGTATGGGCACGTAAAGTATGGTTTGTCCAGACTGCATATCACTTCCACACCACTGTAAAGTTAAAAAATTGTGAGTCAAAACATCACGTCTATGTATCATGAATGAAATATAATAATTTGTTAACATTATTATATATAAAACTTATGTGTTGCTACTAAGAGCAAATTAATATATCATAGTGTAATTGTGATACATAGTATTGTATCAGAGTTTTGCAAACTTTGCTTAGAAATATATTTCAATGGAAGAAATATTTTTGGCATTAAAATGGAAGGAATAGAAGGAAGAAAGAAGACTGTCAAGAAATTTGCAAATTTTATTACATATTATACCCTTTTTATAGATGGGGAAATTTACTATTGGTGATATCAAGTAACTTACCTAATAGAAAAAGCCTGCATTTGAACCCAATATATCTGGACTGTCCAAACACAATGCTTTCACTAGAAATCATCTACACTTTGAGTCTTAATTTAAAATATTTTTTAAATCACTATGGATAGCTTTTTGTGAATCATTTTCCCAAAAACTATTATGCTAAGAAATTCCAATCTTTCTGCTTTACTTGAACTCTCAAGCATTTGATTTTAGGCATTTCATTCCATTTTACATTGAAATCGCCAAAATGAATCTCCTAGTGTGGCTTACATATGACACACAAGGAGGAAGGTCTCATTGAAACCTCTTTTCCCTATGTTGGGTAGAGGAGTGGTCACAGTTCTTATCTGGGCAATATGTTTCAATTAACTTCATGTTTTTTAAAAAGGAAATCCTCCCCCAGATTTTAGACTGCCTTAAAGTACAGCAAACATCTTTACTCTTGACTAACTCCAAGTATTTATTTCTTGCTGCTCATGTGAGAGCAAATATAAATATAGTTTTATCAGTGGTCTGCTTTCTTGGTCTTTGGTTGCAAACAATGATTTCTCTTTTGATTCTCACTTTGTCTCTGACTGTCAAAAAGAAAATGGAAAGATATTGCGGTTGACCTTTCTGCCTCCAAGTTTTTGCTGTAGTCACAAGGAAAGGTGACCTTTAAGGCCTCTCCCATCCATGAACTTGAGTAAACCACACATTCTTGGATCTACAGGAAATGAAATTGTGAAGGTCATCTCTCAGCACAGAGTGGCTTGGGAGGGGCTCATATTCATTAATTAATTTGCCTTTTATAATCTCAGAGTTGAAGATACATATAAAGATTGAGCTTCTAAACCGGGACCAATATGACAGCAGCTTTCTAAAACTTCTATTTGTTGGCTGGGGTTTTTCATATTCACAGAGCTATAGAAACATTATTTTAAAGCATGTTCGTTTAAATTCCTAAACCCTAATCTCATGAGAAACTATCAAACATAATGACATTCAACTAACTGCCTTACTCAATGTAGTGCAAGTGGAGGCGGGGTACTCAGGTAGTGTTTCCTGGTACTTTGCAGACTGGAGAGTCCCCGTAGCCTGGACCTGGGGCCTGGATTAAAAATATGATGGAGTTCACAATTTTAATAAATCTACATGTGACTTTTAATTACAGTTTGGAATTGGTGCCTGGTATCAGGATGAGAAGTTTTAATTTCAGCTATAATTCCTTCTAGCTGGGTTACACTGAACAAGGCATTTATTTTCTCTTGGTCTCAGTTTCCTTATCTGTAAAATGGAACAATAGTAAAATCCTTTTCATAGAGCAGTTATGAAAATTCAGTGAAATGTTATATGTAAAACAGTCCAATGGCTGGCATATTTTAAGTACGCTCTTTCTTTAAAACAAAGTTTTATATACCATAGTATATATTTTAACTCTATGCTACTCACTGTACTCACTTTTTTTTTTTTCATGGGAGAAATACAATGAAAATGTTGACACCGTTTTAATTTGAGTCATCTGATGCACGTCTATGCAGCAATGCCTTTGAGTTGTACTAGTGTTTTAGTTAAAATAGTTCCCATACATGTTTAAAACATAAATTTTCAATGCCTATTACCACTTCTTTTGCCTAGTCCATAACATGTTTCTTTGTCTGTGTAGTTACAGGCATTATGACTGCTTGTCTTGTGCTCTATACATAGGCACTCCAACATCAGAAGGAAATGAAAGCTAACTGCAATCCCTGACCATTTAAAAGATTGCATCTCTGTGCTTATGAACCATCTATTAATACAATGAATCTTTACAATGATGTCTGATAGGAAAATTCATTTACAAATGAATTTATAGTAATAAAGTATGTTCTTGCCATTTATGCTGTGTCTGGGACTAACCAAAAATGATGTGAAGAGAGAGAGAATGTGTGTGTGTGTGTGTGTGTGTGTGTGTGTGAGAGAGAGAGAGAGAGAGAGAGAGAGAAGAGAGAGAGAGACAGAGATAGAGAGAGAGAGAGAGAGAGAGAGAGACCTTTCCTTTAGAGGAAAGGAAATGGAGAAACACAAGTTAGCTTAGTAGAGACTGCAATAGAAACTTCAACTAAAACTCATGCTTTTAGAACGAGAGAGATTTGCTTGTTTATTTCAGTTTTGCAGAAAGTCATTTCTCTTCTCTGATTCCTTGGTGCTTGTGGTGTGTCCCTAAGGAGCCCCTTTTCTTCCCTATTCTGTCTTCTTTGCTTTCTTTTACCGCCCCCTTTGGTTTGTTTCTTTTTTAATTGCTGACTTCATGGCACAGCCTTTGAATTAACCTCGAATGTTTAATTTATTGATGTTTGTGTGAGCCTCAATATAAATTATATCTTCTCTTTACACCTTTATTCTTCTGTTGCAAATGTTGCCCTGGAAGGGGTGGGAAGGACTAATACCATTCTTTTTGTTTTGTACCTAAAATACTCAGCCTCACGAAAAATGATTCAGGGGAGCAATTTTTTTTTCCTTAAGTTATAGTAAAAGCTCTAGGTTAGAATTGGATTTGAATTTGCAGAATTGAAATAAAAACGAGACTGTTTGGAATTGGCTTTCATACTGGTTCCAAACTTGACATCAGATTATGAATGTCAGATTGATTTCTCATTGTAGATTTAGCATTCACTTCTTTCATTCATTGGTAGGTATAGGAGGTATAGGTAAACATTTAAGAGAACTGCTTTGGATGCTTATATCCTCAAGGATTTTTCTGAGGAATTATTTTTCAGAAGCTCTGGCCTAGCCAATAGTACAATACAAATCTTACATTTTATATAGGTTTCTCTCTTTAATAGGCTTCTTATTCAAAGGCACTTGAAGTGCTCTGTGACACTATCTGATAAATTTTCACATTACACATGGAAGAAAAAGGATGTAGGTAATATTATTGTCATTGCAGAGATTAAAACCTTGCATTTTATGTATAGACCTACTATAACTTGAAAGCAAGCTATGATTTGAAGTATTTTTATAAAGACAATTTCAGTAAAATGTAGAATATTAAAGAAATAGTTTTCTGAAAAATAATGGGATTATTGTTACCATTTTCTTTGGTCTTGGTCAAATTCCTGCTGTAGTTTTGTGGAGCCAGTGTCTCAATGATTTTTTTTTTAAATGAAGGACTAAGACTTCACTTCCTTAACATTTTTTTTTTTTTTTTAACTTTAAGCTCTAGTATAGGAGCAAACCTATGACGGTTTGAGGATACACTCAGGAAGCTCTTTAAGGAATAGGAACAGAATAATCCTATTTAGGCATTTGCTACGTAGAGACTTGTACAGTCTGGTTTCATTCCTTTCCAAGATAACTAATGATCTAAGAGCAGAGTTCAGGCTTTCATCATCTCCCACTAATTACGCGAAGGCAGTTGGACGGAGGTTTTTGAAGTAGTTTTGTGTGTACCATTCTTGTGGGAAGATTTTGCATTCTAGAACTGAGGATTTGGGCACAATTTCCTGTGGTTTGATCTATTTTCTGGGCTCATTCACAACTTGTGGGCCATCTTTTATGCACCCATCCTTGGAATTTAAAAAAAGTGAATCCTAGATGTTGAGTGTTGATCACTATGTTAGCTTCCAGAATAGTGGTTATGTTAATTCGTGCCTGAGAGCTAATGAGAAAGCTGATTCTCATTTCTTGGGCCCATGTAAAGAATGTTGGGGTGAAGGAAATCTAGACACTGAAGTAAAACTTACAAGTGTGGTCTCCCATCCTAATCCTCACTTGTGACCCAGCAGCCATGTCTTGCCTGGCCCATTTTCTTGCCCCTTTAATGCTTTAATTTGACTCCCGCTAGGAAATCACTCTCGAAAGCCTCTGTCTTCCCTTCCTTTGGCTATAGCATGTAGACTTCATGAACTCCTTTTCCCTGTGTCTGTTAATGTCATGCTTTCATTACCTCCATGTTGTCTCTTCTGCTCTGTTTCATCTTTGTTCCCACATCTGGGACCAGATGCAAACACCTTTACCGTCTCAGATCTTAGGTGTAAGTTTCTCTGGATGGATACATGCCCTAGAATTCCTAGTTCTCCTATCTGAACTCCTCAAACCATAAAAATATATCTTTGAGGGACACAGAGTTTCTCCATGATGTTAGATGCATAAGTGTTCCTCCTGTTGTTCATCTTTATTTAAAGATTTCATTTAGAAACCCTTTCTCTCAATAAAATAAATACCATATTGTGAAATGGCATGTACAATCCATGTAGATTCTGGGGTATAAGTTCTGGGGTACATGTGCAGAACGTGCTGGTTTGTTTCATAGGTATACACATGCCATGGTGGTTCTTAAAAATTTTGCACATGGGGTGGTCACTTGGGGCTATCCAATGCAAATTCCTGACAAGTAGGGGATGTGTAAGTTCATCCTCCTCTAACATTAGGGATAAAGTCATGGAAAACTTTGAAAAGTGGGGTTAACATTGAGGCAATGAAATATTTTGATATTCATCTGTGTGCTTTTTTCCAATTCTTCTGAATCCCATTCCTTTTTCTCACTTTTCAAGTTACAGCGAGGGCTTTTATATGCATTACCTTCAGGATAGGGAGGATGTAGAAAGAAAAAAGACTGAAATTTGGAGCTTTGAGCTTTTAAATGGGCTTTTGTGAATCTATAGAAGACGCTGCATCTTTGAAGCTATTAATTACAACAGTCAGGTGTTTGAAACAAGGAAAACGCAGACACTTTGAATTGTAAAAGTTTGACATTAAACATCAAGTATACTGAGCCTTCAGGACTTGGCCTATAGGTCTGAGGATGGAATGTAAAGAAAGGGCTGTCTGTAGCTGCTCTCAAGGAGATAAGTTCAACCAGGTGATGTGAGAATCTTGACCAGAGTCTAGATGCTGAGGGAGATATGAGGAGGGGCACCTCCTCTGCCTTCTCTGGGGCAAACTCCCATGTGGTGGGATAAGAAAAGCAGCCTGATAGCCATGGGGACCTGAGAACACAGGGTAATCATAGCCCCGTCTCTGTCTCAGGCTATTGGAGGAGGCAGTTAATGGAGCAGAGAAGTGTCAGCAGGGTACGCCATCAGGCCAACCTGAAACTGTCCTCTGAGACTCCCATGGCCTCCCAAGGGTGCGCCGGAGCAGCTAAAACATTTTCCTGCCCTAGAAAGGACACACAAATGGCTGATGGCATCAAAGGGAGCATGAAATGTGGCCCACTCCAGTGCTATAACCAAGAGCAGAGAGAGATTCCTACAGTGAGAAGCTTCCAGTGGGCCTTGTATACCTGGAAATAAACAACTCTCCTTGCTAAAAGTGGCAGGAATGTGGGTTTGTGCTTCAATCCAAACTACACGGTGCATTTCTCCCCTCTAGAGTCACTGTCAGAGGCCAATGTGGCTTTGTCCCTTGGCCCTCTGCCCTTACTCTGGCTTCCTGCACTGAAGGCCTGAGAGGATTCTGTGTGGGTTGACTTCCCTCATGTTATAGTGAGGGCTTGGTCTTTTGTTTTTTTACTTTTCTCATTTCAGAGGCTGAATTAGGGCCGTAAAATAAACTTCCAAGAAATTCTTTGCATGCCCTTTCTCTACAGGGAAATGGCCCTGCCTTTCAGCTAAACTGCCTGTGATGTTGGCTGTTGGTTGTCCACAGTGCACGTATGCACTACACACAGAGTTTTCAAGGTACCAGTTTATGCCTGCGGTAGTGGGAATGCATTTTTCTCAAGCTG
The DNA here is from genome assembly GCF_001604975.1 of Cebus imitator. Taxonomy (NCBI): domain Eukaryota; kingdom Metazoa; phylum Chordata; class Mammalia; order Primates; family Cebidae; genus Cebus; species Cebus imitator. The sequence continues at coordinate 3,874,787 of NW_016107453.1, forward strand.
CAAGCTTGGATATCCAAACGAATTATGTGATACTACTTAAAAAAACAGAACTCACCTTAGCTTAGAGGTTCCCCTTCTGCTAGTGGGTCTTATCAACTCAAGACAATTCACTTTTGGTTTAAAATGCTTTCTTTTGGTTAATGTCTCTGTTAATGCAAGCCTCTCCCCACCTCCCTTCTCTCTTTTCTCTTTTCCTAGGGTCATCTGGGATAAAAAGAGGTGTCTAGAGGGCCCAGGATCAGCTAGTCCAAGGCCACCCTCTGTCCTTTTGGCTTCCATGAGGATGTGACATTCTACTAGGTCATGAACACTGATCACTGTCTCTGCTGTGCCCTCTGAGATGACCATGGTCTCCGTGTCACATCCACACACTCTGTCTTTTCTGCTCTAACACCAAGTCTTCCAGTGCACTGGTTCTCTCAGCCCTTCTACATGCCTCTTGGGCAAGAAGAGCCATGAATTTTTGGCTGTTTTCCCTGGCATTCTCTGAGATTGAGAAAGATTCTATGAAGCATTCCATAGCTTCACTACCCACATGTTGTTATTCTGCCTTTCAGGAGACTGTTGGATATAAAATATCTCTGCAAGTCTTACCACCTCCTGGGCCTTCACCCTGTGAAGGAAAAAATGGCATTTTCTGTCCAGGATTCCCTTTTAAGTTTTCTGTGGTTTCTATTCTCCTGCATCCTCCCAAGTGTGAACTTGGTTCAGAGATGGTCATTGGCTGAGGAATAGCCTCCTCTCATAGATTAAGGTAGTATCTAATCTTTGTGACTTTCCTCCAATTCTTTCTTTCCTAGTGGTCAGAATCTGTTCAAGGTAGGAAGGTAAGGTGTTAAAACATCATCATGTCAATTTCTCCAATGTTAGCCTTTTGGGTTTTGGCTCTCGCCAATTACAGATAAATTTTTTGAATTACAACAACTTTCATATTCAATGAAACATCTGGATCTTGCAATTAAAAACTATGGTTTTCAAGACTTTCCTCTGTGCCACAAATCTGCAAGGACTATTTAACCTCTCAAAAGCTAAAAGTTTGACCCATTTTAGTTTGGGAGCAATTCATATGAAATTCCCATACTTGATGATAGAAAGAAGGGTAGGGATAAAACCAATAGAACATAAATGCATGCTGTCCTCTTTCTTTATTTCTCCTTGCCTGTTTTTAGAAGAAATACTAAGTTACGCTTGCAGAATAGAGAGAGGCTTCCTATGTGATCCCGTCCCACCTATCATCCTCTTTTGTGATTTGTGAATGTGTGTCCATTTCTACAGCTTCAAATAGCTTCCTAGGTACCTATCTCCTTTTTGTTTTGTTTTACCTGGTCTGTAGGCTTATCAAGGTCAAGAACTATTCTACTTCTGTAAACTTCACTCTGTCTGTAATGATTTGCTTATGATTCATTGGATGGGAACCTTCTTGCTTCTTGATGTCGTGATGGCTAGTGGGGCCATTTTCTCTACATCCAAGACAGGCCTTTCTGCCTTGAAGTACTGGCAGGGCACAGTCATTCTGACAGAAATAAGAATTTCATGTATCCAAGAGAGACACACAACCACATGAAGAAATATAGAAACAAAAATCTCTTTTCATTACTGCTTCTGTGGTTTTATTTCCTTCCCATTTTTCTGCGAGATTAAAATAATATTGCGGTTGAAAGAGAACTTCAAATACAACCTCCTCATTCCACAGATGAAGAAACTGAGGTTGAGGGAAGTAAAATGACTTGCCCAAAGACACATGGCTCTTTAGCACCAGTGTGGAGACCTGAGTTCTTGGCATGTAATTCCAAAGTCACCTGTTTAGTGGGTCATGCCCATCATTCAGAGTTTGTTTTGTTCATAGACAACATCAACTTGTACATTAGAAACATTATTTCCAAATTGATGTTAATTGCATCCTGGCTTTTCTAATAATTAATAAATATTTGAGTTTCCAGGCAAAGGAAACCTCTTCACACGATTACAAAAATAACCTAATTAAAGAGACTTTCGTAAATCACTTGCTAAATAAGTTGATCAGACTGTAGGAGAGATAGTACTGAAGATGCTTGGAAGCATCTGATAATGGTGCCAAAGAACACTGAGGAAAGAGAAATACCAAGGTTGAGTGGGTTATCAAAGGACAGTAATTTCTTGGTTTTTGTGGCTGGTAAAGACAAACTGATCAGGACCGCTTTCATGTTTGAGACTGAAAAATCAGAATATTTGAATATTTTAGGTCTAAATCCTCCGTTCAGTTGACAAACTGGGGAGAAAGCAATTCTGGTCAAGTTAAATTAAAATATTTTAGTTGCTGGGGGGAATACAGTGACTTCTTTCCATCATCCAGGTCATACTCATTTTTGTGTCTATCTGGATGTACGCATTGTAACATGAATATGTATTGTTGTGTACTTTGGGCCATTAGCCGTATTTGGGATGACAACAACAAAGGTCAAATTCTGCAGGGTTTCACATTCACATGCTCCATTTGTAATGTTGTCTTTCTATCACAAGAATGCTCATATCTTTGCAAATAGGAATTCTTTGAAAATTTAAGGTAGAACCCCATTCTCTGTAATATCAGCCTCTGTAGGAAGAATTTTGAAAGCAAAAATGATTTTAATATGCTTGTGCATATGGACATAAAATTCTGTAACTGTGAGAAGCATAATGAGATGGTTCCTAAAGGCTAGTTAAAACTGCAGCATCAAGCAGATTTTTTTTTTTTATTATCTACAAGAGTTAATTAATAATGCCATTTGGCACTGTTAGATGTTCGAAAAATAGTCTAATAAGTAAGAATCTTTTGCTTTCCTTTTGTTGTTAAAGGCTGTTCAGACACTTTCTAAACTGCTTACTAGGAAATAGACCTTGAGGTGAAAGGGTTATGTGCTTGCAAACTAATTGGGATTCATTATAGTACTGCATTGCTACAGATGGCTTATACAGAATATAATATAATGCTAGTCAAATGCAGTGAGGTATTTGGAAATAATTTCTCTTGGATAGGTTTATAATCATACGATCCACCTGATTTTCCCAATGGCAAGATTCCTACCCACCATGTATTTCTTAAATAGTTCCAATATTGCTGGAAAAACTCTGTAATATAATTTAATTTATAATTTTAGTCTAAACCAAAATAAAATATAAAGCTTAATTTTTTCCCCTTACATCATTGGGTTTGAGGCAAATTTATTAGGAAACAAATTAGACAACACTATGTTTCATTGCTGTTGATGCATTTGTTCAATCTTTGTTTATTGATTGATTTATAGAGATGAGGGCCCACCATGTTGCCCAGGCTGGTCTTGAACTCCTGAACTTACAAGTGTGAGCCACCATTCCTGGCCACTTGTTCAAACTTTTAATACCTCCGTGCTCTCTCCTAAGCTTAAACAATATTTTCCAAAGTATAATCCATAGACAACCTATTATTATTTAACAAAAACTCATGCTCCACAGCTAATCTGAAATAAAACTAGTAAAACTGCTATATTCAAGCTAGTTTTAATAAAAACTCATGTTTACTATCTACTTTTAAATAATGCAACTATAGTTAGGATTGTTGGAAAAGAATATGTAAGAAAAGCTATTTTAAAAAAACCAAACCCCTTGTATTGGAGATCCTTTTAAGAAAGAGTCATGCATGTGACTTAATTTGGGAAAAAACTGCTATGTTCAAGCTAATTTTTATGAAAACTAATGTATACAATAGTTTTAGGCATTCACTTTCAAGCTTCATTGTAAATGCAGATTCCTGGACTCTTCCTACTGAGGAGAAATGTCTGGGGGTAGAGCATGTAAATGGTTAGAATATTTCCCTCAGTCATTCTAATTTACACCAAAGTATGAGAACTAATGATGTAAACATAAAGCTTGAACTTTTTTTTTTTTTCCACATTTAAGTCTTTTGTTCCATAGTTCACTTGAAATGCAGCGGTCCCTAGTAGGGTCACTGTGATCTTAACATCCATTGACACGATGGCAAGAACTGGTTGAGAGCCAGTATAAAAGGAGAAAGAGAAGAGTGTGGGCTGGGCACAGAAGCTCATGCCTGTAAACCCAGCACTTTAGGACGCCGAGGTGGGCAGATAGCTTGAGGTCAGGAGTTCGAGACGAGCCTGGCCAATGTGGCAAAACCCCTGTCTCTACGAAAAATACAAATATTACCCTGGCATGGTGGTGCACATATGTAATCCCAGCTATTCGGGAGGCTGAGGCAGGAGAATTGCTTGAACCCAGGAGGCAGAGGTTGCAGTGAGCCAAGATGGTGCCACGGCACTCTAGCCTGGGCGACAGAGAAAGTCTCCATCTCAAAAACAAACAAACAAACAAACAAAAAAAACAAAAAAAGAGAGAGAGAAGAGTGTGAAGAAACGAAGTTCTTGAGACGAATGAAGGTTTCTCCAGGGAGGAAAAGACACAGAGAGAGCAATAAACTGTCTACTTGATAATTCTGAGTTGGTCTAGCTCTATAGTTTTACAACTAATCATAAAGATTATCAATTGAATATCATAAAATTTCCATCTTAAAGATGGGCATTTTTTTCCTGAATTCTCAGTGGAAAGCGTCTATCAGATTGAATGCCAAACATGTGTTATATATATGTCATAGAATTAGTGGCTCTACCTCTGCAATCAATCAAGCAATCAACAGCAATCATCTATCGAGTTCTAATTGCGTACATAAGATTATACTTTAGCTTATTGGTTTGCACCTCTTCCAGCACATTAAAATCAACTGGGCATCTGAAAAAATTACCATTGTCATGCCACAACATTAGACTAATTAAATTAGAATTTCTAGAGATGAGGTCCAGAACTTCCACTATAGATCTTCACATATTACCAATTTGGGTCTTTCTTCTGAGCGCAATGACCTCTGCCATCAATTTATAAGGCTTGTACCAGAAAAAACTGCTTTTAGAGTTTAAGCTTCTAAATTAGAAAACAAATTTTTAAAACTAGATTGCATTTTAAGATGCCTGATAAATTTTAGTTACTGCCCATGTGACCAGAGAGCAATAGTTTCTCCCAAAGGTACCAACACTTCTTAACTGATATATATTAATATAATATATTATTAATTAGCTCATTTTCTATGCCATGATTTCATTTAATTGTCATAGTAATTGTATAAAGTCCATATTACCCTCATTTTACAAGTAAGAAATTTGAGGCTTAGAAGTTTACTCCAAAGTATAGGCAATTATTTATTGAGTGGCTACTATGTGTCAAGCACAATGCAAGATGTTTTGTACACTCTTATGGGATGAGATTCACATGATCATGCCTGTGTTCCCTTGAGGATGATCTGTGGGACCCTGGTCTGTCAAGATGTTGTGCGGAAAAAAATCTGCAATCTAATTGGCTTGAGAAGTGCTGAATACTTTTTGCTTTGTTGAAAATTCTCAAAGAACAAAAACTTGTGAAGCACACTGAGATAGCATGTAGTAAAGGAACACTTAGAGTGATGCTCCATGGGTTACTTAACTATAAAAATTTTATTTGAGAAACATTTGCCAACTTAACCCATTTTGAAAAACACCCGTACAAAACTTTATGTTCTAGAAATTTTGTCCCACTGTTACATTTTAAGAAATCAAGACTGAGAAATTTGGTAACTTGCCTACAGTTATTCAGTGTGTGGCTCTACTGGAACTTGAATCTAAGTTTGGCTATTTTAGAATATTTTCTTCTGCTTCTAAAATCTATAACTGCAGGCCAATGACTGATAGTAAAGCTAAATTTAAATTGTTGAAAAGACCAAATGTAATGTTATATGTGAAAACATTTTGAAAACTATAAAATAGTATAGAAATATCAGAATTAGGTACTTTACAGTCTAAAGTGGTATACAAATATTAATTTTTGAAAGAGATAATTTCTTTTTTCAAATCTCTGAATTCCACTTTTAAATAATAGTCTCTGCAGAAAGTTAAATTTTGTCAGTTATTATTAATTCTGATTGTCTATACTTCATCAATCATATTTGAACTCTTTTGGTAGCATTTTTGATTTATTAAATCATCTTTGGAAAAGTAAACTTATAAAATTTGTGATTTCTAGATACTGAATCCATGAAATATGAAACTAAGAATAATGTCATATTCATCCCAACATCTGATTCTATTGATTACGAAAATGTGAACTCTGACTTGGGACAAATAGTATGTTGCTTCTAGTTTAATAACAATAAAACATTGTTAGTATAATTTATGATATTTTCTTCTGAGTACGTTTCTTTAAAGAAGGAAGCAAGGCTGAGAAACAATCAGGACAAGAGTCAACTTTCCTAATATGCTTTACTAAAGAAGTACACAATTGATTGGAGAGGCCTGTGGTTTCCAAAATTTGGAGCCATTTAAAGCTAAGCAAAGAGACGGTAAAATGCTATATGATTGCACAGATGGCATATCTCTGCTTCAAGGAATGGGCTTTAGGGGATCGCTTGATGTGTCAGAAGGTAATCCCATTAAGAAAAGAATAAAGACCAACTGATCCCATATTGAGAAAAGATGAAACACATCTTCAATTTTCCTATTCACTGGGGAGGGAAAATGAGCCTAGAGAAATCATCAGATATCCTCTGTCACAACAAATTAAATGTGCAATCAGTTTTTTTTTTTTCACATCACCAGGTTGAGTTAGCATGGGAATTATGTACAGCACTTTGAATCCAGATGGAAAATAAATCTACAGAGATCTGTAACTAATGCGTATGGACACTCTTTCCTTTATTTTTTCCCACTTTCTCTTTTCCCCAGAATACTTTGATAATGGAATAAATTAACAATGATGATGGATGCAAATAAACCACTGTGAAAGTGGTGATGTTCAGGAAAGATTGCTCCAAGAACAACCACTCTATCTTGGGTAAGCGGCAAGGAAGTGAAGTAACTACTTGTGGAAAGATGCTCATCAATGCAAACAGAGGGAGCAAGTGAGTGGTAAACAGAAGATGCTATGAATTAGTACATAGCTTAGGACTTTGCTGGGATCTTTGAAGAAATACTATATAGCTTGAAATATATCACTGTTCCTTAAGACTCAGAACCTACAGAAGACTGTTAAACTCTACAAATCAATGTTATTTAAGAGTTTGAGGTTAATGAATTTCTCCCTGGGAATTATTCTTGACTGTGCTCTGTTTCCAAGAGTGGTGTTCAACTTAGGTAGTGCTCTTCTGTGACGCCGGAGCTTTCAAGTTGAGTTTTCTTTCTGTGGATTGCAGTTTTTGAATCTCTAAACTCTTAAGACACTTTTGAGTCTTTGGGTAAATAATACATTTTACATTGTGAAATGAATTTGAATTAAAAAATTAACCTTGTTATGGAGTTATGTACGTACTGTTGAAAAGGTAAGAAGAGTTTCAGGTAGTTTGAAAATATGCAGATCTACACAATGTATGGGACAGGGAGAAAGAAAGAGGAGGGAACAAAGTTCACAGAGATGAAAAGAAGTCCGCACAATTTGCATTTTGTTTTCATGCTTTGCGCTGTTGAAAGTCTGAATTTCCTTTTTCATGAAGAAAGAGTTGCTTATTTCTAATGCATGAAGATAGAACTAAGATGACTAGTTGGGACAGAGACAATCCCTGTAAATACACATTTCTAGGAGTCTGTGTACCCCTAATATGCCCCTGCTTCAACATACAGTGCAAGTCTCTTTCTGGTGCATTCAATTCAATGTCTAGAACACATGAGTTTTGCTATCCTAAAGGAATAGAGAATGGTGGCTATTTATGCTTAGCAAATACAAATATCAACAACACCAATTAGCAGAAACAATTTCTACTGGGCACACCTTTTTTTTTTTTTTTTTTTTAAACTGATTACACAGTATGAACTGAGGACTGTTTCCGAATCCCTCTCTCCTCTCGAATTAATTTGCCACATTCTAAATCCGTAGATAAAGTGGTTCCAGAAGTGGAGTTGGTTGGATGGGTTTGCTTACATTGCAGTCCATAAAAGAAACAAAAAGCCTTGCATGCAAAAGAAATGAGAAAAAAATATAGGAAAATGAATAAATCAGAAGCAAGAATGAATGTTTAAATGAAAATTTAAATCACATGAAGCTGGCAACTATGAAAAGCACATTAAAGCATCATATACACAAGTTTTTATTTTTCAAATTAGTTGCATAAAACACCTCAAGAGCAAATTGAAAGTTAAATCAGATCAGTTCATTCTCCCTTTTAATTAAAAAAACAGCTTCTTATAACAGAGCTTAAGGGGTGTTCATTGTTGTCACAGTTACCTTGTAATTCTGGGGAATATTTTCATGTGAAACCAAGGTATAATGAATCATCCCCAGTTTTGGACACTTAAAAAGGGCTTCCACTTAAAGAAAGTGGATCTATTATCAGGTTATTAATCAGAAGCAGTCACATAATTTGCAGGGTCCAGTGCAAAAAGAAAATGTGGGACACTTTGTTCAAAACTTATTTAGAATTTCAAGATGACAGCAGAGCATTAAACTGGCTCTATTATTAATAGTCATAGTCTTAAAATTCTAACAATATTTAAACATTGAATGGGGAGCTTGATTCACTATCATGGCCATAAGCTTTGTATTTTGTTTATTCTAGTATGGTTATGAAGGAATTATCTTAAATCACAATCAGCTTTTCAGAGACTGTAAGTTGATTTCTTTCAAAAATAGTGTGATTTTCTTCAAAAACAAAAGTAATAGGCAAAAATGTCAACTACTAATATTATCCTATAATCCCAAACACAATTTAGAAAAATAAAGTTTCATATACATTGGATTTTCATTTTATATTGTTTATTATATTCCTGGCAAAAAAATTGGGGTGAACAATCCTTTTATAAATCTTACTTTGATACAAGTAAGTGTTCAATTTCATAACACAACTTTTACCTATTCATATAAATTGTTTTGCATTAGCGCATGTGCTCAGAATCTATACTTAAGGGCTGGAAACGTTTCTTTTAAATATCTTTTTATATATTTTCCAATTTTGTATTTATTTTTGACTTTTTCCAGCTAGAGTTTCTATTTAAGAGCAAACCACTGTTCAAAAATTAACTGAGTTTGGAATTTCTGCATTGTCATTCCAAATAGTGCTAATTGGATTTAGCGTATAAGGCCCTTCCTCGTCATTAATAAATGATGGACCTGCAGTGCCCACAGCACCTGGCAGGGATTCAATAGCTCTTTGCTCTAACTCAAAAATGGCTCTTCTGGGCATCTAATTCAATAGACTGTCACAAAAAAAGAGCAAACATCCTTAAAACTCCCAAACTTAAGACAGATAATGCCAACTATGAACTACCCAGTCCTAGAAAAAGATGACTCACCTGTTCAATATCATTATTCTTCCGTGATTTGTATATGAATTCTCCAATAGCTACAAATACAGAAAGGACCAGTCCGGCAGCCAGAACAATGAAGATGCCCCCAATATTTTCCACTCCCAGAGCACTGGCTTCTTTGTTGTCTTCCTCGGGGCAGCCATTCCCACGCCACCACTTCTCTTTCATCATATGCAGCTTCCCTTCTTCTTGGAGTTGAAGAATAGCAATAGTAATTTTATCCCGGTAAGGAGAGCCTGGAAGTAAAGTCATTTGGATATTGTTCATCAAATGTTGAAGAAGACACCAAGAAGTGTTCTTACTTATCATCTTAGTGATAACTACATTATGGCAGTTGTGAAACCCCGATCCACACATTGACTTGCAAAGGACAGGAAAGTTCAATCCTATATTTTGAAGGCGCTAAATAATTGGAAAGGAGATAGTTGACATGTTGAGATTGACATTGGCCCCGACTGTTTGTTCCTTTCAAATAAGGAGAAGTGAAGCTAGGAATTCTATGACATGTCTTTGTTTTGGGTGAGATCGTCATGAGTGTTTTTCATGTCAAGAGATTTCATTGTATAAACTAAAAATAAAATTCTAAGCCCCCATTGACTGAACGATCCTCTTTTGTGACCAAAGCGACCCCAGAAAAACCTTAAAAACTAAGTTTGTAGCCATACTGGGATGGCGGGTCAGACAGAACAGTCTTTTTGTGGCAATAACATACCAAATTATAAACAGGATCAAAGGCCGTGCCAGACAAGGGTTAAGTCACACAGCCTTGTGCTTAAAGAATAACCTATATTCCAACTGCCACAAGGCTTTTCTTTTTCTCAAGGAGGCAAACAAGGACTGGCCTCGAGATGAGCAATGTTAAAACAATTACAGCTCATCCAACTCATAGACACTGACTCCCTACCCCTGTTCTATCAGCTATATCTTTTATCAGACAAGATCCTGATTTCAGTAACTTTCTCTAGGTAAGAAGACCACCGACCTTAGACTGGTTCTGGTCAGATTAAAGAGGTTGTGCCCTTGCATGCCCTTGTGTTCTGAAAGACATTTTGACATATAGAATCTAATTATAATACATTTAAATGTCAAGCGCCACCTTAAAGGGAGCATTGATTGTATATTACATGCATTTTTGTCAAATATGCATGTGTCAGGATCATCTTTATGAATATTCATAGCTCCTTCTGTAACCAGTTGAATATATATATTTAGCCAACCCGTTCAGCATAATGCTCTTGCCCCAACCCCTCTTTCTTCCAAGTGCCTGTCTTTGATTTTGGATGGACACATGTTTGTCAGCCTATGGGATGACCACTTTGCAGCTTGTCATGCTTTACTTATAAAGAAATGAAGCCTCCTACTTTCCAAATTTATAGATATTGTGGATACATTTTTAAGTTAACAATTATTTATATCTTACTTTTTCCTAGGTCTTTGTTGTCTCATATTGTGACTGAGCTTGGCTGGATGACCAGCAGTGGCGTTTCTTCTTCTGAGGGGAGTAACTAGACATTACCCACTCTCCCTTACAGTTCAATGTGGTTATGTGACTGGTTTCTAGCCAACGGGAACTAAGGCGATGTCTACCCAATATGATCTTTGGTTCTCTCTCTTTTTCAAAATATATAGCAAGAAGGAAAGAATTTCAAGTCTCTAGTAATCATGGAACCACAAAATAGAAGGAACTTGAGTCTCAGGATGATTTCATGAAGTACAGCCTCACTTTCAATCCACACTGGACTGTGACAATGTCAAGAAATTAACATTTAATATGTAAGCCACTGAAAATTTGCAGATGTTGGTTAGTACATACTGATTGATGCACCTATTAAGATAAACTTGAGTAGGTTTTGAATAATTCAAACGTCCTATAAAGTTCAGTTAGGTTTGAAAAATTTGCAAGGACTATATTGATATTATCTGCTCTCTATCTTCTAGTAATGCCAATGAACTTTTAATTATGTAAGGGGTAGAAAGGGCCAACATCTATCTGTAGACATAGATTCTCAAAACTGGATTTTGGTCAATCAATGCAAAGGAAGAGACAAAGTAATATTTTTTTACTTAATCTCTCCTTGAATGTGAAGAACTCTTGTTAGCATTTCTTCTACTCAGTAGAAAAGTAGTACACCTGGGTTTCTCTATTTGCAAACTTTAAAGTCTTTCTTGGTGGAAGCACATTGATAAATGAGGCATCTTAGGACTAGAAGAAATCTTAGGAATAATACAGTCCAGTCTACTTACACTTCAGTACACATTCCATTTTAGAATGGAAGAAACTTAGGACCTGAAAGTATGAGTGAAATTGATAGTTGCTGGCACAGCCAAGAATCACACTCAAGTCTCCTGACTTCTTACTTCTCAGTGTTATTTTCATGACAGTTTCCCATACCATTGCTCCCACCCCTACATATGCCTTATGTCCTATGGCATGGTTTAAGTTAGAAAAACAGAAGGTTAACATTTGTGTCATTTGTTATTAATTGTCCTCATGAGACTTCCTAAAATAATTGTCAGTATTCAAAAGCACGTTTAAAAGAAGAGCAAAATGCTTTGGAATGAGACTATGGCTTGTCAGTTAAGAGTATAAATTTTTGGTGTAAAAAATGGGTATTGAAAGCTAAATTAAAAGATATTGGCTGTTTGCTTAAATATCCCCAGAATAATGGCTAGGGTAAAAATTAGTACCATTAATATACCCATAGCAGGTGAGCAATTAAGTGAACTAGGAGCACTTTGCTTTAATGTACATGAAAGTGCTTTGAAGAGTATAAGAATCATTCTTATGTTAGTGGTTGCAGTAATAACCCTAGCAGCATACACAGTGGGTGCTCAGTAAATGTTGACTGATGCTTTCCATCTGCCTCCAGGCTGTGCAATACCTAAAACATTTCAGACAGATGAAAATCTGATCTCTGTTTAAAGTTGGTCTCTGAGAAAGATAATTTCCAGCCTCCCGGTAACCTGTTCAATCCTTAAATTCTTGTTCTCTTAGAGT
>NW_016107453.1:3887190-3893583 GCF_001604975.1 Cebus imitator
AATCTCGGCTCACTGCAACCTCCGCCTCCCGGGTTCAAGCAATTCTCCTGCCTCAGCCTCCTGAGTAGCTGGGACTACAGGCACATGCCACCATGCCCAGCTAATTTTTGTATTTTTTTAGTAGAGACAGGGTTTCACTGTGTTGGCCAGTATGGTCTCAATCTCTTGACCTCGTGATCTGCCCGCCTTGGCCTCCCAAAGTGCTGGGATTACAGGCGTGAGCCACAGCGCCTGGCCTCAGAGTTTTATTTTAAATCTCTCAGGAGGTAAGCTTCCAGAGCTGTTGTCCTGAGTGTCTCTAAGAGGCAAAGTCTTCAATTTTGTGTTGTGACTTTGCCAATCTTTGACTGTGGGACGGGGTTTGGAACCATGAGGGAATTAGTCAGGACAAGACTAGAAGTGTGTAGAGAATTTTTAATATCTAAATATATATTAACTCAGGTTTTTATTGTTGTTGCTTAAATGAACTAAAAGACATTGGAAGTTATTTATTATATCATATATATATATATATATATATATATATATATATATATATATATTTCACAGGTCTTCCTGAATAGCAACTGATCTTTTGTAAAGAGTCAATTCATCATAAAAGAAACATCTCACAAATTTTTCCAACAGCTGTATTCTCAATGGATGTATACTCTGTGAGGTCTACCATCTGTTCCAATTATTCCTTCTTTGTTTTTGGTTTAAAAGCATGACAGGCTTATAACCACTAAGAAAAATTCCTGGAGTATATTTCTTTTTATCTAGGAAGTGGGGAAGGCTTTTCAACTTTGGAATTTGGGTGAGGTTGGCCAAAAGGAGACTGAATGGGTACCTTTGGATCTCTCTGTATTACATATATATAAAATATATATTTAATGTTAGTGGTACTCATCACTAGGTCAGCTTCATTCACATGAAAGCAGGCAGCGATTTTCAAAGTGCTGCATTCATTTAGAAATGTGGTAGGAAGAAGTGCATTGTTCCTTCCTGTCCCCAGCCCTGCGTAACTCACTGTACTATCAGAAATTTTAGCTTTCAAGTTATATTCCATGTGGTAAAAGAGATGCCAATTAAACGTCTCATGTTAAAGTGCAAACGTTCTCAGGAGGGGTGATACACATTATTATTTTAAATCATTATTACCAGACACAAATTTTGGTGCCAAAAAGGAGTGTTGAAATATGTTGGGGTAGGGTTATGAGGTGGGAGATAGAATGACAAAAGTCCAATTTTTGACTTTATAGTTTAGTCTAGAGTTAGTTCTACTAAGGAACTACAGTTACTCCTCTATGAGGGTCTTGATTCTGCAAAAATTCAGGCAAAAGTACCTGCTCTTGCTGTTCTTGTCTGATTTATGACCCATTAAAATCAGCAGTGATGAGGTATAAAAAATAGCATCTAACTTCCCTCACCTTTATTATCAAAAATGAGGTGGCAAAGCTTGGTTAGGAAAATAGCACATTGTTTTTAAAGTCAAAAAGAGGCATAATATCCTGTAAGCCAGTGCAAAATGATCCCTTGAGCCTCCTACAAAACATGTTGACTAAGTTATAGGAGAGCTTACCACTTAGGGGAAAATATACACCTCACTAGCAATATTAGTATTTTCATGAGGAAATGTTATTGGAAATAAAGAAGCAAGAAGGTAGTTGTAAATCTTCTAGCCCAATCATTCTGCAGAAAATTTATTTAGAGGACATGATAATAATACTAAAGTTAACCATAGCACGTATTTCTAATACCAGGTAGATAGCAGAAAGTCCAATTAGCTGTGTATTCATGGTAAATGTGGAAGACAGTTGAACTTTATCTGATTACTTATATTCATATTAATTGAAAGTTGATTATATGAAGTACAGCTTTTTCTTTTTTAATGAATTTGTTGCTAAATAAAAACATTAGGAGAGTTCACTTAAAATCTGGATTTTTTTTTCTTGGAAAATGGAATATTCCACAATCTTTTTCTCAAACTCTTACATGTCTACAACTATCTGACCTGAAAGGCAGCTGTCTCCTTTAGGTAAGTCATGTGATCTGTAATTTTCCATAGTTGCTACCATTCCTTATTACCTCCTGGCACAAGCATGCTTTGCTCACTTATGATATGTGCTTGGCCTCTGTAAACATTTCTGTTTGTGATCCCTGCCTGATGTGGAGAGTCAAATTGGATCATTCCTTTCGAATGACAAAGATACTAGCAGAAACAAGCAAATAAAATCTACCTTAGGCCCTTAATGATCTGGCTTGATTGTGAGCTGTGACTTCTGGACCAGTCCAGTAGTCTAGACAGTCCCTGATTCCTCTCCTTTGGAATGCTTATTAACAAATTACCAATGGCTCACTTGAGAAAAGCAGGTTCCCACTATACCAGAACCTTATATGATAACAGTTTTCTATAGAGAGGGAAACAGTAGGGAGTTTTCTATGGAGAGGAAATCACTAATTACCCATTGAATTCTATTCATGTCTCTTATAGACATACAATTCATTGCTATATGGGTCCATATACCTAGGCAGTAATATTCCTAGGAGAGCAGTGACATGGAACTAAGGAATTTGGAGGTTTTACATAGTTGTCATTGATTGCATTGCCTCAGCAGATTATACTTATAATTTTATCTTTATCCTTTTGCTTTTGACTGATATAGCCCTGCTTTTTCATCTATCGTTATGAAACCCTAGTCCTCTAACTTTTGCTATCCATATGCAGAATCAACTTTCTTCTAATTTAAGGCAGATACATTACATAGGCATATATGGGTATTGAAGGAAACAATGTGAAGAGGATTAGTTAGAAACATATTCTGTTTAAGATATTTGGGGGTGAAATAATAAAATCTGTATACTCTTAAACGTACATTAGTAAAACTTGAAAGAAACATTGGCTAAAGTATATTAAGTTAAATATCAGGGAATCTGTAATTCAGACTATGTCTCTGATCAATATGGATATTTCCACTGTTCACTAAAGGCATTGTAGACCTTCTCAGAATTTGGAATAAAGAACCCTGAGCCCATTTCCTTCCACACCGGTAACTGACATTCTCCGTCTCAGTCTTGGTTCACATCTGCCCCTCTTACCAATAGGCGTTCCCACTCCGTAACCTTTGGAGTCAATGAGGCCCCCGATCTGAGTGAGGTTGCAGTTTCTCTGCGTCACATACTCAATGCTGGTGGACTCCATCAGCAGCGCGTAGTCTGTGGTAAGCACTCTCTGGATGCCCTCGTCACTGTTTCTTACCAGGGCAGTCTGCTGCCTGCTGCTCATGAAAGCCCACATCTTCTCATAGGTAGAGATTTTTGATTTCTGCAGGGAAAGAAAGCACACTCACCAGCAGAAGAGGGCTGGAAAAATATGACCAAAAGGTATTCAAAGTCTCAGTGGTTCAGATAATGATGGGGAGGACACTTCCTCTGCAGGTGGGGGAGTCAAAGTTGATGATCACAAGGCTTCAGTTTTGTAGCTGAGAAGAGCCCAGTTTACTCACTATTGGACAGCATTTGGAGGCACTGAGGCAGCTATTGCATGGAGACCTTGACCGATTGATGCAAGACATTGGTGCAAGGTCCTTTTGTTGCTTTCAGTTGGGGAAGAAAGAACGTTGGTATCAATAATAGCACCTGCCTAATGAACTGTGACCACTTAAGAACAAGCCATCATGGCCCACAGGGCTAAGGGGTGACTAGCTCACTCCAGGACTCTGTTCATTGAATCCATTTTCCTTTCAATCACTCAACTCCAGCAGGTGCCGTTTTGCTGTTTCCCGGTATGTAAGTTTCAATCCCTGATCCAGCATTCCTAGCCCTGGGGTAAATCACTGGCTTCCTCTGCTTTATTTGTGAGAAAACTGTCATTCACTCTTCTCTTTTGTAGAAAAACTAGAATGTAAATGCTCTTTTCAAATTAAAATTTAGATAACAAAAATCTTCATACTGTATTTATATGCCTTTTTAGAGATATAATTTTAATTGCAATCATATTTTAGATGAGGACTACATATATTATTTCAAAGTGTTCTATTAATATGTTTGTCTTTTCTCATGTTCTTCAGCTTTTTGATAGATTCAGTAATAAATTATATATGTTATGTAATATATGCACATATACATATGTACCACTGCCTCATTATCTTACTTTCTTTGCTAAAGTATACTGCCTACATTTTCATATTGCTTAAATATGAATTTTCCATTCATTTGAATAGTGATCTATGATTAGATATTTTGCATTTTCCTCTGCAATTTCCATACAATTCCATTTTTTTTTCTGAATTTGTCTTCATTTGCATCAGTATTCTCCTCCATTTATTTCAGAGATGAAAGACATTATTGGTATTTTTAAGCTGATCCCCGTTACCACAGTTATACGCAGGGCTCACACACATTACACAGATCCCTTGGCAGGGACAGGATGCATCATCTCAGGAGTGCGGGAAAGCTTAAAACATGTTTTTGGGCCATAAGCAAGAAATAGAATACCTGTGGAGTCAACTCTATCGTGGTTATTCATGCTCAAGTGTTCCTGGGGGCCACTCAATTCTAACCTCTATTTAGGACCTCGGTTAATACCATAGGGTTTATGAGTTAGGGGAGGACAGATGGCTTTATTTCAGATTGTTAGGCATCTGAAAAGCCCCCTGAGAAAGGTCTTGTGAGACAAATGACAATTCAATAAACAGTACCTTATAGATATTTGGAATTTTATTGGGCCCATTCTGTCATATTGGGCCCCTGTGAGTTATGCCACAGCCCCAGAGATATCTGCAAATTGTAGCTCATGTGCCCATGACAAAGGCGTATTTTGGGGGTCAGGGTTACTGCTTCATTTGTTGTGTGATTTCAGCCTTGCAAAGTCTGATAATGCTAAACTTCTAATAAAAGAGCTACTCATACAAGTGCAGAAAGGTCAGTCTATCCTTTGGCAGTAAATGCACAGCTGGGAAAATTATTCTTCCATCAGGAAACTACCTTAAGGGAAAATAATTTTCTTTGAAGTGTAAAATTTTAAGGTTGTCAGAGACTTTAGAGATCAGCTCATACAAACTGCTGCTTTCACAGAGGAGGAAGTTTTGGTTCAGAAAGCTTGGAGACTTCAAAAAGCCACAAAGCAAGTTAATATCAGAGCTAATTCTGGACTCCAGGACTCCCAATATCTAATTCAATGTTCTTTCCACTGTACCATGCTTATTTGGTTCAGGTGGATGTCTATATTGCCAAAATTCTTTTGAGAATGATTTTAATCTTATTTTATCTACATTTGAAAATACAGCTATTATTCAGGGACTCATATTATTCCTTGGGGTAGGTTGCTAGTTAGTTTTATATTAACACAAAATAGGAATCAGCCTTCACATAGAAAAATTTCATAAATAACATTTTTTTCATCGTATTTAGATTTTATTAAAATGAGTGTTGTAAATCGTTAGAAAACTGAATTTGAGGTTTATGGAAGTCAAAAACAAAGCCAACGTTCAGTTCATCCATGGTAAATGGAGAAAGTGTGGAGAGTTCTTTAATTCATCGGGGGAATTGAAGAGTATGGGAAAGAATGACATGATTCAACTCTAAACCTAAGTTATCTGAAGTGAAGAACTTTATTATTTTCAATCCATGGCAGACCTAGGTGTGGTCCTTCTGCAAGGGACGAATATGTAGGTCATACCACACGTGACTTGCCCTGTGAGTGTTCAACAGCATGTAAGGGGTCTGATCTCAGGTCATGAGTTTAGTCAACATGAGTTGCACTAAATAGCTGCAACATTTCTAAACACTTAACTTTTCAGTATTCTTTTCCTGTCACAGCTTAGTAACAAAATGTTTCCTAAGCCAGCATGCTCTTCACGCTACACTGTGAGTAGCACTGCTCTGCGGAACAGAGATCATGTATTTAAATCCAACAACAGCCACATCTTCCTTCTTGGAGCAGAAGGTTGTTGTAGGCCTGACCTCTCCCAGAGAGCTACAGGGAAATCTAGTTGGCATGGACGCCTTTGAGCAGGGAGGGCAGAATCTTCTCTCTGACAGAAAACTGTTCCTTGGTAGGAGACTTGGTAAGTTGAAGGCACAGGAACCATTATAAATTCCTGTAAGCCCTTGCTATTCTCACTCCAGCACAGTCATGGTAAACATAATGGGAGCAGGAAGAACAGCCTTTTGCTGTTATTTAAAGCTCTCTTGCATCATTTAGAAAGTTTGCTGTTGTGAGGCTCTATTGTATTTCACAGTTAGAATTCTAGGCTACTTGAGATGCTATGGAGCTTAGAGTTTGCAGGAAGATCCAAAATGTGCCTAAGGAATAACTTTTTTTGATAGGTAGAAGTATCTGTAGACAGCTCAAGCACCTTAAGGGATAGTGAGTTTTCTTTTTCCTTTCCTTTTCTTTTTTTTTTTTTTTTG